>NC_044338.1:10613487-10930399 GCF_007399415.2 Gopherus evgoodei
CATAGCATGGGGTCTACTGGGTCGATGCATTTGCTCCACCTATTTTCCAGACTGCTCTGCTGAGCTAGTTGCTGGCGGACGCTCTTTGTGGCAAAATAACACGGAAATAAGTCATCTGTTGACTGATATAGGCATAAATTTGCCCATCCTCCTCCATATCCCCTCAGTAAAGAAAAGAGACTCTCCAGTGCCCATTCCTGACATCCAAATTCAAACAGAGACATCACTGCTCAAACTCTGCCTGGCAGTCTATGCGTGGCTTTGGGATTTAGGAATTCTTTGGGGGAAGAACATCAGCGTAGGCAGCCATTGCACTTGTCTATGTTCCCATAAGTACCTGGGGAAATAAAAGAAACTCTTAGTGTCCAATGAGAGCATACACTTCAGCTCTGATTCCCCTGTTACTAACAAAGTGTTCCTACTCTTCATGCATTAAGACTAGGCTGGATAAAGACTTAGAAAGTTCACCATAGGGAAGAGTTCTACACCATAGGGAATAGTTTTACACCCTCAGGGTAGGGGTGGACTAGATCAGTGCTTCTCAAACTATCTGATGTGGCGGACCGGCAGATCTTTTTCCCCAGTGTGTCAGGGACTGGTACCATATTTCCGCCATATTATTATCGTTTTTGCATAGGCACGTAGCACATCAGATCAGAAAAACTAACATTCTTCACTGTATTTATTGGAATGGGAGTGTGGCTTACATGTGGAGATGTTCCCATTTAAATACTTTGAAGACTGACTGAAAACCTGTGCATTTGAGCAGATAGTGTAAAATGACTAGATCCAAGAAAATATTATTTGAACATTCGTAGTAATATTAAGTTATATCAGAAACAATATAATGAATACAATAAAAATTGGCAGACTTTTTTAAAATTGTGTTTATTTATCAATATTATAATATGTGCTTCTGAAAACATACTATTATTTAATATTGTCGACTTTTTATCAACTGATAATTATTCTTGGTGGAATTCCAGTGTGGTTTTTAAATTATACTATTATTTCTCTCTTTCTTTCCTGGAAACTTGCCGCGGACCAGCAGCCAGTGGCTTGCGGACCGGCACCAGTCCACAGACCATCACTTTGAGTAGCACTGGCCTAGATGTTCTAATAGGTTTATTACAACTAACTAAGATACTGTCTCTAAAGGAAAAGAGATACAGAACTATTGCTGTCTTTGGCCAGATGCTTATATTTTAGTCTTTCAGAAGGTTAGAATTTTTGCCTGCCTGCTCTTCTATGGTACATGTCTTAAACCAAAGGCCCGGGGTTTAGTTCCTCTTGCAGTTAACGTGTTCCAAGTAATTTAGCTGGTCCTGTGTTTATTTCTAATGCGAGAATGAAACCAGCATGAATGGTAAGTGATATGGGAGGATGGAAGTGGTAGGGAAGGAGGAGGGAAGAGAGCTGCTTTTTTTATCTCCATGGTAACATACTTTGAAAGGGAAAAGTGTTGATGCTGATGCTCTGTGGTAGATCATTTACAGTCTACTTAATAAAAAAGCTGGAGCAAGGAGTATAACATGGACTGTAAGTAGCAGACTAGCGGGGCTATGTTTTACAGCACCTGTTAACAGATACGGTTCAGTACACTTCTAGACAAAGTAGAAAATTTATTCATGTGGCATATTTTAAACACAACACAATGAGCTAGATTCTGGCACTATGCCAACTTAATTCAGCTGAGGGTCTGTCCCAGTATAGAAAAGATTTAATGTCTTGAAAATACACTTTGCAATGTAAAAAACAAAACAATTCTGCCTTTTCAGATTTAAGGATGCTGTAATTAAGTTGACCATATTGAGGTTGTTATAAAATCTGAATTTTACGCTTAACTATACAAGGTTTTTTCAAAAAACCTCCAGTGTGTGAATCATGGAGTTATTTTAGTTGCAACATTAGATCCCAACCATTAAAAACAAAATCCTTGTGCATTTTAATGTTCTTAAAATTCATCTAATCCCCAGCAGCAATCAGGAAATGACATTCTGGGGGGCGAGGGGGATGCTGTCCTTTACATTTAGTCTAAAAACCATTGGTTAAAGCTGGTTCAGTGAATTAACAGCCACTGTGTCAATAGATCCAACCCCCCCGGAAACTTAGTTTTTCATAGACTGTAGGTTTGGGGTTTTTTTCTAGTAAAAAAAAAATGACAAAAAATGGTAATTAATTACACCCACCTTTTAGTAATCTTTGTTTCCCCAGCATAAAATCAATGCTGCTTTGAATGCCCTCTGCCTTCGTAAAACACACACTGTACACTCTCACACACACAAAAAAATCCTCTTTGTTCAGAAAAATTTTAACAAGCAATAGCAGAGGAGAAAACCTGAAAGCTTCCCTCTGCAGGTGGGTCCCAGCTCCACGCAATTCCATTTGGTTTGCTTGCAGGTATCATCCAGCAAATTACAGGGCTTGATGAAAATGCTCAGTATGTTACTTCTGCATCTGCTTTGCTTTAATGCTAACTTTAAAACATCGAAGAGAAGCCCCCAACTTCGGTTCTTTTGGGGATATGGGTGGGGGTGGATTGTGGTTGATGGCTGAACGCAAGCATGACAGATAGTCAAGAGCCGATGACCACATCTGAGGCTGGTACAGTTTTAAGTGATTTAATTGACTTGGAAATGCCACCCTTCTGTGTGCTGGCAGCTTAGCAACCCCGAGCAGAAGAGCAGCAGCAGAATCAGAGGCTGTAGTCAGCTAGGAAGGGGAGGCAGGTGACTTGAAGGTCGCGGGAGTAAGAGAAGTCACCTGATTCAGGCAAGAGCTTTACCTATGAGGCAGGAGTAACAAGGCAGAGGAGAGAGCGATAGGGAGAGAAAAAGAAGTGTGCATGCTAGTGAGGGGA
Source organism: Gopherus evgoodei (assembly GCF_007399415.2). Lineage (NCBI taxonomy): Eukaryota > Metazoa > Chordata > Testudines > Testudinidae > Gopherus > Gopherus evgoodei. The sequence continues at coordinate 10,616,348 of NC_044338.1, forward strand.
GGGAGGTTTGCACTTTTTAAAGCAGGTCTCTTGCCAAGGGCTGGGGATATTGGCAGCAGAGCCTGTGGAAGTGTCACCTTAACTATGTCACAACCGGCTGACAGGATGCATTCTAAAAGGGCAGGGATCCGAGCAGCTGTTGTCCTTATAGGGTTGTTGCACAAATCCAGAAAGCAAAATAAAGAAAAAAGGTAAAGCACGAGTTTATTCAGTCTTTTCTCTCTTGATTCAAGAAAAAGAACAGTCATTGCCACTACTTCGGTATTGAAATGTTAGCTGAAATCTGGGGAAGGAGGGGAATTGTGGAGCCCGCAGTCTGTCTGTATTGTATCCATGCTTGTGTTTTATCGATCATACTCTGATGAGAATGTATATTTGTATGTGCTGACAATACTATTCCAAAGCAAAACAATAGACATGATGATAACACCTATGTGCTCAAACCCCTTTCATAACTGTTAAAGATTTATGTATGTGTATAGTTAGAGAAAGAGAGAGAGATCAGACTCCTTCAGCCCCTGTAAGTTTATCTATTGACCCTAAATATTTTTTGCTATATAAAGCCAAGACAGACTGTTTTCTTCCCGGGGATTGCAGTGTTTTGTAGAACTGATTTGACTCAGATTAACGGCTTTGTCTCTTTCCTGAAAAACAGTTGACAAATGGTTTTCAGATTCATTGACTAAGATGTGGACTGTACTTTGTCTTCAACTTTGTGGTTTGGGGAACCAGTGTGTTTTGAATGGCGTGTTAGCTGTCATCTGATGGATATAGTTGCTGAATTTTTGGCATATTAATGAGAGTTTCTATTTTCTTCAAAGATTTACAATGATTTTGTTTATTTTATGTCTTTTATTCAGAGAGCTCTGTCTCCTTATGTAGTTTGTACTGGCAACTTTCTTGTTAAAATAATAAGATGTGCACCCAAATTTATGCAATGTATATAATTTTTAGTCTAAAGTGGAGATCAGACAATTATCACTTCAACTTAGTATTTATACTTCATAGAGAGATTTAAACTTCTTTTTAATTTTCATATAGGAAGGCATAATAGAATAATTCAAAACTACATTTTAAAAATATGATGATCTGACAAATCCACAAAAGCAGGGCAATCCAGAGTTAAGGCTGGGCTCACCGCAGTGTCGCTAAGTTTTGTGGCACCTGCTCTGAGGTAACATTTTACTGAGTTTGGACATTCCTGCTATATGGTGCCTCAGAGAGCAGGTTGACTTAGGGACAGAGTTTTGCTTTTGTGGATTTTAAGGCAGACCCTATGTATTGCTGAAATGTTATGTTTTTGTTCCTGGAGGCGTTGCTGGTTATAACATTAAAAACAGTAGTTAAGATATATGTGACTTGGTGCTCTTGGGGCCTCTGCCTGATCTGGAAAATACCAAATTGTGTTCACATTTGAATTGAATCATCTTATTGCCATAATGCTTCTCATTCTTCACTGCAACCCCTCCCATCTGCACTCATCACATCTAAAACTGGGGCTCTCAGCTGCAGACTGTGCCATTGGGCAGAAAAAGAAAGTCAGTAGGCATTCTCCCAGTAGTCAGCACTTGCAGGATTGGGACCATAGATTGTAACCTTTTGAGATCATTCTTTTCTCTTTGAGACACCTTGCATGCTTTTTGGCACTGTCACAATAACAATGGGCTCCTACATAACCTTATGGAACAGTCCCGTAGAATTAAATGGCGAATGAACCCCTTTCTGCAGGTGGGTTTGTAATAGAGGATTCTATCTCGGCTATGGTCTGATTAAAAAAAAGCTTATAAAAATATCTCATTCTGCATTAAATCCTATAGATTTTGAGGGTTATTGTTTACAACTTGATTCCATTACTATACAAGCCTTTCCTTTTAATCCTGATTGAATTCTAAAGGATGTTTCCATAAGGGGAATCACATAAAGGTTGCTGAATGTCTCCCATAGCACCCCATTGGGGTAAAGATGATCTTTACTCTTGTACAGTGCCAAGCGATTAGCAAATAATAATCATTAGTCTCTTGGCCATTTAGGGCCAGATTTTCAAAAGAGTTCAGTATGTTGAGTACTACTTCTTGTTCCCGGGAGGCGCTCTCCGGAAACATTGCCAAAGCCACCTCAGTGTCCCCTTTCAAATCCCTCTGCCGTGATACCTACCAAAAAGTTGACTATGGCTAGCCAGCCGTGCCGACCACTATTGTCCCACTGTCACCTTGCACTCTCCCCACCTGTTGTATATAGTCTTATGCTTGGACTGTGAGCTCTTTTGGGCGGGGATTGTCTCAACCAGGGGTCTGAGACTCCTGGCAGGCCACGAGCAAGTTTCAGAGGGTTTTGCCAAAACAAACCAGAGAGCAGGGCTGGTGTTACACTCGCTGAGGCAAAGGGCAAAAAGCCAGAGCCCGAGCCCAGCCATCCAGGACTGAAAGCCAAACCCCGAGCAACTTAGCTTCGCGGGGTCGCCTTTGGTGCAGGGCTCTGGGCAATTGGCCTGCTAGCTACCCCCTAACACCAGCCCTGGGTGTTAATCTACTGGATATACAGAAAATCAGTTGTTGTGGCACAGGTGGACCATGGAAGTTTTATAGCCTGGGGGGGCTCAGAAAGAAAAAGGTTGAGAACCCCGTCTTAGAGTATGTCTCTTCCTGAGCCTGTGGTTTAATTTCCAGCTCTCGTAGACTTACGCATGGTAGCTCTGATTGAACTAGTACACTACGAATAGAGGCTGGCCACCTGAATACACACGTAGGGTCCATGGCAGGAATGTACTAGGGGCAGCTAGTCCGTCCCACGGCCTTTGCCACAGCGGTTGCCCTGCTAGCTCAGTCAAACCTAATGCATGTGAGTCTGCCTGAGCCGGAAATTACACCTCCCGCTTTGTGCTATGGCCGCGTGGTGCCCTGGCTTTTAGGAGCTACTGCAATACAAATACATAATAAGTGTTTAAATGGGAGCTGCTGGGTGCTGAGCTCTCCTTTTTAAAAAAAAAAAATGTCAAGGGTTGGATTTTGAAGAAATGATCTTAATCCTTAGATGGGCTCAGAGCATTCACAGTTCCGTGTAAGTGAATTAAGCACAATGGGGCTACCTCAGGGCCTGATCCAGCTCCCGCCAAAATCAGTAAAGGCTCCCATTGAATTTAATGGGAGCTGGATCAGGCACCAGTGAATCAAGTAATTCACCTACCTAAGTGTTTGCAGGATCAGGCCTTCAGCATGTTGTGTTTGATCATGAAGTTGTTTTTTGGTGTTTTTTGTGGAGTGGTTACAAGAAGTGAAGCTACAACCCGCTAAGAAACTGGTAAACAAGAGAGCATATGCGGGAGCAGGTGTTAAGTGATGTTCAGTGGCCTCTTTCTCAAACTGTTGATGCTGAAACCGCCCCCCCCCCCCACTGAAATCAATGAGAATTTTGCCTACATAATGACTGCAGGATCAGGCCCAAAATGTCCAAGGAAAAAGATGGGAATGAGCACTCTGAGAAATCTGGCTTCAACTGTGGGTGTTGGGCACCTGAAAATTTGGCTCTCAGCTCTTCTGAAAATCTGGTCCATAAAAGGCATGTCTGATTTTATAGCACCATGTCTAGCACAAACTCTCGCCTAGTTTAGCCCCTGTTGAGTGTTTATTGAGGCTAACGGGAGTCTCAAGGGAAGAACAAGACCCCCCCTGTGGCTGCTTTCTTGTCTGCTAGGAACTGTTTTCTGGAGAGGGACTGCAAGTATTTTGGTATACGTGCCCTAGTTGCACTGTTGCACTTATGTAAGTTTCCAGTGCCATACAAGCGATATAAGTGGGGAAAAGTGCCATTTAGTTGTGGTGTTAAAGCGAAGATATTTTTTCAAACGTTCAGTCTTTGTTCTGCATTTGCCATTGAATTTCACTCCACGTGAGCCGTATGCAAGTACGTCAGGTTTGGTAGCAGATGCTGACTCCTTGGTGGCCTGTGTTGCGTATTTATTAGCAACCGACCAAAGTATAGCGCTGCAAATTGACTTCCCTGAGTTTTCTTTCCAGAAGCCAGGTTTATACTGACTTTGTTCCCACTGCCTTCCTTCCTGAAACAGTCAATCCCTCAGTCAATCCACACCAGTCCTGTTCCTTTGGAAGCTATCCTAGATGTCACTGTTGATCCTAAGTAAATGGCAAGTAATGTGTAGTAACAACTAGCACTTTTAATTACTATTTCTCTTTGTGAATCCAAAACTCCTACTGCCTCTGCTCAGTGCCCCAGAATCCAGCATGGTGCCCTAGATTTTCTTTTTTTTTTACTAGGAAACTGGAAACGAGACACAAGTTTTAGTGAGGGTAATTAACCATTGAAATAGTTTAACAATGGAGGTGGCCAGTGCTTAATTTGTAATGAAAGAGGGCTCAAATAATTGGGTGCTGAGGCTCAAGGAATTTTTTTTACTTTCATAGTTGATGCAGCAAACCCAGAGGTGCCGGGGCTACGAACTGTCAAGCCTAGAGGTGTCCCCAGGGCTCAGCCCTGGCAAGTCCTGCCACAAATTAAGCACTGGATATGGTAGATTCTGTCATCTCCCCTTCTTCTATCTAGCCTAGCTCTTATCTGTGTGGGGTTGGCTCTTCTCCATCCCAGTCTGTCTTGAAGGAGTTTCTCAGAAACTCTGCAGCTAATCAAATAATTGTTTATTACATCCATCTGCTTGGTTTTGGGTCTTCCAACCTTTCTTTTACCCTCCACTGACTCTCTGTTACCCTAAGTCTTTAAATCATCAATCCATTAACTTCAGTGGGGCCAGGATTATATCTTAGGTGTCTTTCTGAAAGATGCTTTATTTCATGTTGTTGTCTCAATGCAGTAATGACTGTCTGAAAATCTATGCTGTGTTATGCGGAGGTTCAGATTAGATCAGTGGTTCTCAACCAGGGGTACGCGTAGCCCTGGGGTACACAGAGATCTTCCAGGGGTACATCAACTCATCTAGATATTTGCCTAGTTTTACAACAGGCTACATAAAAAACACTAGTGAAATCAGTACAAACTAAAATTTCATACAGACAATGACTTGTTTATGGTGCTCTATATATTATACTCTGAAATGTAAGTACAGTATTTATATTTCACTTGATTTATTTTATAATATGTGGTCCAGATGAGAGAGTCAGCTATTTTTCAGTGATAGTACGCTATGTCACTTTTTGTATTTTTATGTCTCATTTTTTAAACAAGTAGTTTTTAGATAAGGTGAAACTTGGGGATACACAAGACAAATCAGACTCCTGAAAGGGGTACAGTAGTCTGGAAAGATTGAGAACCACTGGACTAGATGATCATAATGATCCCTTCTGGCCATACTATCCACTATTCTGTGAATGCTTCATTTTAACAATTATGAAAGTTTGATTTTTTTTTTTACTGGTTCTAATATTAGATTATAAAACAAGAACTGTCAATAATACGAATCTATTCCCATCATTAGCCACATGTTGACTGCCAGCCATCCTTAGGACTCTTTGTAGATTGAACCAAGCTGTAAATCCTGTATATAATGGAAACAACTTCAAGATGGGGGTGTGGCAGCACCTATTTGTGTGTATATATATATATGAAAGAAAAAATTGGGGACTTTCAAGTTACCTTTGGCGTAATATCTGATTGTGTGTGATCCATTCAGTGACCTATAAAAACAACAGTACATGCAATAATGCATGTTTGAATGCAGGGCTCTGTGAACTGTACTGAACAATGTTTATCCTCTGTACAGAGGAGTAATTAAAGCTAAACTCATTTGCAGTTAAATGTCACCTTGTTCCTAGTTGTGCTTTGGTTTTTCCTTTTGCGAATTATACCTTGGAGAAAGCTTTGTGTAGACAGATTTAAACTGTTAATTTGCAAATGCATAATTCCTTCCAAGTCTCAACCAAACGATGCCATTCTGTCTCTTTGCTGACTCATGCTTCAGTACCTGCAAGTTACTTTAAGATAGGGCAAAATCCTGAAGCCAGTGCATAGCTGGAGTAGCTGGATGGCACTGTGTAGTGCATATACAATGGAGGGAATCATCCAACAGAGGGGAACTGCTCGACAGCCACTTGCGCCTCTGCATTGCACTAGCACAGGCGTAGGCAAACTACGGGCTGCGGGCCATATCTGGCCCTCCAGTCAATTGGGGAGCAGGGTCTGGGGCTTGCCCTGCTCCCATGCTCCATCTGTGGAGTGGGGTCGGAGGCTGCTGCTCGTGTGTGTGCTGCTCCCAGGAGCAGCGGCATGTCCCCTCCTCTGGCTCTTATGTTTTGGAGCAGCCGGGGGCTGCGCCTGCTGCCCCTGCCCCAAGTGCCACCACTGCAGTTCTCATTGGCTGGGAACTGTGGCCAATGGGATCTGCGGGGGTGGTGCCTGTGGATGGGGCAGTGTGCAGACCCGCCTGGCCGCACTTCTGCGTAGGAGCTGGAGGCGAGACATGCTGCTGCTTCCAGGAGCTGCTTCAGGTAAGTGCCATCCGGAGCCTGCACCCTGACCCCCTCCCGTGCCTCTGGCCCAGCCATGATTCCTCTCCCACACCCTGACCCCCAGTCCAGAGCCCCCTCACACATCCTGAACTCATTTCTGGCCCCACCCCAGGGCCCGCACCCCAAGCCCAAGCCCTCACTACCCCCATTCCCCAACCCCCTTCCCCAGCCCTGATCCCCCTCCTGCCCTCTGAACCCCTTGGTCCCAGCCTGGAGCACCCCCCTAAACCAAATCTCTCATCCCCAGCCCCACCCCAGAGCCCGCACCTCTAGCTGGAGTCAGTCCCCCTCCCCCTACGCCTCAAGCTCCTGCCCTAGCCTGGAGCCCCATCTCTCACCCTGAACGTCTCATTTCTGGCCCCACCCCAGAGCCCACATCTCCAGCTAGAGCCCTCACACCATCCTGCACCCCAGCCCCAATTTCATGAGCATTCATGGCCAGCCACACACTTTAAAGTTTGCCACCCCTGTGCTAGCAACTCTGGCTCTTGAGCACAACTTGTATAGAATTATAGGACTGGAAGGGACCTCTCGAGGTCATCTAGTCCAGTCCCCTAAACTCATGGCAGGACTAAGTATTCTCAAGATCTTCCCTGACAGGTATTGGAAGAAAAAAGCAGTGGATCTAGTGATAGTGGCTGAAATCCGAGCCTTGTTGAAGTCAGTGGGGTTAGGATTTCACCTCGTGTCACTCTTCTATCCCTGTCAACGTGAATCTCTCTTCCCCAAACCAATTCCAAGGTAGCACTGCAAGTAGTTCCATTGGTTTCAATAGGGGCTATTCCTGGAACAAGATTTTACTCAGGGTGAGTAATGATGGCAGAAGTGGGCTGACCGTATCATAAGAGACACTTTCGGTTCACGCTATCCAAAAAGAACCTGTGTGCTGCAGGAAGAATCCCCAAAGCATCTCCAGTTTCAGTCAGATGCTTATTCAAAGTTTGGCCTGCATCAGGAATTCAAGCATTCAATGGTACCCTTAGTTTCTCTTGAGGTTCATTATATGAGAAAGGCTACCCAGTTCCACCTCCTCTTTCAGACACAGTTTATGCTCTGTATGCATCTCTTCATGACGAGTGAGTACTCGGGTCCTCATCCAGATTAATCCTTTTGAAGTCAAACGGAGGGTGGTCTTGGGTGCTCGAGATTGAGGTTTTATGGAAGACCTACAGGCAAAAGCACTTAAGGAGAATTTCTGCCCTCAACTTCTATTCTGTTCTAGTTTATCCTAGATCTTATACTCATTCTCATGGAATTTAGGCGCTTATATATGTGGTTTGTTTATTCCAATTCCAAGCAATTGACAAAAGTTCTGAATATACATGGCTGCATAATTTGGGCATTAGGGTTCACAACTTCCCACGCTGACCTGGTAAAACTTTTTCAAATTGTTGAATTTTCAGCAAAGATGTTTTCACTATAACTTTTTGATCAACCAGCTTATAGAATGGGCAATATGCTTTTGAAATGTTGACAAATTTTTGTGAAATTTTGATTTTTTTAAAAATTTGACATCCCCCCCATAGTTTTTGACTAGCTCTATTCAGAAGATACAGGAACCAGAACCTAGAATTTTTTGCTTTAATGAAGGTTTAAAAGCATATAGGTAGGAGCATTCTGCAAATACTCATTGAAAGGAATCAAGAAACCTTAGCATCACCTGTTTTCTGGGGGATTTCCTACCCAGTAGGTGAAATTCCATTGAATAGCATTTTCATGCAGCTCAAGTATAATATGAAGGTGCTAGCCCTCCACACAGCTTAGGGCTACATCCATCCACAACTAGCGTAACTGCACTGACTTCCACAGAGTCAGAACAGGGATGGGTTTGGCCCCATCCTGCCTCCTGTCCCTCCAGCTGGGTGCTTGTCCTACTACATGCTTACTCCGATTGTTATTACCTGGGAGCTGGCTGGAAAAAGAATTTTCCGTTCAATGGGGAAATTCCAACATTTTGAAATATCTTTTTGATCTGAATCAGAACAAAAGAGCCAAAGTTTTGAGAGTTCCCACACCATGAAAATTCTGAAATATTTGTTTGAATAATCTTGAATTGTGTTATTTAGATAATGCTGCGTTGTTTTGTTTCTATAATATTGAAACATTATAATGCAATAAATATAATATGAAAGTCTAAACTAAATGTATCTAAAAGAAATAAGACACTTCAACTTTTCCCATAGATATTTTTTAAATTGACATTCCCTGAAATGTTTTGATTTTGATGAAATTGCACTTTCCAATGCAAAACTATTCCTTCAATGAATTTTCAACCAACTTTATTGTTATCTACTCATTTTCATAACTTGATTTACGTACAGGAGGACATGCATGATACTCAATAGAAGTGACTCACACTAGCAATCCAGCTAGTGTCCACAGGTTTTTTTGTTTTGTTTGAAAGATCCCCTAAAATTTGATAGGCTGGCAGAAATGAGCTTTTTATTAACTGTTTTGTAATGAAAAAGGAAGTACAGAGAGCATGTTGACAAATTGGAGAGAATCCAGCGCAGGGCAAGGAAAATGATTAGGGGCTGGGGCACATGACTTATGAGGAGAGGCTGAGGGAACTGGGGTTATTTAGTCTGCAGAAGAGAAGAGTGAGGGGGGATTTGATAGCAGCTTTCGACTACCTGAAGGGGGGTTCCAAAGAGGATGAAGCTTAGCTGTTCTCAGTGGTGGCAGGTGATAGAACAAGGAGCAATGGTCTCAAGTTGCAGTGGGGGAGGTCTGGGTTGGATATTAGGAAACACTCTTTCACTAGGAGGGTGGTGAAGCACTGGAATGGGTTACCTAGGGAGATGGTGGAATCTCCATCCTTAGAGGTTTTTAAGGCCTGGCTTGACAAAGCCCTGGCAGGGATGATTTAGTTGGGGTTGGTCCTGCTTTGAGCAGGGGGTTGGACTAGATACCTCCTGAGGTCTCTTCCAACCCTGATCTTCTCTGATTCTGTAGAATAAATAAAAAGGACTAAGTTGTCAATCTTTCCATCTCATTGACCGAGTACCCAACACTGCAATTTTCATTCTAGATCTCCTTTTGCTGCTCCTGCTAACACTCATTATATTTAATAACAAGGTAGATGTTACATCACGTGTTGTTCTTTTTGTGGCTCAGTTTCTAAATATTTTAAGATAAGGAAGAGGTGGATTTGGGTCCTGGTGTAAATCTGAGGCATTCCATCAGTCAGTGGGGTTGCACCTGGGATTTGGATTTTGAACAGATCCACAATGGAGAAGGCTCAAATCCAGGCTTTTTGGTTCAGCCTATTACAGAGATGGCATCTGCTGTAAAATGAGCATCCGGTTCAGGGTTTGGGTTCTAAACATTTAAAGGTTTTTTTTTTGTTTGTTTGTTTGTTTGTTTTTTCAGATACAGATTTGTGGTTCAAGCCTATGTTTAAAGTACGTGTTCCAGATCCTCAGCTGGTGTCAGTTGATGCAGCTCCATTGAAATCTATGGGTTGACAGCAGCTGACAATCAGACTCAAGTATTTTATTCAATTCAACCTTTCCCTGGCTTGAAAGTAGAGGGTCTCTCTCTCTCTCTCCCCCCCCCCAAGAGAAGAACAAACAGAAAGTGTACAGAGCACTGCATTGTCATTAACTGGGATGGGAATTACTCTTCTTCTTCTGGAAGAATGCTCCCAGGAACAGCCGGACTCTGTCTGTATTTTATTGGGGTCTTTAACCTGAAATGCAAGCAGCGGTGTGTTGACAGAAAACTAATAGAAAAGTGCAGCCTGCAATAAAAACTTAAAGCAATGGATGCCAGATATTAAATACATACAAAAGGGAGCTCCATAAAGAGCAAAAAATGACAGCACCAAAACTAAAGGGCATCCTTCTTTTCCTTCTGTAGGCTCAAACAGAGGGGCAAATTCAACCCCGGTGTGAGGGGAGCACTCCAATAGAATTGCACCTGTTTACATGAGGCATACATTTGGCTCAAAGAATTCACTGCATGAATAAAGTGTAGTCAGTGATGCTAAGTGTGGTTAACTTGCCAGGAGAATGCAGAGCGGATTTAAACATTTACTGTGAAATCTTTGTGTAGGATAGTACATTGATATCTCCCCTCCCACATGTGTGTTTATACTAACCCAATTTAAAACCTGCCTATTAGCGCAGACGTACAACATAATAAAGCAGTGAGCACTTGTAACAAGTTTCTTTCACCTAGGTTTTCGATTTAGAAAACAGAAGACAATAGTTAATCTAGGAAGGAAACTGGCCTTGGGCTCAGGTGATCTGGGTTTAGGTTCTGGCATGTCACTTAGAAGGAGAGAGAGCCCCACAGTAGGTATGGTACGGAGCATTGGGTGACATCTGTATTACTGAATAGGCAGTCTATTCATGGCAGAAGCTATGTCCCTCTGTGGGTCTCAGCTAAATCCTTCTGCATGGTGGCATCGAGCTGTGACAGCAAGCATAACTGTAAATACTCCCATCACTCAAGTCACATTGGGTAACATTTTCAAAAGTGCCTATGTGACTTAGGAGCCTAAATCCCTTTGAAAGTCATTGACCGACCGGCTCTTACTGGGCCATCCTTAGGCGAAATACCCATTGCAATGAATGGAGTATGCTCTGCTCTGAAGAATGGAAGTAGGGGTTGGGATCCAGGACTCCTGGGCTCCAACTGAACTTTTGCCACCGATGTGCTGTGTGATTTCCCTTAAGATCCCTGAGCAGGCCTCCTCTTTGCTAACAAAAGTGCTTCCAGATGCTTAGATAAAAGGTGCAAGAGATGAGAAAAGTGTTATGTTGAGGCACATTTATATTCGAGAGAGAGAGAGAACTATAAATCAGATCCTTGCAATGACACTGTATAGATTCAGTTTGTAATGGAATGGAAAGAGTAACATTTCTTCCCATAAAGATCTGTGAGGTGGGTTTTTCAAAGAGACACAGAGCCAAACCTATCCGCAGTATAACTCCATTGAAAACAGTGGAGTTGTACCAGGGATGAATTTAAATCTATTCTTTAAATCAGGGCTTCTTACAATGAAACTGTTGCATTTATTTTCGGCCTCTATATAACTGAAAACTTGCTCTAAAACCATTCCTGGATTTTTACAAGTACTTAATTCCCACTCCTGAGCGTGGAATAAAGGAATTAGTTTAGCTGCTGGTAGGTAGTTGTGTTGTTGTGTAACACACTGGTTTTCAGCCTGTGATCCATGGACTCTTGGGGGTCTGCAGACTATATCTAAGATTTCCAAAGGGGTCCCCACCTCCATTTGAAATTTTTGAGGGGTCCTCAAATAAAAAAAGGTTGAAAACCTCTAGTGTAACACAAAAGCAGTGGGACAGCACTCCGTGTAAAGCAAAATAATTTTATCAGGTTTTCAATATTTTAAGCTTGCCTTTTTAAAAAAAATACCTCACAAAGCCAAATTCAAATAGTCATTATCCTATTTAAAGGCCTGATCCAGTGTTACTGAAGACGGTGAAAAGACTCACACTGTCTTACTTGGGTTACTGGTCCTTTATGCTTCATGAACTCATCCTTGTTTACATTATATCAGAGGCTAACTGAACAGGAATGCATTCTCTAGATAGCCTACAGGATAACATAGCAACTAAAGAAAGTTACATTTTTTTTTTGGTTTTTAATTAAAAAAATAGCATTTTGTGGAAATGAAAACTTTAGTGGGAAGTTCTTGTGTCTTTCAATGAAAAATTGTTGAAGACTTAAAAATGTTCAGTTTTCAAAAACTAAAAACAACTAAAAGCTGAAACATCTTAAAATCCTTTTTTCAGATATTGAAAAAGGAACATTTTAGGGGGCTTGAAAACTGAAAAATATTCAGCATTTGGTCCTTCCTTTAAAAAAAAAAAATGAATAAAATCAGTGAGATGTGAATAAAATCAGTGAGAACTCCCGCCGAAAATGTTTGTTTATTTTGAATTTTTTTTTGGCAAAGCATAATTACCATTTTCCAAGCAGCACTTGTAGCAATGTCCATCATAGGTCATTAGCAGGGATCGAAACTACAAAAAGTACAAGCCTATGTAATTTGAGCTAAAGGAGGAATTTTGCTACTTTGTAGCAGTAATAGACTATTATCCTCTGTATGGACTAGAAACTATAGGACATACTCAGCCAGAGCATTACAACTTTATTCAGCCTAAGTGTGCTCCCAGTTACAAGCTCCAGAATCTTCCAGCCTACCAGTGTCAGTGGCTTTTCTTCTTTATGGATTGCCTCCTTGTGTTGAATGGCTTCTAGTTCAACAATCACTCCAGAGAATAGGCATAGTCTTGAAAGGCAGAGTGACACAATCAGCACTAAAAAGTTTTCAAGCTATATGGGAATAACAGCCCTCTCCAAGTGCTTCCTAAATAATCATGGTTTAGAAATGAAAGCAGCCCACCCATCATCTGCTCTCCTTAATATACATCCTACATAATCATTTTATCACCCACCTGTGGTCATTACAGTATATAAAGAGAACAATGGATAAGCCATTAATATATAATGCAAGGTAAAACATAATTCTATTAAGCGGTCTTTGATGGAATCTCAAAATACAGGAGCAGTCTTTGGGATGGAAGTGGTTTGAATTACATTTTTCTTAGATCCTGAGCCTTCTTTTTTTCCTTTGCTCCCCTTTCTTCTGTGTTGTACTCTCCTCCAATCTCCTCCCTTGGTTTTTTTCTTCTGTTGTCTTCATGCCTCTGTTTGCTGCGTCTCTGTGTACAATTCCTTACTGGGGCTGAGATGCAAGGTCCTTCCTCCTGCAATTGAAATACACTAGCTAATGATGGGATTAAAGCCTACTACAGCTACTAGGTAGTGGAGGTACTCCTTTAGCTCCGTGGTAGAGCCATACTTTCAGTGCTGAAGATCCTTGAAATCACATTGTACTAATGATGCATGAGACAATCCTGAGAAGACTGAGTAAAACTGGGACTAAGGGGAGGAGCGAGAGAAGGGAATGATAAAAATATATTTGGCTCCAGGGTTTCCCAATGGAGATTATTATATAATGAACTCAGACTCAAGAACAATACAACTTGGGGTGGGTCACGAAGGCATAGGGCTGGGGATGGGATGGGATGGGATGGTTTGGCAACTGGCCATGATTGTGGAATACTGTAGTAGGTTAATTCCTTGAGCAAATTCGTATGTAGGCGGTGGGCAGAAAATTTCTAATCCACATGCAGAACAAAACGTGTTTGGGTAATGTTTCGAATTACAGTTTCCTGATAAGTTTTTTATTTAGTCGGAACTCTTATTTAAAACGTATGTTGTTAGGATTAACAGATATAACCCAGTGCTCAGGACTATCATATATCATGCGCCCCTGAAGTTTCACTGATTCCATGATGAGGGCTTAAGTGATTTATCGCAGCCCCTTACCTCCTTGAGAAACACCAGCTCCATGACCTGCACCCCTTTACAGTAATCCGATTGGGCATCAGGCTGCTGGCATTTAACCTTATATGTGGCAGACAGCTGAATTGTTTTGGGTGAGGCTGACACTCTAATTCAAGGTAACGTATATAAATGCATCACTGATCATTAACAACCAATAGAAATTGCTTATTAATGGACAGATTTTGCACTGAGTGAAATCAGGGGGCAAGTCTGGCCCTAAACATGAAATTTATTGTGCAAAAGAAAAATCCGTTGGTGAGATGACTATGATGCTATGGCAACCTGTTACAAAACCCAGATAAACCAGAGCAGGTACAATTATTTGTGCAGGTCTCTCCAACTTTAATCCTTATGAGCAGCAGGATTGGCCACACTTTGTGCCTTTGGGTCCATTGTTTAACCTCAGGAGCCTGCTCCAGAGCTGGGATCCAAATACAGATTAGAGCAATCAAGCTGGAGCACAGGCATCAAAGGAAATGCAGCAAAGGACTTGCGGTTTACTCCAGACCAGGCTGTGCTTTTACACAGAGCATCCCATCAAGTCAAAGAGCAAAGAACAATACCTACCTCTTATATAGCTCTCTTCATCTGCAGACAGAGGTGATAAATGAGAATGGAAGAGCTGGATAAATAATAGAGCTGGTTGGAATATGAATGCCCCTCCTCCCAGCACACAATTCTGACCAAACTTCTTTGTGGGTTTTGACAATTTCTTGTGTTCTCGTAAAATAACAAAACACAAGACTGAAAAAAGTCAGTTTTTAAAAGAATACCTGAAAAAATTAGATGAAAACAGGTTTAAAAAAATGATGATGGATATTTTTTAACCAGCTCTAAAAAGTAGATCAGTACAATTTCATCCCTTGATTATAAATTTAATGTTTGGAAAGAAAGGAGATGATTTTCGTTGATGCTCAAGGCATTTTACTTCGCACTGACAGCATCAATGTATATTATACCCGCTTTGCCCTGCCAGTGTGGTGTAAAGGGGCTTCAATGTCAGCAAGAATCAGGCCCAGAGTGTTCCAGGTTTCAACATAAAAAAGAGCAGATTTCGTTCATTCTGTTGCTCTTCTGCACATGTAAGAAACAACCCCTGGAGCACTTTGTATGTGCCCATTATCCCCCCTCTTTCCAGCAGCCACACAATGCAGAAGGCATCTTGCACTTTACTTTCCTACACTTCACTTGACTCCGCACACTGCCTCTCTATAGGTCTGGAGGCAGAAAGATCCATTTTTCTATCTCATATCAGCCGCCTTCTTTCTCTGTTGGACCTTTAGGGAGGAACGCCAGAAGAGTCAGCCGTTTCAAAGTTAAATACAGCAGGGACTTCCCATTCGCTTGTTACCCACAGAAAATATGCACAAACAGCAAAGCCTCTCAGCAGCCCATTCAGAGATAGATACTGCCTGCTTGAAGCCGTCTGTGGGAAGTGCGGTTTGGTTCCTCAGCTGGTGAATAGTGAGAAAGCTCCACTAAGGTGAATGAAGATCACACCCATTTACACCTTCTGAAGATTCGGCCCAGTTCTTTGGTCTGCTATACCCTCAGTTCATTCGGAAAGGAAATAGGCCAATAATGTGTGCGATTTACTACTCTGCCACCCCGTGTCGACATGGGGTTAACTCTGCTGGACTCAGCAGGTTTAACCAATGGAGCTGACAGTGGTGCTGTACTTGTGTGCTGTACTCAGTGCTCTTCACACTGTCCAGATGTGTCTCATTGTCTCCCGTCTGGCTCTTGGTTGCATCTGTCTGTTGTCTCTTGTCTTACAATTAGCGTGTGAGCTCCTCAGAGAAAGGTCTGTTTTTTTTGTCTGTGATTGTGGCCTCTAGGTGCTATCACGCTATAAATAATAATAATGGACTAAAATTGGAGGAACAGTGTAGTAGATCGGACCAGCACATTTGAGCAAAGTTCTAATACTTTATCTTAAACCAGTGGTGCCTAACCTTATTATACCGGAGGGCCACGTAAATCTAAGCACAACCTCATGTGGGCCAAACAGATTCTACATATATTTTAATAAGATTTAAAGTCACCTGTATTGATTTATATTTTAAGTTCAGCTTGTTCCGTATGTATTTAGATAGCTTGTTTCTATGTACAGTATTGTCTGTTTACATGTGTAAACTAAAATGATGTAAACATGATGACAAAATGGAAATGAACCCACTCTTAGTATATTGTGTTGAAGCAGGCTGCGGGCCTTAGGAAATACTCTAATGGGCCGTGTGTGGCCCACGGGCTATACGTGGGCCTTATGAAATACTCTGGGCCATAGATTGAACACTCCTATCTTATTTGGTAGCTTTACATCAAGAGTTAAGCTGCTGAGCAGGAGGGTGACTGCATGAGATATTTCACGATGAAGATAAAATATTTAAGACTAGCTCCTCTGATGGATCTCCTTGTGAATATTTTCACTGCTTCTTCTTCCAGGACCTAAAAGCTTGATGATCTCAAGAGCCAGAGCCCCAGCTGGTGTAAATTGTTGGCTCTTCACTGACATCTATGGAGCTTTGTGGTTTTATGCCAGTTGAGGAACTGGCCCAATATATTTAATCTGACAATCAGAAAGGATATTGGGGTCCTTTTCATAGAGTGTCAGGGTTGGAAGGGACCTCAGGAGGTGTCTAGTCCAACCCCCTGCTCAAAGCAGGGCTAATCCCCAAATGGTCCCCTCAAGGATTGAACTCACAACCCTGGGTTTAGCAGCCAATGCTCAAACCACTGAGCTATTCCTCCTCCCCTCCTTTTCTTCATTTTGTAAATAATTCAGCCTGCCTGCATGCTAGTATCCTGTGAGTACCAGAATAATTAAAACTTCATCCCCAAATCAGCACTTAATTAAAAATCATCAGATCGTTTCGGGTTAGTTGGAATCTCAAGGAGATCATGTAGCCCTTTTGCCTGTGCGTTGCCAGTCTGGGCTTCATTATTCCTGAGCCACCCCTAATAGATTGGTGTCTAGTCCTCGTCTTGACTGACACCAATTCCACAACTCCTTGGGTCACTTGCTCAATTGCCTGAGATGTTGTAACACCTCTGGGGACAGATTTATGGGCCTGAATTTGGTCCAGAAGTTTTTCTCTAATATCCAACCTATATTTCCCCTGCTGTAGCTTAAATCCATTGTGGTTTGTTTTGTCCTCATTAACTAATGAGAACTATTGATCCATGTCCTCTCAGTACCCTCCTTTTATCTATTTGTAGATAGTTACAATGTGTCCCCTAAGTTCCTCTTTATCTAAACAACCGACCGTGCTCATTTCATTCAAACTTTCCTCCTAGGACTGACTTGCCAAACCTTTAGTCACTGGTGCTGTTCTCCTTTGAGCTCCCTTCAGTTTGTCTGGGTATTTTACCCATGCTGGCCCAGATTCGCTGCTGTACTAAACCCAGAATTCAATACAGCATAGGGGAGAGAGTTACCAAGCTAGCCTGCTGTGGTTCTTAGATTCTGTGCTTGGGCCAGCCCCAGCCCAAGCTCCTGAATACGTTAATGCGGCCTATGGGACCTTCTGTCACACTGCAATAGATCTGCACTGATTCACACCATCTGAGGAGCTAGCCAGGAATGTCTCCAAAGTTTGAAGGTGTTTAGGGCTATCATTAATCCTAGTTAGCTTTTTTCTTTTATTTTGGTGACAGCTGCACAGTGTTGACCGAGCAGAACGTCCTACATTCAAATTGATGTCATATGTCTGTCTGGCTGTTATGGCAGAATGCATTAATTTCTGAATGCTGCGTCTGATCCGCTGCAAAACTTCAGGGAACGTTTCACAGCCCCCGATGTGGCAGAGGGGGGAATGCGGAGGCACACAGAGCCCCTGCCCTGGTGGGGAAAGGGGCATGCAGAGAGTCTGGGTAGCCTGGGAAAAGGGGTGCAAACAGATCCCCAGGCATGTGGTGGGGTGGCGATGGTGGTGGTGGTGGGAGGCTCACAGAGCCCCTGGCATGAGGGATGAGTGGAAAGGGGTTTCAGGAAGTCCCTGAAATAGAGGAGCAAGGGAGGGTAGGCCCACAGGAAAGTTGTGGGGGGAAATGGTGCATGAACTGAGGTTGGACTCCAGAGGCTACTACATGTGCAACCCCCAAGTTCATTTATAGGTAATGATTTCTCCACTGTAACCCCCTTCATAGTATATTAACTTTTCCAGCATGATTTGAGGATGTAGATGATTAAGAGGGCGGTATGGCAGTAGCCTGCTGGGGCTGAAAAATTCCAGATAGGAGCAGATCCCATTAATGGTAAGAAAGAAATACAGTAATAAGATAAAGGGGGTAAATAAAATACCAAGAATGGTGTTTTGTGAAACAATGGGTTCAGAATGCTGTAAGTATTTTTGCTTTGTTCCAATTGACCTCCTTCTAGCTATTAATATTGTAATTAAGGTCAGTGCCTTAATGCACCATATTCACAGAATGTACTCACAAACGGCGGCCCTTCTACCACATCTACTTGTATCAAGTCACAAGGGAACACTACAGTCTCAGTCAGCATTCATGGATGTAAAGCAGTCTCATGCAGTTTTCATTTGCTTTATTTTGACGTCAGCCCTGCAGTGACAGGGAGAGGTGCCAATTCCAAGAGCTGTTTCATCTGAAAGCAGTCAGATTGCAAAGTGGCGAAGGTCAGTGTCGCTAACTTAAAATGTGTAAAAATGCCGTTAAAGCATACGGGCTAAACTGATTGTGAAGAGAAAACAACAGTCAGTGGTGTGATATACAGGTGAAGCCAGTGTAGAACATTTGTATTGTCACAATAAACGGAATCACAGGCGATCTTAAACAGGAGGCATTTATGAAAGAAAAAACTGCAGCTACAGACATAAACACACAGGAATCCACATTGATTGAGTTCCAGCTTAGTCTTCATTGTTTACCAAGGACCACATGCCATCAGGATCTCTATGAAGCACAAAGGGACACCTAGGGTTGGATTTTCAAAAGTCACTCAGCTGTGGCCTAACTTTGCTTTCATGTGAGTCAATGGGAGCAAAGTTAAGCCACTGCTGAGCACTTCTGAAAATCTCACCCTAATGGCTGAATGATATAATGGAAGCAAACATACCGTTGTATTTATAGTGCCATTCAGCCTCCTAGATGATCCTGGAGCTATATTCAAACAGAAATCAACCATCACAGAAATGCAACTGCTTCTGAAGATAAATGATGACCGCT
Source organism: Gopherus evgoodei (assembly GCF_007399415.2). NCBI lineage: Eukaryota > Metazoa > Chordata > Testudines > Testudinidae > Gopherus > Gopherus evgoodei. The sequence goes on from NC_044338.1 coordinate 10,635,397, forward strand.
GTTTAACAGCAGACAGCAGCACTGCACAGGCGGAAAGACAGGAAGTGGATGCTGCATCCAACAGAGGGTGCAGGAGGAATTTTCTGAATGATCATAACGGGCCCTGCTGCCCTAAAATCTGCTGAATCTAGGGTCAGGAAATGTAATTACTTCAGCTGAAATTTGCCAGGTTGTTGCTTTTAACATCCTCACTTGTCATCGTTAGTGGCCACAGGCAGTCAGGACTTGCGTTAGACATGTCACCTTAAAGAAGTGTTGTAGGCCAAAAGGAAAGGAAAAGTCCTAGTGGCTTTGTGCTAACAAGTACCAGGAGAAGGTGAGGAGGGAATAGTAAAGCTGCTTATTCAATTTACCTAAATTGCGGCTCAAACTGCAGAATTAGAATGAGGATTTCAAACATCCCGAAGTTGATGATTACCATCGTTTTTTGTGGCGCGGTTAATGTCTAGGAGCTCCAGTTATGAACCAGGACTCCATTATACTAGGTGCTGTACAAGCGCAGAGCAAAAAGATGGTAGCACAGGAACATGCTCTTGTCTGCAGTTTTGGGTCGGATCATTATAAACCGTCTTGCATACTTGCCAAATTAGAATCTGGGTTTGGATTTTGAACCTAGGCCCCATTGCCAAAAATAGAATATTAAGAACCCATAAGATGAACTGCCCTTGGAACTGTTTAGAAGGATATTAAACAGCAGATCTTGGAACCACACCACTAGGAAATCAGTAATGCCACTAATGGAGGAATTCTTTAGAATATAACATGGGGTGGGATGGTATTATTCAATTAAAAGAACAGAGAGAGTCTTAGAGGCCAGACACCAGCCCAAGCCAAAATGTCCACGTGCTTATTTTTAGCACTGTAGTGAGGGCCTGAGTCTGTAGAACTGGGCTTTGAAACTTGCTGCTCCAGTTTTTGTTGGTCTGTTTGTTTGCAGTGTAGACATACCCACAGCGGTTTGGCTGTAGTCTGGAATAATCAAGACCCATCGTATGAAAGCTCAGCTGCACCTCGCTATACAGTCTCAAGGATTCTCTTTCAGGCTTCTCTCTTCCGGTGCCTGATCCAAAGCACACTGGAGTCAGTGAGCATCTTTATCTTGACTGCAGCAGGCTATAGTTATGCAGTGGTGGGTCCAGGAGTTTGCATGTGCCCATTTTACCTCTAAAAATATAAATCTCATCCCTCCCAATGAGATCTTTGGCTTAGCGAGCTAGCCGGCTGCTTCAACATTTTTCTCCTAAAAAATTCCCTTCTAATCCTGCTTAATCCTTCTTCTTATTCTATGCTATTGGGAAACGGTCAGGGAGAGACAATGGTTTATCTCTGGCATTGCATCCATTTGGCTCCTCTATTATTTCTCGATTCCCCACGTCTTGTCCTAATCATGAGAGCTCAAGAGAATCCAGATTAACATGTCCACCCCCCTACTACTGCCAGAGGGACCCTTCCTTGGCAATTGCTCAATACTCACCCCCATACCTTCAGAGCCTCTGCTGCTTTCTCCTGAATAAAGAATTTCTTGAGCAGTAGTATTTCCCAGGAAGCAAGTGTAGCCATTGGCCTCCTTGCATACAGGGAACCGTACGTTCTTCTTTGATCTTCACTCGCTTTTACTTCCCTTGACTTTCAATAGTGTTCGTTCTCCAGATTTGTCCATCTGGCCCCATTTAGGAACAGAGCTGAGTGAAAGATTTCAGACAAAATTCTTTTTTCATTGAAAAATGCAGATTCAGGTCAATGGAAACGTTTTATCACTTTGTGTTCCATTTGTCAAATTGTTCGGTCGAAAAAGAAATGAAAATTCTGAAAAAGTCAAAACAGTTTGTGTTGACATTTGCGAATTGAAATGTTTTGCCTTTAATGCAAAAAGGTATATTGTTTTTGAAATTTGATTTAAGTTGTATTACTTTTTTTGCTCACTTTTTTGATATGCTGAATTGTTTTGGGTCGACTCGAAACTTTTTTTTTTAAAGACTTCTTTGGTTCAAAAAATCAGTTATTTGCAGAGCTCTGTTCATGAACTATCATGTGTATCCACAGGGAACACAATGTGTAATCCTGCAATGTTCCAGCTTCATGTTCTGGGGTTTTGGCAGTCTCCTGGGATACTACAAAGAGTAAATTATGAGGAAGCTCCAGAACACCACTAAAATCCTAGGGGTCAGGTTCTGGTATCGTTACTCATGTTGGATAGTATCTTACTCCTTGAGTAACTTCCATTGGCTTCATTGGAACTAAGTAGGGCAGTGTTTCCCAAACTTGGGACACTGCTTGTGTAGGGAAAGCCCCTGTCGGGCCAGTTTGTTTACCTGCCGCGTCCACAGGTCCGGCTGATCGCGGCTCCCATGGGCTCCAGGCCAATGGGAGCTGCTGGAAGCGGTGCGGGCCAAGGGATATGCTGGCTGCCGCTTCCAGCAGCTCCCATTGGCCTGGAGAAGCGAACCATGGCCAGTGGGAGCCACGATTGGCTGAACGTGCGAATGGTGCAGGTAGACAAACCGGCCCAGCCTGCCAGGGGCTTTCCCTACACAAGTGGCATCCCAAGTTTGGGAAACACTGAACTAAGGCATAAGGTATTACCCAAGGTGAGTAAGTTTATCAGAATCTCCCTGCACCAGAGCAGTATACTGAGTCAAACATTCATTCAGTAATCAGTATCACCATCAGCCATCTAAATGTCTTCCTTTGCAGAAGCACATGTAGCAGGTGTAGATTGAGGCCCCCATATCACAAGCTGTTCTGTGAAGCTGGAGCCCCACTGACTCCAGTGGAGGTCTGTGCCAGGGCTGGCGCTTCCATTTAGGCGACCGGATTTGGGAGGGCGGCAGGCGGCTCCGGTGGACCTGCCGCAGGCGTGCTTGCGGAGGGTCGCTGGTCCCGCGGCTCCGGTGAAGCATCCGCAGGCACGCCTGCAGCAGGTCCACCGGATCCGCGGGACCAGCGGACCGTCCGCAGGAACGCCTGCGGCAGGTCCACCAGAGCCGCGGGACCGGCGAGCCGGCCCTGTGCCTAGGGCGCCAAAAACTCTGGCGCTGCTCCTGGTCTGTGCGCATGCAAGGATCTGCCCAATTGGAGCAGCTGGCAGGATCAGGGCCTTAGGTGCAGCCAAACGGCAGGTGCAGTTGTAAAGGCTGGGCTGGGGAACCCTGAGCAGTTTGGCTTTCTCAGTCTACTCCACATTGTTCATGGTAGTTGAGACAGTGCATCAGTCTATGTGAAAGAGAACAGCAAGGTCAGTGTTAAAGCAGTTCCTGTATTTATTCCTCTCCATTTTCCTGCAGAAGTGGCTTTAGTCTTGTTTAATTTCACCTGAACCAGTGGAGCAGGAGACAAAATATTTGCCTAGCCATATGGTTGTGATATATACTGATTATGAAAGCTGTGAATTAGTCAATGAGCACAACAGATGCAGCATAGCGAACTGCATAACGTACTTACACGCTGCACAAAGGTCAAAGAAGAACATCGAAATAGCAAGAGAGGAAGGCTGGACTTGTCATTGAGGCAGAGAGTTGGGATTATGGAAATCTGGGTTTAATTCATGGCTCTGCTACAAACTTTCGTTTTGACCCTGGGCAAGTCACTCAGTCTCTCGTGTATTGGTTCCCAATCTGTAACATGAGGATAAAAGTACCTACTCTCTCCCAACCTTTGTCTGTCCAGTCTGTTTAGCCTGTACACACTTCAGGGTAGGTACGGTCTCCTATTATGTTGTATGTACAGCACCTGTCCCAACAGAGCCCTGATTTGAACGAGGCCTCTAGTGCTATGGGAATACAAATAAAAATAACACACAAATCAGAGGTATCTGTGATCACTTGTGATCTGTGTTACCAAGAACTCTGAATTCATACACCAAGACACAGGGTAAAGTCCTGGCCCCATAGAAATCAAAGAGAAAACTCCCCTTGTTGTCAATGGGGCCAGGATTTCATCCATAGTACTAAAGCAAAGCACTGTCAAGTTTATTGGGTATATCCCGGCTTGGCTATTTACATCTAACTAAGACTGGCCAAAGGGCCCTATGTTAGCATATACCTGGCTCTTGAGTAAAAGCTGGGACAGATGATTTGGAAGCTGTAGGAATACTCTGAAGTGGCTTATTTGTTGGTTGTTGATATGTTTTGAAAAGGATCTTTCCAGGACTTGACATCATCTTGAAATATCGTGACACCGCTTAGTCCCCTGAAAATCCATGAGGTATGTTTATTGGGTAACTGGATCAGTGGATGAAAACCTGAATAACTGTAAAAATCATAGAGTAATGTAGGTATATTATTTTTTAAATTATTTTCATTGATTTTCTTCCACAGAAACATCTGCTACGGCATACAGCTCTACTGCTGGCTCTGTCCAAGGTAGTAAATTGAGCCCAGATCTTGAATCCCTTACTCGGTTTGTACTCAGTCAACACTCTCTTTGACTTCAGTGGGAGTCTTGCCTGAGTAAGGACTTCAGGGTGAAGTCCCAAATCAACAGGAGCCAAATTGACCTGAGTGAGCTCTGCATGAGGCTCAGGTTTGGAAATAGGCCTTAGAAGCTGGGTTTCCGGACTTTGCATGAGCAAGTCATCATTTCCTAGGCTTGGAATATCCTTTTTTCTTACAGTACTGAAAAGCCTGCCTTATGTACAGAGACAGTTTGCCATCTGGAGTGAGAAATGGCTAGAACAAGGAGAACCTGTTCTGCATTTGTGTTTTGTACCGGTACAAGCAGCTACTAAAGGAATGCAGTGAAAATCTGATGCAGAGACAGCAGGCCCGAACCTCACAGAAGTCCATCACTATAGCTCCGTTGACCTCAGTGTACAGTGCGTAGCATTTCAGTGACTTTGGGGGAGCTGTGTTGATTTACAGCCGCACAAGAGCTGGCTTAGAGAGCCATGGGGGTCCATCTCCTAATGAATGTTTTGAAGTTAAGCTTTCTCGCCACCGTCTTAGCAAAATGATTTAGGCCTCACAGCGTTAGAGATTGGGATAAATCCTTTAAGTTATGTCAGGTTCACTCAACACTGGGGCAAAGGCAAAAAAGTGCAGATCACACCATGATGCATGTTCTCCTTGGCCTTATGAAGAAAAATAAAGTGTTAATAGAAATAGAGCCAACAATGCCAGGTTAGCTCTACTGGAAGAAGAGAGAAAAATCCTCACCCATTATGACTAAATTTAGGGGCATTACAGTCGCTGGATTTGGTGTTTTCCTGTTATTTTGACACACGAGTGATTACTGTGAAGGAAGCTCTATTCTTGCTCTGGTTTGTAATAGATCATGTCCACAGTACATTGTAATGCATAGTCTGGTATTCTGCTAGTGCATATTTCTTGCCTAATACAAGTTTAGGATCTACTAAGCAGTATCTGGCTTGGAACTATGTTGCATTATATTGGCTTATTCACAGCAGTTCTTTTAAGATAGCAAAGTTGCAGATATCGGGGTGAAATCCTGGTCCTGCTGAAGTCGATAGGATTTTTGCCAGCAATTGTAATGGGACTTCCCTATAGGTCCGGATTCTGTCTGGCACTTACCCGCGTTGACAGTGTATGCAGGAAGGTGTAAGGAGCAGGAACACCATAAAGTGACCACATAACAGCCGAACAGCATTCTGATCCCTGGACCAAATTCTCTGCTGCGGTGAACAAGCAGAGCTCCATTGTCTTGGATGGAATTTTGCCCGTTTATACCAATAAAAACTTTGGCCACCCATGGTCAGGCTGCAGCAACACTGCAGTTGGGAGGTAGAATTTCCAGCTCAGTGAAATGTATCTGTGCTGTCTTTGGTAGCGCTAACTTACTAAAAATAGCAGGGCGGCTTGGGCTAGCCACAATAACATGCTGCTATTTTTAGTAAGCTAGCCCAATCAAAGCTAGCTCAGGTACATCTGCATATACCTCTGGCATAAACTCCGAGGAAAAAGGAGCCTGTTACCCCAGGCCTGAGATGGACCATGGACTGCTGTGTTCCTGCATTTAGGTAGGTTTTCTAGGATTTGCAACAATTTGCAAATAGCAGGAACATGAGGCCTTTTATATATTTTAGATCCAAAAGGCTGCAGGAACTTTTAATACTTTGTATCTTTTCTGGGGATGGGGGAGAAAAAAATAACGGACATGATTTTTTTTCCCTCTACTTCTTGGTGCTGATTCAATTTTCACCATTAGGAAGTGTTATCTGCACAGACATCACACGACATCTCCAGGCCTGACAATTCCTAACTGGTGTCAATAAGATGCGAGGCAAGTCACCACGGGAGTCACTTGCTGTTACAAGACCAGAAGTGTTAGTTTGCTTGGGTTGTCACGGCTGGCACTTTTGTGGGTGGAATTTGGGCACTGCTATAAAAATCCTGGGCCTGATTCTCAGCAGGTGTAAATCTATATTGCTCCCTGGAAGCCAGTGGAGTTGTTCTGATTTACATCAGCTGAGGATGTGGCCTTTGTTCCAGATTTTCTAAAGTGCCTGCTAATTTTGGGTGCCACAGTTGTTTGGTGGCAAAGTTGAGGCTGTTGGGGCTTGTTTTTCCGAGAGGACGAACTCTCACAGCTCCAATGGGAGTCAGTGGGCAGGGTCGCCCAGAGGATTCTTGGGGCAAAGCGGGGGAGCGGCGCTTGTACTCACCGGGCGGCGCTCCATGCCGTCGTCATTGGGTCCTCACTCGTTCCGCGTCTTCGGCAGCACTGAAGGGCCCCCTGCCGCCGAAGACCCGGACCGCCGCCTCTAGCCAGGAAAGGGATTCTTGGCCAAGGTCTGGGGCAAATTGCCTCACTTGCCCTCCTGCCCCTACCCACGGGCGGCCCTGTCAGTGGGACTGGTCTATCTGTAAATGCTGTTCATGGGGTTGCAGGTTCCAGTCCCCATTCTCCATCCTCCCACCTAGGGTTGCCAGCCCTCCAGGATTGTAGGATTAATCTTGTATTAAAGATTGTCATGTGATGAAACCTCTAGGAATACATCCAACCAAAATCGACAACCCTACTCCCACCTATACTGTTATTCCACCTGCTGCTCTAAGCTAACTGCTGAAGAAAATAGGAATTGCTATGCTGGATAAGACTAGCCCATTATCATGTATTTGACCATGGCTAAGCACCTGATGCTCTGGAGAAAGTTTAAAAAAAACACCATAGTGAATAACTTTGGGATAAACTGCCAGTAGGGCAAGATTAATTTTCTTATCCTAGGTAGTTTCAGGTTGGTTTATGCTCTGAAGCATGAACGTTTATAGTCCTTATACTTTTTTCTATCTTACCTAGAATAATGGTGGATGTTCTAATTAATCATATAACTGTCTAATCCTTTTTTTGAATCCTAGTAAGCCAGTGTCTCTCAAACTAGGGTTGCTGTTTTTGTAGGGAAAGCCCCTGTCGGGCTGGGCCGGTTTTTTACTTGCCCTGTCCGCAAGTCCGGCTGATCGTGGCTCCCACTGGCCGTGATTCGCTGCTCTGGGCCAACAGGGGCTACTGGAAGCGGCACGGGCTGAGGGACATACTGGCCACCGCTTCCAGCAGCTCCCATTGGCCTGCAGTGGCGAACTGCGGCCAGTGGGAGCCGCGATCAGCTGGACCTGTGGATGGGGTAGGTAAACAAACTGGCCCGGCCCACCAGGGGCTTTCCCTACACAAGTGGTGATCCCAGTTTGAGAAACACTATACTAAGCTCTTGGTCTCAGTAATATCTACTGGCAGTGAGTTCCATGGGTTAATTATGTGTTGAAAGTGTTTATATCAGTTTTTAAAATGTGTTGCCTTTCACTTCCATTGACTGTCCCCTATGAAAAATGGGGCATAGGGTTATTCAATATACCTTCTTGATCAGGGCCTGATGTAAAGCCCATCAAGTCAATGGAAGTTTTTCCTTTGATTCCAATGGGCTTCCCATCCACCCTTACTTTGTATAATATACCACAGGTTGGCCACTTCACAACCATTGTTGATGCTTCTTATAAATTAGTTTCAAGAGCTAGACCAGCTGGTATCTTCCCTCCCATCCCTTAAACAGCTACTTCTCCAACGTGTGCAGTCTTCTGAACCAGGGAATGAGATTCAGTGCCTCATTTCTTGGGACTGCAGAACTGCTGCTTCACAGTCACTGCTTCTTTTTATCCTTTCCCTACATAACATCCCATTCTAAAAACAGAGTGTGTTGTTATTGTGGGCCTCATCCTAAGCCCATTGATGTCAATAGGTGTCATTCCACTGACTCACATGGGCTTTGGATCAAGCCCTGTTTTCTTTTATTGGGAGAAAGGTTTAGATAATCTCCAAAAATCTTTTAACAGAATGGGGTGTATTTGTGTATACAGCTGTACAAAAAGTCACCTTACAGATGTCTATATCTATATATAGCTGAATTGTGGCTTTTTCTGATCTGAAGGCTCCCTGAAGGGCACCAGTCCTGTTATAGAAACCTTTCAAAGTTTTGGAAATTAACGTAACTGAATGTTTATATCCCAGGAGAACCTGTTACCCAGATTTCCCCCGAATCTCTCATTAGATGCATCTGTCACGGTGCATCAGTCAGTTTCATATTATTGCGCTTTGCCATCTTATGGCAGGTTACCATAGAAACTAAGGGCTTGTTATTGCAAAATAAACAGTTGGACATTTTGGCCCAGTTACTGTGGGACTAACCTGGCAGGGATGAAAGTAAACGAAATTAAATCTCAGTTTTTCTGGCCCCCCAGAGTTACATCTGGCACTACCGCTGTATATGACATATAATTGTCTAACTAGAAAGTTGTTGTTTTTTTTTAAAAAGAGAGACACAGAGTGCTTTTAGCAAGTAATCTACCGTAGATTTCTCAATGTGCATCTTAAAAACATAGAATGTCTGTCATGGTTTTGTTTTCCTGGGGAAGAGTTTCTTAATACAGCTGCTTCCCCCCTACAAATATTATTTGAAGTGTTGTATCTTATATCTGTATAGACTTGCTATTGCAGTATCAGGGTGCCTCACTTTCTTTAATGAATGTAGCCTCACAACACCGCTATGAGGTCAGGAAGTGCTATTATTTCAGTTACACAGATGGGGAACGGAGGCACGGAGACATTAAGGGTACATTTGCACTGCAAAAAGACTTCTGTGGCAACGAGTCTCAGAGCCCAGCTCAAGCAGTTTTGGCTTGCGGCGTTCCGGCACGGGGCTAAAAATCACAGTGTAGGCATTCCAGTTTGGGTTCTGAAACCTGGCGAGGGGAGTGATCTGCATTGATATTTTGAGCTCCATAGCGTGGCCCTGCGAGCCCAGTTGACCTGGGCCCTGAGACTCACTGTGGCAGGGTTTTTTTGCCGTGTAGGGATCTACAGTGGAGCAAGGAACTGAATCCAGGTCTCTCAAGTCTTTAGGCTAGCACCTTATCCACTGGACCATCCTTCATTTCAATGGCTGATGGTATTAAATATCCATGTAGCTGAAGGTCAGAGCTGTGTGAATACAGCGGGTGATAAAGACTAGCAAGTGTTACTACAAATAAAACCCACAAGTGTGTCGAGAGTAGTTATTAAGTATTTTTATTAGAGTAACTCCCAGAAGCTCCAGCCTCTATTGCAGCCCCCTTGTGTCAGGTGCTATACAAACACATAGAGAGACAATCTTTCTTCCTAAAAGCTGGCAGTTTAAACAGGCAAGATAGACCCGAGTTCAGGGTAGGGGAGAGGAAAGAAGTGCTAGTGAGCCCATTCTATTGAACAGCAAACTGAGCTGCACTGAGATTAAGTGATTTCTCAAGCTCACCTGGGAAGTCTGTGGCAAAGATGAGAACTGAACTCAGATCTGTGTCCCAGCCCCGGTGCCTTAACTACAAAAATATTCTGTAAGGATAGTTTTCCTTTCAGTATTCGCGAGCCCTTTTATTTGCTCTCTGAAAATATAGGTACAATGGAATTTTTATCCGAAACTGTTCTTAAAGGGTGGAGTCCTGCTTTGTGGGCATAAGTGGGTCTTGAGTGAGGCATAGGCTAGGGCAGGTTCTTTGCACAACGGTGAATTTAACCCACAGGAGAGACTTGTGAGCAACTGTTTTCATGTGACTTTTCACACTGTCAGTGTTCCCTGGCCAGCTTTCTGTTGATTTTGGAGTCATTTGGCTAGACACCAAAACCAGCCTCATGTGACTACACTGAAGCCAGAGGGGTGACTGCAACAGGTGTAAACGTGCGCCCGCTCCAATAACAATACACATGACGCTGTGGCAGCACAGGCTAGTTGCTGGAGTGTGTACCCAGGGTCCCAGGCGAGCTTGTGCAGTCCATGAAGCTGTGGCTTCACTGCTATTGTTGTGCAAGGTAGCAACGTTAAATAAAGATCAGCTATATCTCTGATCGCAGGCTACCAATAACCGTACAAACTGCAAATATCCGAAGGAGTGAATAACCCATAAGAACCACCCATAGGCTGAAATATGTTTCCATAAAACCTTTCTATGTACTTCTATGCCCCCTTTCTTCCCACTGGCAAACATTCATAACCGCACTGTGAAACAGAGAAAAATTATTATCCCCACTTACAGCTGGGGCATCAAGGCCTGGACTGGATGCCTCAGATAACATTTGTGGCAGAGCCAGGAATTAAACCCAGGTGTCCTTGAGTTTTAGTCACAGGACCACCCTTCCTGTCTTACCCCTTTGCCTGATAACTCTCTGAATGATGAGGATATTGTTAAAAATAAAAAGCTACTTGTGGATAACTGGTGGGGGGGCAGGAGAAAGGTGGGGATCTGAATTAGTTGTATAGATTCTGTTCCCTGAGAACAGTAAAGGTTCGAGCTGAATGAAACTGGAATTTCTGCCCTGTGGGAAATTCCAAGTTTTCTAAATTTTGTTTCATTCTATTTTGGAACAAACCGTCAAACTTTGGAATTTTCCATGAAAGGGAATATTCTGATTTGGAAACATCAAAACACTTCTCCAATCATTTGGAAACCTCCAATCAGTCAGAAATGTCATTGAAATGGACACATGCCTGCTACGCATTTCAGATCCAAGGAAACAGTGTATTTCCACAGAAAACTGTTCCATTGAAAATTTTTCAACCAGCGTTAGCAGAGATGCAGGACTGGGTTAAAGACTCTGACAAGACTTCCCTTACAGAATTGTGTCATTGTAATTTCTCTTATCGATGAATTGGCAGACTCAATTTCTCTCTCTTCTCAAGGTGGTAGTTGTTGCTATCACTCTGTGTAACTTGCAAACTCTATTCCAGGGGTAGTCAATAATTTTTTGTCAAGGTACAAATGTCTTGGTCAAGATATAGTCAAGGTCCAACCTGCAGAGAAACATTTTTCACACCACAATAATGATAATAAATAAAAAGATTTTGGGGTCCGTTCAAAAACATCTGGTGGTCCGGATTTGGCCTGTTGACTACCTCTGCCCTGGTCCATTAACTGCCTTTGAGCTAATTTCTTTAGAGTGCTCTTTCACTCATTTCATTTAGCATTCGTTGCCATAGCACTGGTCATGATGAACTCATTCAAGACTATGTGGGCAAAAATACTAGAACTTGGCCAAGAAGCTGCTGGGCTTAGTTCTCTCTCTCTTATGCCAGTTTTACACAATTGAAGGGACTCACACTGGTGCCAAATTAGAGAAAGGAGTGGAAAATCAGGCCCCCAGTACAGATCTGGATCCACATTAGGTTTAAGACTATGGGAGAGCATTTCAAAGGCACAAATGGCAGGTAGGTTTCTATTGACCATCAGTGGGCATTAGGTGCCTAGCTGGTATTTGTGCCTTAGAAAATCTCCCCTTGTGCTAAAATAATCAAACTTGGGTTCCTCAAGCTAGACATCTAAATAAAAGTGGTTTGATTGTCCATTCCCATTAATGTATCATGGCTAACCCACATTGTGAGTGCTCAACACCTTTAAAATACTCCTCTTTTATATAGGTAAATAGATACGGATTTAGGTACTCCCGTTTGAGAATAGCAACCCACATCCATTGCACACTGGGAGTTTCCAGTGGAAACCTCTGAAACTGAGGGAGTGACAATGACACGTCCAGGTGCGTGGAGACCCGGTCTTCAGTTGCAGGTAAAGATCGCTAAGTCCTTTATTTAAAGCAGAATAGGCACTGTCGGCACCAACGAGCCCCAATGGAGAGCTTGCACCAGGTGCTACCCCCAAGGAAAAAAGACATATTGCAACTCAAGTTATTCACTGACCACCTACAGTGATCAACAATGTGTTACTACATCCTGTGCTACAGTTATTTCCATTTCCACTGTGGATAAATGTTGACTTTTTAATAATGATCACTCCTCTGAATGTGGCTTTCTTTCTATGCTAAACACACTGGACCACACTGATACATGACACTGATCTGTGCTAAAAGTATTTGGTGGAGCTACTCGGATTTACCCCAGTGCGACTAAAATCAAAATCTGTTCCACTGTGCATAATGTTCGTGTTGGCGAGAGAGAGAGATGAACAAACACTGCTCAGTCAACAGATAACGCCAGATGGAGAAGATGGAGAAAAAAGTTGTCGCAATGGTGTTGTCATAGAAACATAAGTCTGTTTATCTAACTCTTGGTCATCCCAGCAGTGTAAATCACCTGAAATGAAATTTACCTGCAGCACACACTAGTTACGGGCTCTATTTTGATACCCTTTAGTTGGATTCCCAAAGAGAGTAGCCCACTTTATGGTACAGTGAGGCATTTATAATTGACTTGGGTCAGAATCTTTCCAAGCTACAAGATTTTTTATAAAATGTTTTTGTCACAGGTTAGATATTTATATTTAAAAACAAACCTTAACTTAAAAGTTTACAGAATTGAAAAAAATCAGAGGGGCCTAATTTTCTCCTCTCTGGACTGTACTTCTTTCTTGGAAGGCTGGATAATTAGGAAAAGTGTTGAGATGGATCCTCTTCTTTTACAGGAAACAGGAGCTGTTAAACAATGCAGATGTGACCATTCCAGATCGGCCTTTATCCCCTCCACTCACTGCCCCAGCAACCATGAAGGTAGGTTACGTACATGATATGCTACGGATTGCGTTCTTTACATTTCATTCTTGTTCTGCTTTGCAAAGTGCATGCTGCGTCCCATAGTGTGGGTGCAATATCTCTTAGCGGACTGGTGAAAAGAATTGTATGGTACGTACACAGCCCGGCTTAAAGTGATTGTTTTGAAACTGAAGCTAGTTAATATCAGTGTTTAAAAGTAGCAGCTGTGTGTCTCAGGTGTTCCTGAGTGGATTCTGGAGTGGAGCCGGAAGATTGTTCTGCTGCCATCAGCTAGAGTGGAGTGTGGCTGCAAAAGTCTATGGGCTACATTGTCCTATGCCTCAGGCAGTCATTGACACCAGTGCAAATCAGCTGTCAAATGATACTAAGGCCATGTCTACATCTAAAATTTTGCAGCGCTGGTTGTTACAGCTGTATTAGTACAGCTGTATAGGGCCAGCGCTGCAGAGTGGCCACACTTACAGCAACCAGCGCTGCAAGTGGTGTTAGATGTGGCCACACTGCAGCGCTGTTGGGCGGCTTCAAGGGGGGTTCGGGGAACGCGAGAGCAAACCGGGAAAGGAGACCAGCTTCGCCGCGGTTTGCTCTCGCGTTCCCCGAACCCCCCTGCAAACCGCAGGGAAGGAGACCTGCTTGTTCGGGGAACGCGAGAGCAAACCGGGAAAGGAGACCAGCTTCGCCGCGGTTTGCTCTCGCGTTCCCCGAACCCCGAGCAAGCAGGTCTCCTTCCCTGAGGTTTGCTGGGTGGTTCCGGGAACGCGAGAGCAAGCTGGGGAAGGAGACCAGTTTGATTACCAGAGGCTTCCTCAGGTATGCTGGGATACCTGCTTATTCCACGGAGGTCAAGAAAAGCGCTGGTAAGTGTCTATACTTGATTACCAGCGCTGGATCACCAGCGCTGGATCCTCTACACCTGAGACAAAACGGGAGTACGGCCAGCGCTGCAAACAGGGAGTTGCAGCGCTGGTGGTGCCCTGCAGATGTGTACACCTCCTAAGTTGCAGCGCTGTAACTCTCTCACCAGCGCTGCAACTTTCTGATGTAGACAAGCCCTAAATCAGAAGAGTGGTAGCACTCTGGGCCCACTCTGCCTGAGTGACTGCACATGCTGCAGGGTAAAGAAGCATCCAATCCTTTGTCTGTCTTAAAAATTGTTCCTGTCTTGTTATAACCTGGGGGTCTGCTGCCAAAGTGGCGATTTTTATTTATGATTTGTATGCCTGGTGCTGTACATAGGAGATGCAGCCCATGCCCTAAGGAGCTTATTTTTGAAGGGCTAGATTTTAGTCCTCGAAAGGAGCTAGGGCAGAAGTGGATTCTCCCCCATTCTCCTTTATAGAGGCTGGGGAATGCAGGCCAGGCTCCTTCTTATAACCCCTGCAGATGTTGCCAAAAAGGAATGGGGAGGGGTGGAAAGAGAGTCAGTGCCTGTCTGGACACCCTCCAACCACCACCATCCAGCATCAGTTAGTGGAAATGGAAACATGGCCCGCCCTAACTCAATGCCCATTGAATTCAATCAGCAACGTGTATGTCTGCTTGCACGTGAACACACTCCTAGCTCACAGGGATGTCCCAAGGAATAATTTGCTAATGCTTTGAAAGGGTTGAGTGCTATGTAAGAGCTAAGCATTATTATTTTATGAAATGCAAAGCCCTTGAAAATGGAGGCTTATGCACTTTGGTTTTAAATTGTCAAAATGGTCAATTCCTGTGTTTAAAAACCCTCCAATGCTATTGTGTTTTGAAGTTTCGCTCTCTCTAAAAAAGGCATTTCCTTTTGTACCCCCCCCCAGTCCCCAAATAAAAACAACAACAAACCCCCCCCCCGATGACAATGGGCCAAATCTTTGTTGTTTGTAAATGTTTGTCAAACTAAATGTTTGTCAGTGGAGCTGTATCTGTTAACAGCAGCTGATAATTTGACCTGATAATTTGACTATAGCCTTTTGAGATTTTGCATTGAGCTTTTTTGGCAAATCAGTGTGCATCCCCAAATTCCAAAGCTCCAGAGTTTTGCATGTTTTTTTATGTGAAAAGGGCCATTTCCTGGAAATTCTAGGTTGTAAGATGACCTGAAATGAAAGGATGATAATATTTGACAATTTCCCCTTCCCCACAGCCCCTCAAATAAACAAAAAAAGAAATTATTCATTGCTTTTGCATAGCACATCTGGGTTCAGCTAGAATTTGCCCTCTCTCCTGCTTTGTTTTGATATATTCATAACAGGAATGAGCCCTGATGTATAAATAAAGAGAAGACCTGCCTTCCCATAGGATCCCATTTGTCCCAGAAGGATCTGTGGAGTAACTCTCAGCCCTTGCAGGCTAATCCTTGTGAGAGGGTTTAACACGATTTTCAATGAGAACTCCTGCCAGACAAGCTCTAAATGGTGTTCTTTACGTTGCAGTGATCAGTGTAATATTGTCAGGGCCATGCACAGTTTTGTATTAGCTGTTTTGCACTGTTTCCAGAACAATGTGTTCTTTTTTTTGGTAACGTAGTGTTAATTAAGGTTCAGGCAATACCACTTGTAGCCTGAGTTTGGCAGAAGAAAGAGACACAGATGGCCAGATTCCCATCTCACTGCTGCTTTACAGCAGTGTAATTCCATTGGATCTGGCTCATAGTATATTCTTCTCAATCACACCGCTTCTTCAGACCCATTTTGCCTGCCCATAAGAAAACATTTTGTGCATCCATATTATTTAGATGTATGCATCTACATATCTATGCAACTCTCTATATTTTGAGGATGCTGTGCTGTCCTTTGGAGCAGGATCCTATAGCTCTGCAGGGAATTCTGACATTGATTTCAATAGGGTTAAAATAATAATCAGACCTAGCTCTTATATAGCACTTTTCAGCCATAGGTGTCAAAGTGCTTTAGAAAGGATGCTGGCATTCCTCATTTTGCAGATTGGGAAACTGCTGTGAAGTGACTTGCCCAAGGTAACCCAGCAAGGCAGTGGAGGAGCCAGGAATTGACTCTAGGTTTCCTGAGTAGCAGTCTAGTGTTCTGTCCACTAGGCAACACTGCCTCCTGTGAGTTAGGTGCGTGCCCTCACTGTGTATTGATTATCTCCCCACCCCCATCCTCCTGCGACATTCCCACTTCTACTTATTTTATTGTCCCTTTGTTCCATCTTGTCTCAGACTAGATTGCAAGCGGGGCCCACTTGGGTGCTGTAAAAGAATAACTAATTATCAATGAGGAGAGAATTGAGAGTCTCAGTAGCCACAGGGAAATGAATTCTGGAGGTATTGGCACATTTTTGCCATGCAATTCCCCCCCCCCCCCCCCCCGATTTCTCCCTGCTCTCATCATATTAAGGCGGGGATCATGTGATCAACTTAAGATTGTTTTAAGGCAAGCTTGCTATGTCTATCATGAGGGCAGAGAGGTGCTAACTAGGTCAGCTGCATGTAGCTCAAGGGAACAGCTGTTTGTGGGTGGCTTTTTCCCCATCCCCAGGCTTTCTTGCCTGTAGAACCGGCACTTCCGTTGAAGCTGAGCCCCTCTGCTTGCCTGGAAGACGTTAACGAGAAGAAAACTAATTACACAACCTGTTCAGAGCGCTGAATGCAAGATGAATGCATTTTAATATACTAAGGAGAGATTGCTTGCCAGCTGTCCTCGATGCTGAGTGTTGGGAAGGTGTGCCTGTTGATTCTTTGGAGTTGGGTTTAGAAAGTGAGTGTCTGTCACTACTTCCCTGGTGTTGCCAAGTGGTTAGGGCAGAGGATTGGGTGTCAGGCTTTCTGGTGGGTGTTTCTCACTCTGCCAGTGACTTATCATTTGACCTTAAGCAAATAGCAGGCTAGGAGGCGGCATTTGTGGCACATCCCTGAGCCAAGAGCAGTGCAGAGCTGCCCTAAACCAGGAGGGGCACTGGGAAAATTATCATTCAGGCCCAAGGCAGGGGATGCATTTGGCAAGTTCTTCTGATCTTCTACAGTCTGAACCCCACAAGTGCCATGTCTGTGTAACTCCACTGCAGTCATTGAAGCAATTATATCCAGGTGAGAAGGGTGCCTCCATTTACTTGACTGTGAAATGGGTGTAATAGCACCTCCCCAGGGTCTTGAGAATGAATCAATAGAAAAGTGGTTAGAGATCATAAGATGAGAAGAAAGATGTTCCAGTGTTTAGGGTACTAAGCTAGGGCTCAGGAGACCTGAATTCAAGTCCTCGCTCTGCCACAGACTGCCTGTGCGACCTTTGGCAAGTCACTTAAACTCTCTGTCTCTCAGTTCCTGCACTGCCCGGCCTTGCGGGGGTGTGATGGGGATTACTACATTAAAGACTGTGGTATGCTCGGATACTATGTAATGGGAGTCATATAAGTACATAGATAATACATACATAGAAAGTACCAATAACATTCTCTATGGAAGATTGTGGTACTAGGGACATAGGAATTACCATATTGGATGATTATTTATGTATTTACTAATTGTATTGCATTAGTGCTTAGGAGTGCCAGTCATGGACCAGGATCACAATTTGTGCTAGGTGCTGTACAAACACAAAACAAAAGATCCCTGCTCCAAAGATCTTACAATCTAAAGATCAGACCCAGGGTTCATTTAGCCCAATATCCTGCCACAGGCAGTGGCCGTCACCAGATACTTTAGAGGAAGCTGTAAGAACCCCACAGTAGATAGATGTAGGATAATCTGGCTTCTCTTAGTTTTTCCAGAGGCCACTGAGTTAAGAGACGGAACCATCTTCTTGTTCTCTTGCCTTTGGCAGCCCAGCTCATTAAAACGATGTTCACATCCATAGCATCCCTAGCACCAAGCAGCACTGTAAACATGCCATTTAAAAAAAAATCAGTTGATATATGTTTTTATAAAACCGAGGAAGCGGAGGGAAGCCATTCATCAATAATTATGACCTGGATGTGTCATCAAGCTGTTAATGAGTAACCAGCATTTAGTTTGGGAGAACAGAGTGTTTGCACAGATTTAGGTTCCCAGGCTCCAGCTGGCCAAGGAAGGTCGAACAAAATGGCAGAGAGGCTCTTTGTTCCTTTTGAATGAGAGCAGGGTCGGGGAGGGGAAGAGGCATCCTGGTGTTCCAGACAATATGGAAAGACGCTAGCTTGGTGGAATGACGGGGGAGAGGATTAGGCGCGTGAGGGGAGCTCACTGGTACAGATGCAGTTCTTTTCTCAACCAGGCACAAACATTTCTTACGTGCAAGCGCTGAGCCCTACCAGTCACTTTAACACAAGATGGTTGGGGCCTGATCTAAAGTGTCACATGGAGATGGTCATGCAAGAGGGGAGGAAGGAGCCGAACAGGAAACCTTCCCCTAACCATGCAAGGCCCAATAGCAATCTCTTTCATTTGGGGAGCACTAGGAAGCTAATGACACCTCCATTTGTTATGGATGGCGCAGCATGTACTTGTACATGTACAGTGGTGGGCACTGAAGAGTCTGGGGGAGATTATGCCTGCCCAAGGCCTAACCTCCTTGGAGCTCTTCCTGGGGGCAGGATGGCTCTGCATGATCGCTGCGCAGGGCTGTAACATAAATACTGCAATCTAGCCCCCATTATTTCGTTTCAGTTAGTTGAAACAATAAGCATAGATATAAATGTTGTTGAACTGGGCCCTATATGGCTCGAGCTGGCTCAGCACCTGCAACCAGTGCCAGAGGTTTAAAAAAGCTTGGTTCCCATTGAGACACCTAAAGAAGTGGCCAGATTTTCAATAAAGAAGTGTCCTTTGAGTGCTGAAAATCTGTCCCTTATTCAGATGCCTACACGGGAGCTGAGCTCTTTAGAAATCCATCCCCAATTCTGGGTGCTGAGCCCTTTTGAGAATCTGCCACACATCCAGGAAAAGACAGCATGGTCTAATGGTCTGAATATACTGAAAGCAAGGCACCCCTGAGTTTTAACGTTGGCTCTGATGCAGGCTCCTTCTGTAGCTGTGGGCAAGTAAATTCACCCTTTTGTTTCCCTGTCTGTAAAAAGAAGGATGGTAGTAACACTGACCTAATGTGAGGGTGTTGTGGAAATTACTTAATGTTAAGATAGTCTGGAGATGAAACATACTATAAAAAAGTGATGCTCTGTATAGGATAGCTACAGCATGGAAAACACAGTCACGTGACCCATCCCTCCTATTGTTATGGTAACTCCTATTGTTATGGTAATTCAGATACATGGAGTGAAATTCACCACTGAGCAGAAAGTTAGAATCTTGCACCAGTAAGTTCTACGTTAGCCTCATTTTAAGGACTTGGTGGTGTCTAAACTTTGTATTTCTTCCTCTGTAGAGGGGAAGACTTCACCCTTTGAAAATAAGAAAAGGCCATTTAAAAACCTCTTCCTGGATATTTATTTTTTTGTGGCAAAATAACATATTCACATGCCAGTTTGCCAAACTGTTGTTTAACTAAAGTGATTCAGCTGAAAGAGGTCAACCAGGCATGAAGATCAAAACAACATGCTGAGCTGCTACCAGGACAATGAAGATATATGGTTTCTTTGCTCTGCAGAGAGCCCAGCTAACTTCTGGAGAGTGACCTCTGTTGGTTAAATTTATAACCAATTGTAAACAGATCTGTTTGTTTATGTTCCCTGAGCATGAAGCAAAGTCAGTAATTTTTATATTGACACCTAGCAGTCTGAAAAATGCAGAGGAGAGCTAAGAATTAAAGCAGCTGAAGGAGAAAGTGAAGCTTGGTAGTTAGTTAAAGGAGAGAGAGAATTCAGTCTTGCTCCTGTTTGGCTTCATGCTACTCCTGATCAGAGAGTGTTTAACAGAGTGGTTCTCAACCTTTCCAGACTGCTGTACCCCTTTCAGGAGTCTGATTTGTCTGTCTTACCCCAAGTTTCACCTCACTTAAAAACTACTTGCTTACAAAATCAGATATAGAAATACAAAAGTGTCACCACATACTCTTACTGAAAAATTGCCAACTTTCTTCATTTTACCATATAATTATAAAATAAATTGATTGGAATATAAATATAGTACTTACATGTCAGTGTATGGTACATAAAAGCGTATAAACACGTCATTGTCTGTATTAAATTTTAGTTTGTACTGACTTTGGCAGCACTTTTTATGTAGCCTGTTGTAAAACTAGGCAAATATCTAGATGAGTTGATGTACCCCAGGGGATCGCGTACCCCTGGTTGAGAACCGATGGTTTAACATGTCGGATTATGTGTGGGGGTTTAGCTTCATTTTCCTGCTCCCTCCCCCAACTATTCTTCAAAGCAAAGTGCAGAGGCATCAAACACTCTTAGAATACAGTTTCACGTCAAACCAGGGTCCTAGAGAAGTTTTTAGATCTCACGTGACTTGAGTAATTGACAAAAGTGACCATCTGCTGGCTGCTCAGAGGTCTGTCAGCTTGTAGCCTCAGTCTAGATCCCAGCAGACAAGTGTGTATATCCCCGAAAGCACCATCCCTGGGACGATCTACACTGCAGAATGCCCCCTTCCCCTGGAAGCAAGTCTCAGAGCCTGGGACACTGATTCAGGCTCATGCTACAAGGCTAAAAGTAGTAGTGTGAAGTTCCTGCTTAGGCTGGAGTACAGGCTCTGAAACCCAGCGAAAGGGAGGATCTCATCTCAAAGACTAGGCTCCATGCCCAGCAGGAACCTCTACACTGCTATTTTTAGCCCCACAGCACAAGTGCTTTAAGTCCGAGTCTGTGACCTGGGCTCTGAGACTTGCTGCGCATTTTGGATTTGCAGTGTAGATGTACCCAAAGTCACCCTTTCTTTCGCAAGCTCAGTATAACCCACTGTGAGTGTGTGGCACAGATTCTTTTCTGTGCCCGATCCACAGAGGTTATACAGCTCCAGCAGCAGAACCTTGGTACTTAAGTTGACGCCGTAGCAGCTTGAGCTTGTACTCTGGAGGTCCCTGGTTCAACCCCAGGTGCGTTATCTATGATAGCATCAGCCGAGAGGGCAAGCTGTAACTTTTCAATGAGACTACACGCACTCCCCCTGAACAGGGGATAGGCAATTTGCTGGGGTAACATGGGGGAAGTTCCTGAGTGGGAGCTCTGCCCACTCCCTATTCTGCAGGTGAAGAGAAGCCTTCAGTCTCTAGGTGCTACCTTTCACAAGCGCGACCGTTCATTTGGACAGAAGTAAATACATCTGCAGAATTGTCATGCAGGCTCCTAACTGGCTGCTCAATGTGTGACTGATTCAAGAGCAAAAACACAATCAA
Organism: Gopherus evgoodei; assembly: GCF_007399415.2. NCBI lineage: Eukaryota > Metazoa > Chordata > Testudines > Testudinidae > Gopherus > Gopherus evgoodei. Next base: position 10,656,582 of record NC_044338.1, read on the forward strand.
GTAGCTGAAGACAAGAAGAACATGCACAAAAGAATCTTGATGGATACTCAGGGTTTCTGAAAGCTGTCCTTAGTTCTCCTTTTCCATCAATGTTTCCTTTACAAGGGGCAGGGAACTGAATTCTTGCTGTTGGGGGAAATAATCTAATTTTCCAGAAGTTTTGCTGCAAAAGGACTAAAATAATTTGTCATTGGTAAATAGGGTGACCAGACAGCAAGTGTGAAAAATCAGGATGGGGTGGGGGTAATAGGTGCCTAAATAAGACCAATCCCCAAATATCGGGACATCTGGTCACCCTACTGGTAAAGTTCCATTGGAAAGCTTGAGTTAAAACCAAGCAAAATATGGCAACGCTAATGTTATTATTTAGTAAGAATACTATGATAGTGCCTGGATGGGATCAGGGCCGCATTGTGCCAGACACTATACAAATAAAGGCTCCAGCGCTGGAATGAGCTTTCCAGAGTCACAGGGTTCGCCAGTGTGAACCTCCCTGCAGGTTCAAGGTATGGGCACTGAGCCAGAATTAACTGTGAAATGTTACAACAGCTGGTGGGCAGAAAAGTATCCACATCCCCCCTGCCACGCCACCCTCCAAATAATCACTTTTTGATGTAATACATTTTCAGTGGGAAATACCTACTTTTTATCAATATTTTCAGATTTTTGTCAACAGAACAAAACAAACATTTTCTTTGGCTTCCAACAAGCACGTTTTAAATTGTCTAAAACAATTTTTAAAAGTGTTGAAAACTCAAAAACTTCAGTACAGATTTTCATTGAAAACTTAATTTTCTTCTAAAATATTCCCAGAAAATGAAATAATGTGTCTGACCATCTTTGGCACTGAACTGAGTTATTCAGAGTTTTGGATAAGGATGGTCTGTTTTTCAGAGTCTGCAGCTGTCTCAGTTCCACCCTATTCTTTACAGTACTGAAACTGACAGTTTCTGACCCAATTTGACCGCCAGTGCAGTCAGTGGAAACAGCCTGTTGACTGCACTGGCGGTCAAATTGGGTTGAACTGGGCCCTTAATATATGGCATAGTAAAAGGGATGCTTTACATTAAATCCAATATTACTGGTAATTAAAGCAGGGAATAATCCACAGCGTATAAGTATGTTTAATTTGGCCTCTTTTCTTTCTTGACACATATCCAGAAACAGATCATGATTTTGTTAAATTTATTTGTGGGTCAACCTCATTTGATTGACATCTTTTACTCTCTGGCGTCATAGCATATGTTTGAAATTTGCAAAGTGTTGCTTCCCTGTGATTGGTTAGATAAATCATAGAATATCAGAGGTGGAAGGGACCTCAGGAGGTCATCTAATCCAACCTGCTGCTCAAAGCAGGACCACTCCCCAGATCCCTAAGTCGCCCTCTCAAGGATTGAACTCACAACCTTGGGTTTAGCAGGCCAATGCTCAAACCACTGAGCTATCCCTCCCTCCAATTTCAGGTGGCATCCTTGGAGCTGAAGAGCCATCCACAAATTCACTTCTTGACCCTTCCCTTCATGTGGCAGAGAGGGACTGACCATCATGTGGTATTTCCCCCTGTTACTTAAATGGCTAAGCTTGCAAAGTGCTTCCAGTGTGAATTTTGACATTAGTTTATTGTGAATGTTTATGTTAGTAAAATAATAACTCAGATCTTTGCAGAGAGAGAAATAAAAGGGGCAACAAGTGTAGCAGAAGGAAATTAATTAAAAAATTCCATTGAATAGTCATAGACTGTTGTTGTTGTTGCAACGTTCATCGAGATCTGCTATTCAATCAGAATGTCAAGGATTAGTGTGGAACTCAGCTGAATTGGTGGGATTTCTTCCCTATTTCCCCTCTCATATCTGCTCATTAATACACTTGGCTACCATCTGCATTACAGTTACAATGCTTTTCATCTTAGGCCCTGTCTTACTATGGTTTAGTTAGGTTCATGACACTCTCACTCAATGCAATTATGACTAGAGGTGTCTGGAAAACAGATTTTCCATCCCGTGGAAAATTTATAACTTCTTTTTGTCTCAAATTGGGAAACAAAGCCAAAATTCCGTTTTCCCTCCATGAAATAGAATTCCAAAAAAATGTTGTTTTGCATCAGTTGAAACATTTTGTTTAGGTTTTGTCCATTTATAAATTTCTTAATATAAAATAAAATTTTTGAAATGAAAAGTTTTAAAATAAAAAATCAAAATTCTTGTTCATTTTTTTAAACAAAATTTTGTCAAAATTGTTATGGTTTAATGAAAAATGTTGGTTTTGTTAAAACATCATTTTTGCACATAAAAATTTCCAGATCAGCTCTGGTTGCGACAAACACATTGAGTTGTTTTCCTACAGCAACTTTTTCAACAGCACAGCCATGAGTCAACTGACTATACCAACCATTCTGTCTAACTGTATGTAGCAGTGCATTCCGGGAAATTCCAGACAGCAATCCAGTAGAACCACACAGGGAATGGAGTGGCCAGAGAATCTGCACCGACAGTTTGGCAATACATTCTGGAAAGAGACCCTGAAGGAATGAAGACTGGAAAGACCAGTTACGCAGGCATGAGTACCTTTGATGTTGCCAAAGAGCAGTGTGCTGAACCAGTTGCAGGAAGGCAAGTATGTGCCAGTGACAGATTTTTTCCCCTTCTCTCTGGTCTTGCTGCCAGAGACACAGAGGAACATCAAGCAGATTTCCTGGCCGAACTCATGCTGTCACCCAAGGAAATGAAGCGTAAGCCACCCCCTCTTTGTTTACCTTGTTCATAGGACAGGAAGTTTCAGTTGATTGCGGTGATGATGAGCAAACCTTTAAAGGTCTGGAGCTTGGGTTCACCTTGGCTGATGCTGATGATTATAATAATTGTGCTTTGTGGAACGGTGCCACTGTCTGCCTATGGCAGCTGAGGACCACAGCAGCAAGGGCCATATTTTAAATGCTATTTAGTTGTCTAACTCCCACTGAAATCAATGGGAGTTAGGAGCCTAAGTACCTTCTCATCTCTGCCGTAAGTGACTTGCCTGAGCTGAGAATGGAACCCAGAACCCCTGATTCCCGATCCTATACTCTAACCTAGACAGTGTTTTCTCTCCAGTTATGGGAGTTTGTGTGAATCTTATTCTCCAACATCTGCAAACTTTGGGCTGGACAGAGCACAATCACTAGTTTTCATGCACTTCCACCAGTGGTCTAAGGTGGACTTATAGTCACATTTTTCAGTTTATTACAGTGCTACCTGGTAACTGGAAATGAGGGCTAAACAATGTATCCAGGCTGTTCAATTTGTCTTTGGTTCAAAAAATGGGTGAGGCTCAAGAAAGAGCTGATATTATTTGAACTAATTCACTCTGTCTACTTCCACCAAGATCTTATGTATATATATTTAGATAGCGCTTTTCAAGTATAGATTTCAAAGCACTTTACAAAGGAAGGTGATATTGTCCCACATAGAGAATCATTATTCCCATTTTACTGACAGAGAAACTGAGGCACTGATAGGTGAAGTGACTAGTCCAAGGCCACCCAGCAGGCCAGTGACAGAGATGGGAATGCAACATAGGTCTCTTGAGTCCCAGTCCAGTGCTCTATCCAATAGGCTAAAGTGACTGGACCTGAGGATGTGGCTTGCACCCATCTCTGTCTCTTGCCATATAACTCCAAAATCATTACAGCAAAGTGCTTAATTTTTACAGTAGTGATCAGTTTTGGCATATGGATACTTAATTTTGTTGTCGAGTATCAATCATCAGGAATTATTAGGTGAGAAGAAAAATATACGTGTTATAAAATGCTTACAGTTTATCCAAGTGTCAAATCTACCCTATTTTAGGGCAGTTGTCAAGCAATGCAATGAACACTTCTTTTTTTTCTGAATCCATTTTTTCTTTCTATCTTGGAAGGAGAAGAAGAAACACTCTCTACTTTGCTGCCCAAGATATTGTAGTTTGCCAAGGGGATTCTGTTTCTTGACCCAGTGAACTAAATGTGTAAGGCTGATTTAGATTCTGTGTCCATTCCATTCTGGGTCAATGTTTCTCCTCTTTCACTGCAATTCACTGTTCAGCTGTATACACAGCTGTCACCCAGCAAGGAAATTTTTAGAGGCTACATCCAGAGCTGGTATAGATTGGGGTAGCTCCATTGACTTCAGAAAAGCTATCTTAATTTACAGCAGCTTTGGGGGAAGAGGGGTTATTTTGGAGGACAGCACCCTGTATATGTTAGGCTGACCTGCAGAGAATCCATGATAATATCAGCTTTTTGTGTCACTTGCACCTTTTGCCTCCCCAGAGCTGCCTCTGAAAGCAAGAGTAAATAAAACAATGGAAAATAACGCCGTGAATGACCTCTTCAGATGCTCCTCATTTCTGATGGCTGCTGCTGTTCGTAATATATACACACATACCACGTTATCTGTCTAGTAGTCCAGAGACCCTCGAGGGGATTTTCTTTCTGTAAAGGAGATATATTTTCAGTTATAAACAGGTTCAAAATGTGACTTTTGTTGCTCTTGAAGTTTCACCCATCATAGCTTAGCGACTTTTCTCAGAGGACAGATAGAGGGGAGTTGGGACCAATCCTGCTCGTGCAGCAGGTAAGGGAAAAGCTCCCATTGATTTCAGTGGCAGTGGGCCCAATGGAAGACAAGTCCTTGATTCCAGATTTTTAATGAAGCTCGTGACATGCCAGCAAGTGAAATGTCAGGAGTTAATAAGAAAAAGTGCTAGTTTTGTTGCAATAGGGGACAAAACTCAGGTGTAGGGGGAGGAAAGACCTTTTTCTTCTGGCTTTGTGATGATTTCTGCAGAAGGAGTAGAAAGGCTGATCCTTTTTCCAAATGAGCTCAGAAAAGAGAGTCAGCGCTCGTGTTTGCACATTGAAATTACAAACAATTTGCATAGGTTTGGCTAATCTTTCTGAAATTAAATCTCTTCCTTAAATCAGACTCTGTTTATTTTGTCTAATCTGGTAGTCACTAGATCCAGGGAATTTTCTCTCCCTTCTTTCCCAGAAGGTGATTGGGAACCTGAAATGCTCTATTGTTCTACTGGGCACAGTGTTCACTGTCAAGTTTACTGATTGCTTTGAGATAGCAAAATCCTATCCATGAGCTAAACTCCCTGGTAGGTTAGACTGAGCATATGGGTCACGGTCCCAGTTTTGAGGAGGGTCCAGGGGTTTCATGGCTGGAAACGTGGATTAATAGATGACAAGGGACATAGTAGAATGGGGAGAGACAGGGAAGGTCACAGCCCAGTGACTAGTAGATGTGGCCACTTTGCAAACGGACCGTGGTATAATTCTGCATGATGGCAGGTGACTCTGTGCCTGAGAGGCCCTGGCCTGCAGAGTCAGTGTAGTATGGTACGCGTTGGGAATCAGACTAAAAAGTGCACTGGAAGAGCTATAGGCCTAGTTTAAGGCTGTGGTAAGATAAGCCGAGGGTTAAGCCACTAGTGCACCTAAGGATTTAGCCACTGATTTCATTGAATCTGGTCCTCCTCTTATTGACGTTAAAGACAGAGCTCTCCTTGATGTCTGTGGGAGCAGGATCATGTCCAGTGGGAGGGGAGGGCACGCAAGGCCACATAATCCATTCATCCCTGCACTGATGCACTGAAGGGAGGTGGCTTGTGTCTTCCCTATTCTAAGTTGCCCTTTCCACTGCCATAGCCCCAGTGTGTTAACCACAATGGGGAATCGGTGCAGTACAGGAACACTTTAGCCACACTTCCTCCTGCACTTGGTCCCTGCCCGACTCATCTGGCCTACCCCCTATGTACTTCCGATTCACCCCTTGCAGCGGTGGTGGAGCAGAGCTGGCATAGCTCCCTATGCCAGAGAGAATTCACCAGGGGGGCACGTGGCTGCTTTGAGGTTACTTGACACAGGCAGCAGGGTGAGCTGAAAGCCTTATATAGCCTCTCATATCTGCAACTTTTTCACGTGCAGTAGGGCTCTTGGCATCTCAAACCTTATCTTTGAGTCGCAAACCATTGCAAAACCAACAAACCATAGCATAGCCCTTTCTATATCCTTAATAGCTCCTTTCTCCGTGGTGAAGAACAGAACGTTTGTTTTTCTCCACATGGGCTGAAATTGACAAGCTTTGTTGCTGTGATGGTTTCTATCAGGTGGCTGTGCCTCCATTTGAAGAAACATATTGTTGGAGTAATTTCTTTAACGTTGCAGAAAGGTATTAAATTGTTTGGTAACACTTGGCCTAAATTCAATTTTTTCTGCATGTCTCTCTCTGTATATTCCAAACCCCACAGTCTCGGGTTCTGCCTACAATTAAATTACCTTCTTTTTGAGAATCTCCCTGATGAGTTCTGAACTGGGCTTGGTGGGTTGTGAATGTCTGTGCTTTTTATTATATGGCCTGTGTTCTAAAAATGATTTGCTGCTGTTGGTTTTGTTTTAATGATGATTGTGATAGAAATTTTGTCTTCAATGAATTTGCCAGGAGGAAATTCTGAGCTACTCTGCGTTTACCATTCCTACTTAAAAAAAAAAAAAAAAAAAAAAAGACAATAACACAGGCATCTGACTGCCCAGCTCAGAATGAGTCAAGTGTTGCAATAAGGGCAGCGCTTGTGAAAACATATCTAATAGCAGTGCCTCCTCATTCAAGTTTTTTCTATGTTGTTCTATGATCTCTGATTAACAGGTGAGAGACTCATCACAGACTTCAGACAGATGAAGTGTGATGTGTATGGTAAAGTGGCCACAGTTTGTGCATCTGATCAGTGAATCACAAGGAAAAACTGTACCCCACCTTAACCATTGTAATTTTGGCTGGGCAGATCAACTAGGGGGCACAAGGAAGTAATATCACAGAAAGCTTAAAATAAGTCTGGTTAAATTCTTTCCTCTGGTGAGCAGCCTTCCCTAATTTTGTCTCCATTCAGTCTTGCTCCCTATACACTTGCCTTATTAATCCATTTCTCTCCTTCTTTCACTCTTGGCTATGTGCTTCTTGGTGGCCAGACACTGGTGATGATTTAGGTAGTGTGATGGGGCAAGGCCAGATGGCTACAGTAAAGTACTGAGAAACAGGTATGTTAGCCCCAGGCTAAACAAATCCCTAGTACCGTGGTAACCAAATGGCAGTTGCTCCAGGTTAATCAAGGCACCTGGGGCCAATTAAGATCTTTCTAGAAGGCAGTAGAGATAGCTACTTTAATTAGAACACCTGCAGCCAATCAAGGCAGGCTAATCAGGGCACCTGGGTTTAAAAAGGAGCTCACTCCAGCCAGGCAGGGAGGAGCCAGAGGAGAAGGAGCGTGTGAGGAGCTGGGAGCAAGAAGACAAGGAGCTGAGAGTGAACTGCTGGAGGATTGAGGAGGGCAAGCGTTATCAGACACCAGGAGGAAGGTCCTGTCGTGAGGATAAAGAAGGTGTTTGGAGGAGGCCATGGGGAAGTAGCCCAGGGAGTTATAGCTGTCATGCAGCTGGTACAGGAGGCACTATAGACAGCTGCGATCCACAGAGCCCTGGGCTGGAACCCGGAGTAGAGGGCGGGCCTGGGTTCCCCCCAAACCTCCCAACTCCTGATCAGACACAGGAAGAGCTGACCCAGACTGTGGGTTCCACAAGAGGGGAAGATCACTGAGGTGAAGAAATCCACCAATAAGCGCAGGACCCACTAAGGTAGAGGAGGAACTTTGTCACAGTAGGTAGATATCCTGCTTCCTCAACTGGAACATGCACTTAATCCATCAAACAAATGATCAGTCATTCTTCTCGAAGTCCACCTCTTCAGTCTCTCCTCTGTTCTTATCTATAAACAACTCCCCCCTTTCTCGCTTTTTTTCTTTTGCTGTCCCCACTGAACTTTGAGCAGATTCTGTATTTTTTAAAATCTTAGCTTATTTAGATTTTAAGCTGACCGGGGCAGAGAACTATTTGTGCAAAGGATGCCATGTAATTTTATGGCACTATATACGTATTTTATTATAATAGTCAATTTTTGACTTGTATGCCTTTGAGGTTTCTGTCTGCCACATTCCCTTGCATCATCGTCTTTTCATGTCTGTTTGCAGTCACAGTATTCTCTGGCTTCATTTGAATTTTGGAATAAGTCTGTGTGATCATTGTGCTCAGATAGGCTTTTCATAACTAAATCCAAGGCTTCTAAAGTTCTGGATGTGGCTATGGGGACTCAGTGGCTCTAATCATTCTAATTTCATGCCACCTGAGAGAGGCATCCAGGTAATCACTTTTGAAGCTTATGGATCAGGATTTTTCTAATTCCTAATTTAGTCAGTGGAACTCTAGTGGGGTTCAGACAGGGTTCTTAGGAAGCAGGTCTGAGCACATGCAAAATGGGCATTTGCAATAGGTATTGGTAATGCTTAATTAGTATTTTTTTCAGAGAAAGAACGTTGCTTCAGAGATACCTCTGGAGATAAATACACATAGTGTGCATGCCTCTGTGTGTGATAAACTTAACGAGTTCTGCAGTGTAAAATCTTGACGATCCTGTTACAACGCCACATATTTAAAGTGACAACTCCTTTATTTTTTTTCTCTGCCTTAAATGAAGAGTCAGCCTGCAAAGCCAATAAGTTTCAATCTGGTATTGGAAAATGATGCATTTTGCATTTATATCAGACCAGCCTTTTCTGGAAACTGAGCTCATGCTTACTCAAAGACATGTTAGACAAACTAAGGGTGAGTTTTCAGTTTGTAATGAAGCCTGAAAGCAAGAGAGTTTAGGATAATTTTGGGTCTCAGTGTGAATGGTCTGTGAAGGTCTAATGATGATTTCTTTTTTTTTTTTTTTTAAATCAGAGAAGATCAGAAGGTTATCTTCCCAAATAATGAGAGCACTTGTGTCAATACAGTGCACATGAGGACTTTCTCAACTGGAAAGCAGTCCAATAGGGTTTGTGTTACCATATGTCACTTCATCTGACAGCCTTATCTAAAGCTGAAATGTCCCACTGTGGGTTACTGTCTGTGTTCTAGAATTCCTCATTCTGGAACCTATGTCCAGAAGTTTCAGACTGTATCCTCCTGAGTTAGCTTAGCAACCCCAGAATGACTTATAGATTGCTGCAACTCCTCATTCAGAAACAGTAAAAAATGAGGACTGAAGCTGTTGCAGCAGAGCTGACATTGTCTTTGGTTCAGTTTGCTGATGTTGTTTTTCTTCTCACTGGAAGAAAGAAATCAGCTCATGGCTAGTCAAGTAAAAGTCATAAGAACACAAGAATGGCCATAATGGGGTCTGTCTAGCCTAGTATCCTGTCTTCTGTCAGTGACTGGCTCCAAATGCTTCAGAGGGAATGAACAGAACAGGGCAATTTATCAAGTAATCCTTCCCGGATCGTCCAGTGCCAGCTTCTGACAGTCAGAGGTTTAGGGACCCTAGAGTAGGAGGTTGTCTCCCTGATCATTTTGGCTAATAGTCCATGATGGACCCACCCCCCATGAACTTATCTAATTCTTTTTTGAACCATGTTATACTTCTGGCCTTCACAACATCCCCGGGCAACAAGTCTCACAGGTTGACTTTGTGTTGTGTAAAGAAGTATTTGCATTTGTTTGTTTTAAACCTACTGCCTATTAATTCTATTAATATTGGTTCTTGTAGTAGGTGAAAGGGTAAATAACACTTCCCTATTCACTTTCTCCACACCATTCATGATTTTATAGACTTCTATCAGATCCCCAGTCATCTCTTTTCTAAGAACAGTCGCAGTCTTTTTAATCTCTGCTTGTATGGAAGCTGTTCTGTACCAGTAATAATTTTCATTGCCCTGCTGTGTGTACCTTTTCTAATTCTAATATATCTTTTTTGTGATGTGGAGACCAAAACTGCATGCATTATTCAAGATGTGGGCATGCCAGGGATTTATACAGTGGCATTATGATATTTTCTGTCCTATTATCTATTCCTTTCCTAATGGTTCCTAGCATACTGTTCGCTTTTTTCACTGCTGCTGCTGCAAATAGAGCAGGTGTGGAGAGTTCTCTGAAACAAGATCTCGTTCTTGAGTGGGAATAGCTAATTTAGATTCCATCATTTTGTATATATAGTTGGGATTATGTTCTCCCAACCTCCATTGCTTTGCATTTATCCACATTGAATTTCAGCTGTCATTGTGTTGCCTAGTCACCTGATTTTGTGAGATCCCTTTTTGCCTCTTTGGACTTAACTATCTTGAGTGATTTTGTACCATCTGCACACCTCGCCACCTAACTATTTACCCCTTTTCCCCAATGATTTATGCATATGTTGAACAGCACTGGTCCCAGTACAGATCTTTGGGGGATCTTGCTGTTTACCTCTCTCTACTGTGGAAACTGACCATTTATTCCTACCATTTGTTTCCTATCTTTTAACCAGTTACTGATCCAGAGACAACTTTTCTTCTTGTACCATGACTGCCTACTTTGCTTAAGAGCCTTTGGTAAGGGACCTTGTCAAGACTTTCTGAAAGTCAAAGTACACTATGTCCATTGGATCACCCTCGTCCATGTGTTTGTTGACCCCTCAAAGAATTGTAATAGATTGGTGAAGATCACTGTGACCGCCTTACTATGGAGTCACAGACAGTCCAGTCTACCTTGCCACCCAGGCAAGCTGGACTTAGTGATAAATGACCCCCCCCCCACCCCGACACACACAACCAACAAAAAGAGACCAGTCACTTATCTCAGGTCAGTTTGTACCTTAGATCTCACACCAAAGACAATATTGGCAGCCAGTCCTGTTATCAACTAACTAAAGGTGTATTAACTAGGAAAAGGGAATAAGAGAGTTATTTACAGGTTAAAACAAGCAAGCATGTAAACTTAAGTGAGTTTCAGTCTGTGATTCCAAGGGTGACAGAGTTGAAGTAATCTGTTAATTTAAAATATCTTTCAGGGTTAACCATGCCATGCAGCACAGGGATGTTGCTTATGTTTAGGAATCTTTGCCTCTGAGAGTCCAGGTAGCATGAAAAAGATCCGGTTTCTCATTGTTAAGAGTTTTTATCCCCTTCACTCCAAAGTCCAAAATTAATGGGATGAGTTCGTCCCTAGGTTGCCCCTTCCTGGAAGGAGTTAGGAGTGTAGGCAACAGGGCCTCTCTCCTTTGATCTGACGCTACCTTGTTTTCCGTCAACAGGCCATCCTGCACGTTTTACCTGAATTAACGCTGCTTTTCCTGTTTGGTGAATTACACAATTATAGAGATTTACAATGCAAATAGTCTATATATCTTTCTACCATGGGCTATGGAGGTTATAAATGAGATCAGTACATGTAGCATCCTATAAGCATAAGTCTAAACAAACACTAAACGCATTCTTATCAACTTGACATCTAATATCTATTTGGATAACACTGATGAATAGATAAGCAAAACTGAACATAAGAAGGGCCATACTAGGTAAGACCAAAGGTCCATTTGGTCCAGTATCCTATTTTCTGACGGTGGCCAATGCCAGATGCCCCAGGGGGAATGAACAGAACAGGTAATCATCAAGTGATCCATCCCCTGTCGCCCATTTCCAGCTTCTGCATTTCCAGTTATGCATTTGTAAGTGTGCAGTGAGGCCTAACACCTGCTCTGCCAGCATCGCAATGATATGTTCCCAGTCAATATGAGGATACCTGAAATCCCCCATTATTACTGGGTTTTCGGTTTTTATGTGCTCTCTAATCTCCCTGAGCATTTCACAGTCACTGTCACCAGCCTGGTTAGGTGATCAGTAGTATATTTCTACTCCTATGTTTTTATTGTTGAAGCATAGAGTTTCAGTTTGATTCATTTAAGCTTTTTGTTACGTTTGACTCTCTGTATGTCTGACTTTCACCTATAGCCACTCCCCCACCAGTGCAACCTACCCTGTCATGTCTATATATTTTGTACCCTGGTATTACCATTGATTATCATTGTTCCACCCAAGTTTGTGATGCCAATTATATCAATATTATTTAATACGTGGTACTCCAGTTCACCCATCTTAGTATTTAGACTTCCTGCATTTGTATACAAGCACTTAGAAAATTTGTCAATATTTAGTTGTCTGCCTTCATGTGATATAATTGAATGGGACTCTGTTTTGTTTGACTGTTCATCTTCCGTTCCTACCAGTACTTTACCCCTGCAAATCTTGCCTTAAGTTAGGGGTGCAAACCAAATCCAGGCACTAATTTTGTTTTAAAATATTGCAGCCATTTGAATAATAGGCTTTATGGGATTATTGTATTATTTATTATTTGTCCAGCAGGAGTGCCCAGAGACTGCAAACAAGATCAAAATCCTTTTGTGCTAGGTGCGTTAAGTACACATTGCAAGAGATGGTCCCTAGATAGGCAAGACAGACAAAGGAAGCATTATTGTTCATTTATTTATCCTTATTTATTACCCCCAGATGGAGAAGTGAGTCACAGAGGCTTGTCAAAGGTCGTGTAGGGAGCCAGGAACTAAATCCAGGCTCCTGAGCCCAAGTGCAGTAGAGCTGGTGAACATTTTTTGGCTAAAAGTTTTTCTAATGAGAAATGCAGATTCATTGTCAAACATTTCACAAATGTGTGTCAGTTTTGCCAAATTGTTTATTTAGGGGGAAAAAATGAAATGTTCTGTTCTGACATTTTCTAAATGAAATATTTCAGGTTTTTGGTTCAAAATGCCTTGTTTTGAATATTAATTTTATTTGGAAACTCTCAAAACAATTTAAAAATGTTTAGAATTGAAATGAAATGTTTCGCTTCGAGTCCAATGAGACATTTCCTTCGACCTCAAATAATTTTTTTTCAATTTTGTTAAATTGCCAGTGAGCCAAAAAAATCTGTTTGCCCAGCTCCACAGTCCAGTGCCTTAGGCGCAAGACCATCCTTTCTCCTTGATTCATATGTAGTCCAAGCCTAGTGATAGGTTGACGTGAGGGCTCTGTATCTTTTAAGACTGGTTATATTTACCCACAGACACGCTTCCTCTGGTAACATATTTAACTTGTGTGAAATTCCATCCCATTTGCCTTGCACTTCTTTATAGTTCGCACTCTTAATTTTCTGTTTGCCTCCTATGGCTCTCCAGAAGGCTTTGCTAAAGACATGCATGCCAAATTAAAGCCACGTTTTATTTAGATTTGAGAGTTTTACCACAGGCAATGCGATACATCAGAAATAAATGTTTGTACTTTGTACTAGGACATTAATAGGCCCAATCAAATCTTGATGGGACTATAAAAGCTTGTACTGCGTGCACTGTTTTTTTAGTACACATTTCCAAGATTCTCATCTGCTGTATGTCTGAAAAAGATAGCCGTCTTCGCATACCTGTCTCCATATTAGCAGGATGTTTACCTAGGCTAGTGAGATATTGTCTGAATGGTTGGGATAGACAACCACAACTGCACTTATGAATCCCCTGTAGCAGTCAGTACAATGGGGCCTTGTTTTGCCTTCTCTTAAGCAGTTGGGAGTTTTTCCGTATATGTAAGGACGCCGTTAACTGTCCTGTCTTTTAGAAGGAGGGGAGAGTGCACTTGATGGCTTTTGGAATTGCTCCTATGGCATGCTCCAGTCAACATGGAAGCACACGTCACCAGCTATACAGCTAAGTGAGCGCTGAGCAAATTCACAGGTTACTGTGACCAATATGGCGACATCCTGCAATATCCTTAAGTTTGGACTTCAACAGTTCTTTAAACTTAAATACTAAGTTTCTGCAAAAAGAACAGGAGGACTTGTGGCACCTTGGAGACTAACAAATTTCTTTGAGCCACAAGTCCTCCTGTTTTTTTTGCGGATACAGACAAACCCGGCTGCTACCTGGAAACCTGTTACTAAGTTTCTGTTAGTTACTGTTAAAAGCCAGTGTGGAAAAAAATACAGACATTGCCCCATATGTTTGAAATAATGTGAACTGCTCTAAAACAAATATGGAAGTCTCCAGCCTTTCTCATGAATTTAAATTCTGATCTGCTCTTGTCACAAACCATGGGCCCCAATCTTACTGTTGTGATTTAGGCAAAATTCCCCTAGAAATCACCAAGCTGTTTTGTTTAAGGAAGTACTGCAGGATCAGACCTACTGGCAAGACTGGAGGGTTCCTATTTCATTGCTGATTATTCCTCTAGGGCATTATAAGCTGTCTCCAAACTTGAGTAAAAACAAAACAAAAAGAAAAGTTTATAAACACAAGGAGGAAAATGTGTGATAAGAACAAAGCAGTAACCTTTCTCCACGAAGCAGGCCATAATAAAGACATCTAAAGAAGTCCATAAAACGCTCTTTCAATTTAGTTTGGAAGACAACATGCCTTTTGTTTTTATGAACATGTGGCATTCCTGAAGCTTCCTGGCATGCCAGCAAAAAAATCAAATCAGACCAGCACCTGCAACTTGCTAACAAATTGAATGCGCTCCAACAGTATGTCTCTTCCAAGATCCAGTGACATTGATTACAATGCATAATTTAGACCAGACTCTGGAATTGTTACTTTCACTTAGGAGTAGATGAGTTTGAGATTTTTACCACATTCTAACTCACCTTTCTTAAAGGATAACCACACATACGTGGAAGGGCAAGGAAGGATAGTCTTGTTAAAATACTGGACTGAGAGAGAGGATATCTGAGTTCAGTCTCTACCTCTGCCTGAGAAGATGTGTGTTCAAGATCTGCCACGGACTTCATGCATCACATGGGGAAAATCACTTAGCACCTGATTCTGCTGCACTTACATTGAAGGTGATGGAACTACCCACAGAATGAGGTACTACTCAGCACAAGAGATCACTTAATACAAAGGTGAAGTTGATATTTTAGAATCTCTAAAAGTTTTAATAGTACCCACCTTTACAGTTGCTGTTCATCAGTGGATTGTAAAGTGCTTTACGAAGTAAGCAAGCATCGTTATCCTCATTTTACAGATGGGAAAACTAAGGCACAGAGTTGTAAAGAGAGTGCCAAAAGTCACCCAGCAGGCCAGTGTCAGAGCTGGGAATAGAATCAGCTCTCCTGAGTCTCACTCCTGGACTCTAGCTACTAGGGAACACCACCTCCCTCTTTCATGGGGCGGTTTGAGGTGAAGGTTCGCACTGGCCTTTGCTTATAGATAGAGCGGTTGCCCATCTCTGTCTCCATTTATGTATCTATGAAGTAAGGACAAGGTTATTCATCTACATCACAGGGAGCTTGTGAGGCTTAATTAAAGTATGTGAAGTGTTTTGAAATCTTCTGGTTAAAGCAGCGTTGTTATGGCCCTCTTTAATAGTTAGATTTTATGAAAAACTAAAGACAAACTCCATGAGAAGTACAGCCAGATACTCAGTGAGTGTAAAACATCAAAGCTTAGACCTACTTACCATGGGGTCCACACTACGCGATGTCGACGGGAGAGCGATCTGTGGTCAATTTAGTGGGTCTTCAATAGACCCGCTAAATCGACCACTGATGCATTGATCACTGCTCATCGATCCCCGGTAAGTGTAGACAAGCCCTTAGTAAGACCAGGGGTCATTTTACTTGCTGTTAAAATTGTACCTGTTCTAGCACCAACATACAATAGTGACGTCAATAGTATTTAACTGGCTTTCGTTGCCACACATGAACTACAGACCTGTCCCTGTTCACTGGGGGCAGTTTGTTCCACATCTGCCTCCTGTGGGGGTTCTTATGTCTTTCTCTAAAACATCTAGTGGTGGCCACTGTTGGAGATGAGATACTGCATTATACAGAGCACAGGTTTGATCCTATCTGGCAACCCCTATGTTTATACAACAACACTGGACAGAGAGCCATGGGCATTTGCAAACTCCTCTGCAAAACCTGTTTGCGTCTCAGTAGCAGAGGAGTGTCTGGAAGCAGCAGAACCACTTGGCGGACACCGTTTCCCCTGCTCTCCCAGTCTCTCGCTTTCTCTGACTCACTGCTTCGCTGCCTGCCCTTCTACTGAGCGGAGTTTATAGCCTCACTGTCACTGGTGTTCTTTTGCGAGGGGGTGGCCGTGGTAGTGCATGTGGGTGGGTGGGGGGGGGGCTGTAATTTCCAGCTGCAGGATGTCGGTCATTCGCCTTCCAGAGCTGGCATCCGACGCAAAAAATAACAATTTGTCCCGTTGGAGCCCAGTGTTTGCTCCCTCTACAACCTGCTGAGCACCTTGGACTCCTGCGGGGGAAAAACTACAGATCTGAGAGATGAGGGTGTGTTGCAAACTGGAAATCATAGAATATCAGGGTTGGAAGGGACCTTAGGAGAAGATCTAGTCCAACCGCCTGCTCAAAGCAGGACTAATCCCCAGACAGATTTTTGCCCCCAATCCTGAAATGGCCCTATCAGGAATTGAACTCACAATCCTGGGCTTAGCAGGCCAATGCTCAGACCAGTGAGCTATCCCTCCCCCCATGAGATGTATATTTTTAAAAGTGAGAGTAATGAACCATTGGAACAATTTACCAAGGCTTGTGTGGATTCTCCATCACTGACAATTTTTCAGTCAAGATTGGATGTTTTCCTAAAAGATCTGCTCTAGGAATTGTTTTGGGGAAGTTCTCTGGCCTGTATTATATCGCAGGTCCGACTAGATGATCTCAATGGTGCCTTCTGGCCTTGGAATCTCTGACTTCTCAAGCCCTTGGGTCTCGAATTCTTCCAGCACATGTGGTTGACAAAGCTCTTTTTTTTTTTTTTTTGAAAGCCAAGCCTCTGCTTTGTCTAAGCACTTGTAAAAAATATTGACTGGCTTTCTCAAGTGCTTGGGCTGGCGCGGCATTCCTGTCACCTCCCGCTCCCCCCACCCCACTTCACGTGAAAAGATGTGTGTGTTTTCATGTCCTCCACCTTGAGGTAAAGAGAACTGGTTAGCCTGAAAGCTTGCAATGTCACTCTGGGGCTGTCTGTAAGCGCCCCATTTACTGCCAGGCTTTCTGTGCTCCTGAAGTATTTATTTAGGTATAATTAAAGCGGAGGAGGGGGGATGCAAGTTGTTGCTGCCAGTAACTGGATCCCCAGAGAATCGCTTGAGCTGGAAGCACCAAGCAATGAGGTGAATAACAGATTGCTTCTCTGCAGTTAAGAGAATCAGCCGGGGTGGTTGGCTCTCGGGTTCACCTAGGTCCAGTATGAGCAGCCCCACTGCAAAGCCATATTTGATTTCCTGTTTCCTCACCAGTCCTGGGCACCCTGTATGTGTGTCTATGAATTCTGAGGCCTGAGTTAAATCTCGAGTGAAGACATACTGTCAGAAACGCCTCAGGGCCAGGAATGTTTTGCTCAATTGTAACGTGCCATGCATTCGCAAAGCATCCTAGAAAATTAAGTCATTACACCATGTTCATGTACTTTTCTGCTAACTTGCTGAAACAATATCCCTAAGAAAAGTCTCTTTCCAGACAGAAAGCTATGGAACATTTGTCTTTAGAGGTCAGATTATTGCTGGTACACATTCCCCATGAGTGTGAATTACCTTAAAAGTGAAGGAGGAGAGTGATCAGAAATTGATTAGTAACTGATTGTTGCTATCTTTGAAGGTTGGTATGGTAATGGGAAGAGTGACTATAGGATCCTGATTAATGAAGGACTAATTTTTTGTGCACTGAAACAGACATCAGGGTGAAGTTGTTTCAGGGTTTAAAGCCTTTTGTGGTTTAAAGGTCATGCTGTGTGTTCCTCTGTGTGAAATGAAATCAGGGCGAGATTGACATAAATACTATAGTATAGCATAATGAGTAGGGCCCACCCTTGGTAGGATGGGATCAGACTCTCAACTTTCATTTAAAAATAAATAGGATTCCTAGCCCTCATGGACTCAAAAGCTTGAAAACATGGTCCCACTGTAACTGATGCCTGAGTCTGCAGACAGCCTGAAACAGTAGCTCCAAGAGGTGTAAACTACCCCATTCATCTTAACTGAAACCTGCTACCAACCTCAGGCGCAGGAATGGGACGATAGTGTGGGGTTGTGACTACAGTTCCTGTTGCCTTAATTCAGCCCTGATTATGATTCTTTGAGGTGTCTGTATACCAGTGCCTTAGTAGGGTTATTTTGTGTCATAGACAGTATTATGTATCATGCATGTTATAGACTCATGTTTCATTACAATTTGTTCATATTGCTAGTCTTTCAATAATGAGCAACTGTAGCTTGTGTTTAATAGAGCTAATAGAACAATAGAATTTCCTTGCCACAGGAAATGTCTATATCTCAACATTTGTTTTCATCCCAAATTGGGCCAAAATGTCGTCATGTTGAAACTTTTCACAGGATGAAATGTTTAGAAAAACTTCAATTTGGAAAATGTAAAAATGTTTTTATTGATGTTTTCAACTGACTGATGTTGAAACTGAAGTTTTTTACTTAAAATTAAATGTTTTGTGTTTTGATTTTTCAGAAAGAAAATTCAGCTGAATTTTCTCTTTTCTTGTGGAAAATTTTGATTTAGGCAAAACTCTATTTTCTGAGTGGAAAAAGTTTTGTCAGAAATTTTTCTTCCAGCCTTTGTGATTAATAATAAAGAATGACTGGGATATTATTGTACCTTTTAAGCTGGCTTCATTTTTACAGGTGCTGTACTTAGGCAGTCCACACCATTGTCTGGCAACATTAGTCTCTGTAATTCTGATATACATTATGCAATAAGGCCTAAAATAGTTTGTCCCATAATCATTACTAACAAGAATGATCATTCTGAAGCAAGTTGGAGGATGCATCCATCAAATTCAGTTACACCATAATGGAATCTAATGACAAGATAACAATCATCAGCAGGTAGGATCTGGGTTCATTTGCACACTGAAAATACATTGTGGCTACTAACATGGTTATATTTATTTATTCAAACTTTTTTCCCCTTCCCCCACTTGCTTTGATTTAAGTGACAGACACTAATTTAAGAAGTGACGTTGTGCATCCTAAAAAAATGCTTCCAAAAAAGATTAGTGGTTATGAAAGATGATGGGTGGATTGCACTGGTAACTGATGTTGTTTGTTTGTTCACAGAAAAGAGGCCTTGATTCAGCAAAACGCGTAAGCACATGCTTAAGTAATGTGCTGAATAAGGATGGACTTTAATACATGCTTAAATTTAGGCATGTGGTTAAGCCTGTTGCTGAATTCGGGCCATATACTGTATGGTTAGCAGCAGTAGAAGCTTTTCCCATGGCACCCAAGCTAATGGGAATCAACCAAGAGCTGGAGGGAACTCCCTAGGTGTGAACTTACTTCAGTCTCTGTGGTTACATGTTCAAATGTAATGTGGATATATACCAAATTCCATATACATTATGGGGGAGAAGGGCGTCTTTCCTAGGAGACCTTAAAAATCGATGTTCTGTCTGCTGGAATTCATTTTATGTAGTCCAAAAACCTGTCTCCAACTGCATCGGAGGAGGAAACTCTCTCAGTAAGTGGTTATGGGAGAGAAAGAGAGTTACTGACTGATGCATGCCCTTAAGTGTGAGGATTTATATTTCTTCCAAAGCTTTATTTTTTGACATTTACTATTAAAACTCTGGGTACATTAGTTATATTTCCTTATGGCCCAATCCAACTCCTGTGATGTCAAATAAAAGATTCTCATTGATTTCAATAGAAGTTGGTTCAAATCTTTAAAGAGTATGAACTTTCCATGCAATTAGCCTGTTCTGGTGACTCGTGAATTCAGTAAAAAAGCAGAGTCCAGATTTAATGCATGTTTGACACTAGATATGGTATAATTCCTGTTGACTTAAGTGGGGGCAAAGAAATGTATTGTGGACTCGTGCACTGCTGATCTGAACATACTGAATAAATAAACCAGAACACATGGGATGTGAAAATTGCTTTCCAGAATGCCAGGTAGAACAACATGATACTGCTGCATCAGAAGATACCACTCCTCAGTGAGTAACTATTAATTGCTAGCATATGCAGTCATTTCTGAATCACTCTTTAAAGATTCTATGATCTAGCTGCATATTCATGACATTAATTGGTCCGAATCTAATCTAAATTCCCACTGACTATTGTTGTAACTGATTATGCAACCATAATTGGCTGGCTTTGTAGGAAGTACCTCTGTTTTGAGGAAGTCCAAAGGCAACTGGCCAGCTGGCTGGCAAAGATGTTGGTTCCTGTTGATGGTACCCAAAGGGACCGTCAGAGCTATTAGTTCCTGAATCCATCTAATATAATTGTTGTTTTCATTCTGGTTCAGCAGTATCTTTTTAGCAGTACACTACAACCTTGTTAATATGGACATATATATTAGACACCTATCCAAGGCTCTAGGCATCCTAACACCATTAATTATCCAATAACTACAATTCAACTAAATCTCATCATCATTACAATCATCAGTTCCACAGGAACTCAGCCGGCCAGCCACCTCCTCTCTTCCTAATTTCCTCAGCCTTTCCAAAAAACAGGTGTCTTTGCAGTATACCTGGAAAGTTACCACATTCGAGCTATTTTGGGCCAAGGATGGGAGCAAGTCCCAGAGTCTTGGCGGCCTCACAAAGAAGGCTCTGCCAGTCCCGCCTCCCCCAACCCCCTGCCCTTTTATAATGAAGGGTGTCCAGCTTGGGCACACACTCTGACTGCAGCTATGGGGGTGTCATTTCTAAAGCACACTAACGTGTTGCACATTAATAGGTCCATGTAGACTCGGTCGGTATGCACTAAAGGCTCCTCAGAGCACTCTAATGTAGTACAGTTTGAAACCGTACTATATGTATATAGAAAAAGAGAGCTCCCAAAACCTCTGATTTTTGACATCTCCCTAGAATTCAAAAATTGCCAAACCCATGAAATCATTAAACTCCGAAAACCAGAAATCATAGTCATATGTCATAACCAAAACCTTACACGCCGCTTGGAGACCATTGGGCAGCCAGTGCCATATTCCAGAGCACTGGTGGCAAAATGCATCCAGTGAGAAGCTCTGCTCAGTAAGTGAGTAACTATGTTCTGCACCAGCGTCAGACTGTGAATGGGTTTGAGCTGTAGACATTACAATAGTCTAATCTAGAGATGGCAGAGGCATGGATAACAGTGGCAAGCTCCCCATCCGAAAGATGAGGTTGTAATCTCCTAGCCAGAGGCAGATGGTAAAAAAGCTGACTGGGTCAGAGCTGTAATATGCTCCTCAAACAGCAGCTGGGGGTCTTAATGCATCCCCTAAATTGTGAAGATTAGTAACTAATGGCAGCTATCCTCCTGAAATCAAAGGAACTGATGACACTTCCGAGTCATGGCAGGATCCACTGTGAATTTTGCCAAATATTAAATGAATAAGCTCAGTAAAAAGAAAAGTCAGGCTAATACATGGAGAAATGTCCTTTGCTCATTTCCTTTGACAGTTATGCCGTAGCTGGGTATTCAGTGTTTATGACAGCAGTAATGCCCTGTAGTGCATCTTGTAAAAATAATGAAGTCTTAGTAATTTGGCAACTCACGACCATCTTTGCTACCAAATCTTTGCTGAGAGGTGGGGAAACATGGCTGCTTTTTTGTGCAGATGGTAAACTGTGTGGACTGGAGATGACTGGATATGGGGTGGTTAGAATGTATTTTGTGTCAGTAGATGCCTAGGTGTGATGCTGGCAGACCAGCCAACCTGTTTACGACCCGTAACAACTTAACAGGGGGCATTATAACTGTAATTAAGACAATCTACTTGTATGTGAATTTCAAAGAGATGTACTAGACTAGCAATCATCAAGGCATTCATTTGTAGAAATCAAGGGTAGATGCTATGTGTATTTGTCTTTGTTTACCTATATCTTGTTAGAAGTTTAACAATGTAACCAGATTAGCTTGTAGATGCTAATTTCCTTTCATGTCTTAATTATATATGTGACTGTGTCCAGTTAATCTTAAAATCAAAGATATAAGATAATGTAGAAAACTAATATCTACATTGTCTTCAGTGTTAAGTATCTATGTTATAATAGAGGACCAACTAATTGCCTTATGTGAATGAGTGAAATTAGTTTACCTAGGCATAGGAAAACTATGTCACACGTCACCTCCATCTTGGTGCACAGAATAAAACCCATTCCGCACATGGGTGGGAAAAATTAGCGGGAACTCAGCAAGCCAGCAGTTCTTTCCATCACTGCTATGATCCTGAACTATGAACATTGGAAATCACTTGTATGTATATTGATCTTGTAACCATTTGTAACTCTCTCTTCTTTCTTTTCCCTTTTATTATGAAATCTTTAGTTTTTAATTACTACAGGATTGGCATCAGTGTGATTATTTGGTGCGATTAAGACTCATATTGACCTGGGGATAGGTGTCCAGTCCTTTGGGATTGGTGAACCTCCCCTCTTCAGGAATCATATTTTCAGTAACCCTCACTATATTAGGCTTGGCTGTCTAGATGGGAGCCAAGGGTTGGATTGCCTATTGGGGACTGTTTGGCTTCTGGTTAATCAGTGTAGTATCAGAGAAGCTGTTTTGTTATTGCCTTGGTGAATCTAATTGTAGAATAAACACCAGTTTTGGAGATTGTCTGTCCTATTTCTTGCAGTCTGTCCTGTGTGTGGCATTCCCAGTGTGGCCCATTCAGGCACTCGGTCACACCAGGTAGTAGGAACACTACGACAGATGGATGTGGAAGTACCATAGGATTTCCTGAAAATTGCTCCGGGCGGTGCACACATTCATATTTCTTCCAGTTGTGAAAAACAGCTGAAGACTCTGCAGAGTTTTAGAACTTTTTCTAGCACAATCTGTTTCCCCACTCATTTGCCATGCAACATACACTGTGCGCTGCCAGCAAAGAAACAGATGTAGCAGTTAACTCATTCAGAGCAATTATATCTGTCAGTTTCTCTATATGCCTTCTAGCTTTGATCCCCACCTTCACTTTGGTTTCTTTTCCCAGGAATTACAAGAGTGGACAGTTTGTGTTTGCGAAGTACTAAGGATGATGATCTTTTCTCCCCAGCTAACTAAACCTTTCCAGCATTGGTGCTACTGTCTCAGAGACCTGGCATAAAGTCTGTCCTGTGGATCTATTGAAATGATGCCTGCATTTTCCCACTACAGCCACATGAAGTGGTACTGTTCAAAGTTTAGTACAGGGAATTTGGGACAAGGGGACCCTGGGCTTCATTCCTGTCTATACCACTTTACTTGCAGTATGAGACTGATGATGATGTCCATCATCACCATGGTTACAGATGAGGAGAAAACTCCATGATGGTCTTTGCTATGCAGACTTAATTGAAATGGGAAGCACTTTGGGCATGGGTGTCGTGGTGGCCCTTGAGGCAGATAGACTGGCCGAGTTATATTGCTTTGCGGTGCCTTACTTTACCCACCTGTGAAATGTGTCTAACAACATAGCCCTGCTACTCCCAACTAAGCAATGGATAATATTTTCATATGGAAGTTGCTAAGTAAATGGGAATGGTTTTTATTGTTACTGCTGTACGTTAGCTGCCATGCATGAACTCCAGACACACCAAGGCCCATATCCTGCTCTTAGTTACACTGATGTAAATGCAGAGTTATCGCCATTTAAGTATGCCAGTGAGATCAGAATGTGGCCAACCAGCTCTGCACGCCCCCTGGTTGGTTATTCCCCCCCTCCTAGTGATCCTGTGATCTTCCTTTCCCCCAGTCAGTTCCATGTGCGACTCTACTAGAATGCTACTCAGCTCTTTAAATGTCAAATCTATCTGCAGTTTACAGGTTGCCTTGTAAGTCAGTGTGAGTGTCACATCTTAGAAGGACTTTGAATCCGTTCCAAGACGTGAGTTTGAGGCAAAGAATTTGTTCTTTTTAAATCCTGTAGCATGCTTCCTGCACAACCTGTTTTGGGCACATTGCCTTCTGAATTGACCCACCCTTTAACACACAAAACAACAGTCCGGTCATGTCTCTTGCTTGGAGAAACATTAACAAAGGGAGGGGATGGATTTGAGAGAGTTCTGCATGGATGAACAGGCTGGCATCAAACTTCAGGAGCTCCTTATTTGATCACAATAAGGAAGTTCAGCAGCAGCAGCTTTCAATGTGTAAGTTTTTCCTGACGTTGCAAGGAGAGGAATGTTGAGAAGATGATGGATTTCTTAAGGAACTTTTTGGTAAGTGTTGCACTGAAAAGGGGGAGATGGGTACTAAGACGGATGCACTGGCTACATGCCCCAGTGCGTACCATGTGGGATCATTAGCTGCTGTTTCCCAGTGTGTAGCACCTCTTCTGGGTGTCATTTACAAGGAGAGTTTCAAACTGGGCATTTGCTAATTACACTTTTCTTCATTAAATTGTTCAGAATCCATGGTACATGTTGACTAAAACCTTACCTGCATGTGTAATATGGGAGTTAAATAATTAGTGAGCGGTAGCCGATATGGCTATAAACAGTTCGCAGATTGTCTAATGCTGAGAGAAAAGAATAACTGTGTTTTCCTAATAAAATGTAGAAATTAACTCTCTGCGTTCTTTACCTTTTCTATGGTATTGGAGTTTAGCTTGAACAGTGTTTAACTGTGGGAGTGTTTTGATCTACAAGTGAAAGAGAGCAAGCTATGGACTAAAAGATTTTCATTTTGTGCATTTTGCATTTATAAACCCATTACTAGTACAAGTTACTAGACCAGGCTGGCTTGTCTGTGCTAATAATGGAGATTAGTTTCCACTGTGGCATTTTGCTTTCAGTAGGCTTTTTAGAGGCACATACGGTAGCTTCAGTTTTGGAACACTAGTTGCACAAGAACTGTGCTGCTAAAGTTAAAACTACAGCAGACAGTGTTACATGCTGATAAGAGTCACAAAAGTACATTTGTTTTAACTATAACATCAAAGATGGGAAGATTTTATTTGTGCTATAATATGATCAGGCTTAAGGATGCAGAGATATCTAAGAGCTACAGGCATACTGTCCACTTGAATTTTTTTTAGATAAATCTTTCTTTTTCTTTTTAAATTATACTGTGTGCTAGAGCACCATTTTAAAGAGTGGGCCAGATCTTGCAACACAGCATTGGCTGCTTTGTAGTACATTGCCCCTGTATTCTGGCCCT
Source organism: Gopherus evgoodei (assembly GCF_007399415.2). Classification (NCBI taxonomy): domain Eukaryota; kingdom Metazoa; phylum Chordata; order Testudines; family Testudinidae; genus Gopherus; species Gopherus evgoodei. The sequence continues at coordinate 10,681,541 of NC_044338.1, forward strand.
AAACCTGTTCTAATTGGCTCAGGTTGGGTCATGCCACTTCCATTGACACAGAGGTGATGTGAGATCAGACTCTCTCAAAAATAGCCACCATAGGAGCCAGATTTTCAGAAGTGCTCAGCACCAACATTCACCAATTGTGGATGTTGGGCTCTTTGATAAGCTGGCTTCTGGGGACACTTTTGCCACTCTGACAGTGCAGCACTGGAAAAAGAGACAAGGCTGGGGTTGCCCCAAAGTTGGTCCATTCCTTGGCGGTGCTAATAGCTGCTTGTTATCTTCGCAGCCTGGAGTAAATTAAAGCAACCCTTATACTGCTATTATAGTGAAAATTGTCCTCTGGCCAATAATGTTTTATCCAAAGGATCATACAAAATTTGCCTGCTTTCTTTTCCACGCTCTGATTTTTCTTTTTTAGACAAAAACTCTTTTGTTTTATTATTGGAAAACTGGATATTTACTGCAGAGTCTGCTGAAAAGCTGCCATAAGTGCCATTCTCTCCAACATGGTGCTCCCCAGTCTTGGGGGGGCCTCTTCGAGCCATTAATGAGTAGCGAGTAGAATCATGGCTGCTAATCCCATCTTCCACATTATCCTTCTTTGACGTGTAGTATCTTCTCGTTGCCCCTGCCTTCTCTCAGCTCTATACCCATTAGCCCACACCTCTTGTAACTGGCCACCTGAGCTCAAGCTGTTTTCTGGCCTGTCTATTGTGAGCAAACAAAGGAATGAAGAAGACTTGGGGGGTGGAGAGAAGCTGCTTTGGTAGCGTGCTTCCTCCTCTGCTTAATTCTGGAAAAGACACATGTTTATTTAATGGATGTGTCCCAATATTTAACAAACATGTTTTGGGCAGATGAGTAGCCTGTCTCTATTTTTAGACAAAGGATGGCTAGGTCCCTATGGGGAGTGGAGGTGGGTTAGGGGTAACTGAGCATTCAGTTGAATTACCCTGGAATTGTTTGATCAAAAGATCTGAACTGAAATGACTGAAAATTCACAAAGTGATGCCTTAATCTAGTTTAGCTTGGCTGACTTGCTGCAATCTTGCCAGTAATGTCGATGCCTGTATTCGCCTGTGGGCTCCTAGGACCCAGGTCCTGAGCACTTCCTGACCCAAGTCAAACTGATTTGTGTGTGGATGGAGGGGTTGGGCTCAAACCCGAGTCAGAGCCCAGGCTTGGTGTGCAGTGCAGATATACCCATAAAGCCAAAGTAACCCTGGGCAGTGCATATGAAATGCAGAGGTGAGTTTTAGAGGTGAAATCCATCCATCTCCTTGGAGGCTTTCACCAGCTAACAGGTAGAGCTGACTGAAAGGCTGAAATAGTTGTCTCAGCCCCTTTCTGTCCCGTTTTCCCAGCGTGATGTACCTTTGGAGCCACTAATGCTATTCTGTGAATGGGGTAATACATATAATATATATTAAAAAGGAGCTTCTTTTAACTTATAAGGTGTGTGTGTGTGTGGCGGGGGGGGGAAGTTGGTAAAATCAAGAAAGTATTATGGTTTTGCCCCTTGAGTTTAAAGGTGAACTGAATCACTGTCATTATTTGCGTCTCTCTGTACTCCAGCAGCACACACTGTGTGCTAGGCACTTTCCAAACATACAAAGACACACTTTCTGCTCAGATCAGAGTGCCAGGGTGTGTGAAGGGAGGGGGATTGCATCTGTTTTTCTCCTGCAACAGCTGGAGTGATTATCTGGACCATTAAGTCAGACTGAAAAATGGGTAAGTTTAACAAATGGTGACTTCAGTGCCTGAGCAGCAGGCTATGCACACACGCAGACCCAGTGAAGTAAATGGGTTTCTGGGAAGGCAGAGCAGCTTGCCCGCACACTTTCAATTGTAGGATTGGGGCAGTGAAGCACTTGATGTCGAGCCCTTTTTGTGAGGGGCCTTGTGGGACTTTTATTCAAAGTCTCAAACTCATTGGTCTCCTTAGATCATTTGCCAAGTAGACAGTTATCCGTAAAACCATGCCAGCTAAACTACTGCAGGGAGCTGCGTCCTTGCATTGCTCAGGGTGTTAAGGTTGTTCTCAGCTGTAGCCAGCGAAATGCAGACTCCTGTACTTGTATCTTGCAAGGCAATGGTTTGTAGGTGTTCTGTTTGAAACTGTTTTCATTTGTAGTTTCTAAGTCTGCATGTCAATCTCGGTGATTCTTATGGATCTTAATTGGCTTTGTTTCCTTGTATTTATCATTGTTTAAAGATCACCTCTTACAAGGGGGGGGTAAGGTCTTGTGAGCCTAGTTTGAAAATGTTATTTGCAAATTTCATACATTCAGATCTGTATGTACAAACTGAGTAGCTAGCCAGCTGTTTTTCTGCCTGATTTCTGAGAACAAATGGCCACTTTGCAAACACCAGTGGCATGCTGGCATATTGTCCTTTTCTTTGGCTTACAGTGTGCCAAATTCCTGTAAAGTTTCTTTTTTTTTTCTTAAAGCTCTAGCCCCTGTGTGGTCATGTGAGAATCTCAGTTCTGTGTTTTTGTTTTTGTCAGTTTCTATTTCCCTTGATTGTGGAGAAACACTTGAAAATGTGAACCCTAAATGTGTAAAACCCAGAAGGCAAATAAAAAGAACCTCAAACATTATTTTTACAATCTCTCATGATTTTTTAAAGCTAATGTCATGATTTTTGAACACTAGGTTGGTAATACTGGTAGTGTTATAAGAAAAAATAGCTTAAAAGCCGTAGTAAAGCTCAACATAAATTGGGGCAGGTAACTGAGACAACAAATTACTTTATAGTTTAGTTGAACAAGGGGTGATTGTTGTTTGAAATATTATATTGCACCAATGAAAGCAAACTCTGAGTCATGCAAAAGTGGCTGCTATTCCAGCTGATTGTTGTTAACCTGCTAATGGATTGGTCATGTTCACTATATTCACTTTGTCATAAGGGTGGGTAAGTTCTCAACCTGCCGCCTTATTTTGACTCATGTTCTGGCATTTTCTGTGGGAGCCAAGTACTTTCAGTGTTTTTATTTGAAGAGTACCTGTAATAAGGAGAAATGAATTTCAGGAGGAAGTTGAAGAGAAGTAGCCATATCACAATAAACAAGAAAAGACAAAATAGGCAGGGTGATATTTGATGCTGTGACACTACGCCCCATTTTCTTCATAGGGAGATTGTTATGATATGAATATGGCATAGCTAAGATGTACTTTATGCAAGACGGATCTTGTGAGATCATCGGAAAGGTGATGATTTATTGAATATGATTATCCTATTTGTATGCATGTATCATTTTTGTGTCTAAAGTTAGGAATATGGACTATGTATCAATTACAAAAGTGTTTGCACCTGGGGAATGCCCACCAGCTAAAGTTCAATCAGTCTGGCTAGTTAGTCAATACACCATTAGCGAGAACAATAAGACTTTGAAGATGCTAATCTCCCTATGAAGTCTTCCTGAGGATTTATGGCTACTTTGACACAACAGGGTCATGTGAGCATGTCACCGGGTATTGGACTCCATCTTGGACTGCTAGCATTTTTCCACTAGGGGGTGGGGATCAAGCTGGGAAACAAAGGATTCCAGCCAAATGTAAATCCTATATAAGGCAGGGAAGTGAGTTAATCAGGGTTGGTTCCTCACTGAATCCCTGCCCAAGATGACTGCTAAAATACCTCAGACTGATCTGGGGAAGAAAGGACTGGACCTAGGCTCGAAGGTGTCTGGCCTGTGAAAGGAATATCTGGAGTTCTAAGCTGCAAGCAAGAGCCGTTTGTCTTCAAGAAACACTGCAACCTGCTTAAAACAACATTTCGGGTGAGAAATTATTACTTGCAGCCAGTTTCTATAGTGTATTAAGCTTAGTTTGCATGTTTTCTTTATTTGGTCAGTAATTTACTTTGATCTGTTTGCTTTCCCTTATAATCACTTAAAATCTGGCCTTTGTAGTTATAAACTTGTTTAGGTTTTCTCTAAACCAGTTTGTGCAATTCATAAAGAGAGGAGGGGGAGAGACAAGCTGTGCATATCTCCCTCCACACTGTACAGTTCTCTGTGCAGCACAAGACAAAACAATTGTGGATTTGGGTTTGCACCCCAGAAGGGGTGTGCACTTGAGTGCCAGGCAGTCCCCTAGCAGAGCTAATGTCAGTGTCCATGTCTTTTTGCAGCTGGGTGTGTCCATACCTGTGTGTGCGCTAGAAGAGGGGTTCTCAAGCTTTTTCTTTCTGAGGCCCCCCCCCCCCAAACATGCTATAAGAACTCCACGGCCCACCTGTGCCACCACAACTTTTTTTTTGCATATGCAGTAGATTAAAAGCCACGGGTAGCATTACGGGGTAGCAAGCAGGGCAATTGCCTGGGGCCCCATGTTGCGGGGGCTCAGCAAAGCTAAGTTGCTCAGGCTTTGGTTTCAGCCCAGGGTGGTGGGGCCTGGGCTTCGGCTTCAGCCCCAGGCTCCAGTGGGTCTAACACTGGCCTTGCTCTCTGGCTTATTTTGGTGGCCCCCTGAAACCTGCTCATGACCCCCCAGTGGGCCCTGGACCCCTGGGTGAGAACCACTGTGCTAGAGGAGGCTTCAGGGCCTGGTACAGCAGGACAAGGTGAGGAAGCTGGTGGAACGAGTGGGCTGAGTGGGACCCCAGTAACATCAGGTGGCAGCCCAGAGTGTGTGTGAGGGGGCAACCCATCACAGATGCATTTAGTCACTTACTGCTAATCTCATGTATTTAGTGATATTGAAGGGAGTAAATAATTTACGTATAAGAGGGTAACTTGACCTTGGGGAAGCTCCTTGGAATCAGTCTTGGAGCTGAATATATCTAAGCTCAAATTGATTTGGCTGGCTTCGTTGACATGAATCTGATAAACAGTATGCAAGGTACCACTTCATTGAAACAGAGAGGGCTCAGAATTTCTCTCTGTTGGACTGTCTACCTGCCTACCTGTCTTGTACTCCTGTCTATCATGTCTGAGCACTCTTCTGAGGAAACTCCAGTGGGTCTGACAGGTTGAGAATGCCTAAGGCTGGGTAGAGGACAAACACACCCCGGGTTTGGGTCTCAAGCCACATGCCTGGAAGGAAAAAGGAGTTTTCTGCAGCTGGAGTTAACCAAAAAAAATCTCAAAGGATTCTTACGGCCAGGTTTTCTCTGGCTTTGATCAGTCCAACCCTGAGACTCCCTGGTACTCAGTCCTCTGATAGTCACTTGGGATACAGTAATTCATGTTGACTGGGGGTCTCGTACCTGGGCTCCATGGCTGTTTTAGCGACGAGGGTTCATATCAGTGGTTGATTCTCTGCACGGGGAGTGAGCATTAACTAGCCGAATAGGGTCTTTATGCCCCAGTACGTGATGTTGTAATCAAACATAGTTCCTGTTTCCACTGAAGAAGATTAAAATACCAGGTTGTGTGTTTCTAGACAGATTGCAATGCAAAAGTATGGCAAGTGCTAGTGCTGTGAAATCATCACAGCATGTATCACGGCTGGATAACAGCTGTTTTATCAAATCTTTCTCCTAAGCAATCAGCTGATTAGTTCTGTGGGTTATGGGAATAGCTTATGCTGTGCATGGTGGGGTGGGGAAGAGGGGAGGAGGGAAGAGGAAGAGACCTACTTTATTAAGAGGTTCGCACAGAATCCCATGAGAAAGGTGAGACTGAACCCGAGGAAGAAAAATCTCCCCTTTGGCCCTACAGCATCTGTGTCCACTGCACATAGACATAGTTACCTGCTAAGTTACATGTCTCTTTGGCCTGTCCTCTGACAAGGGGTATGTGAACCACTGATCCATTACCGTGGAAAGTCAGATCTGCTTAAGTGTGTGTGTGTGTGTGTGTGTGTGCTGCCTTGCATGTCTGTTGTTAGATTTAACTATCGATGTTGGCAAACTTGGTTTACATGGCCCTGCCTCGATACAGGCCACTGGACTTGATGACTTCTTGAGATCCCTTCCAGCCAGACATTTCTATCATTCTGTGGTCCTGTAAAATGCTTTGAGATCCTCAGATTGTAGGCACTACAGAGTGCAAACGATCATGACTATTACTATGTGGATATGAAGATTTCATGGGTTACCATCACTAACGGTAGCCACCTACTCCAGTTACTTAATTTTTATGAGGATAATTAATTTTTTTTATTGTCACACTTGTAAAAGAAAAGATCTAACATTAATATCTGATGTAAATTAATTGCTCTTTATAAAACCCTCAGGGAATCACTTTTCTCCTCTTTGGCCCTGTTGAACCTGGAGATGGGTCAGAACCAGAACCCTGGATCGAAAGCTGGGGGGATGTTTGAAATCCATCTCCAGATATGAATTGTGAAAGTTGACCTCATTTGTATTCCAAACAGGCAAGTGATTTATCTTTTGTTTGTTTTTCAGTCTGCAGAGTTCTTTGAAATGCTGGAAAAAATGCAGGTGAGTAGCATGACAGATGTGGTACAGCACCCCATTCATGCATTATTTCTCCTTGGGAAAACTGTACAGAATGACAAACAGATACTGTGTGGATAGCAAGTTCCCAAAGCAGTATGTGATTTTAACATGGCAGGGTGATCTTACAATACACAAATATATTCCACATCACTGTGTCATTCAAAATAATATTGTCCCAGTCTAAACTGGTCAGAGAGGATGCTTTGGTACTAAATCTGAGTATAAAAAAATCAGATAAAAATGTATAACTTCCCAGAAGGGTCTTGGTGAACAACAGTAGATCTTAATCCCTTAGACCCATATCATTGTTGAAAAATTCTTTGAAAGCACCTCCCCAGCTCTGAGTCTTTCTAGGGTTTCAGCAAACACCGACACATGCAACCTGAAATGTACGCCAATTGTTTTCAGGTGCGTAAGATTTAGAATAATGTGTTTGTCGCCTCACAGTTTGAGCAGTCAGACAACACAAGGCATATATTGTGCTGGGACACTGTTAGGCAACAGGGCCCTGATTCAGTAAAACCGAGGTCCTTTAAAACAGGTACGTGGCTTCAAGCATATGGGTAGTCCCCCTGATGTCAAATTTAAAGTGCCTGGATGAATCGGGGCCATAGCACTTTGCAGTGTGTTTTGCAGTGTTTCCCTGAAAATGCTGTGTCTTGGTATTTAGGTCTTGGTATTTAAGTAGCATGTAACAGCAGCAATCTACGGTTGGCTGTGTAATGCAAAGTAAACAAAAAGTGGCTTGATCCGTTTTACTGCACATGGCATGACATTTTCCTAATTTACCTCATTGGTTGTGGCTACACTACAAACTAAGGGCATGATTCCCTGGCTTGTGTACACACACTCCTGCTAGCTCTCACCGAGTTAGGGAGAACGTAAATAGCAGTGAAGCCATGGTGGCACGAGTATTGGCGGCAGCAGCAGCACAGCTGAGCTGTGTACATACCACTGGTGTCAGGTGACTTTGTACTCAGCATGGCTTACCCATGCCTCCGCTGTCACTACTTGTGCTACCGTGGCTACACCACTATTTATACTCACGCTAGCTTGAGGATATGTACAGGAGCAGGGGAACCACGCCCTTCACTCGTAGTGTGGATCCATGGCCTTAGAAGGTATGTGTGTTTAAATGTGGTGAATTGAAAAGTAACAAAATAATCGTGTTTGGTCAAAAGAAACTTTTTTTTTTTTTTTTTGACCCAAAATGAAAAGTTTCAGTGCGATTTCAAGCACTTCTAACACTTTTGGATTGTTTCAATTTTTCAGTTCAAAATGACTTTTTGTTTCAAAATTTCCTTTCCTTTTATTTAAAAAAAAACAAACCATTTTGTTTACAAAATGTTGGAGCAAAATGTTTTGATTTTTTTCCCCCCACAATTTATTTTAGATGTTCTTTGCCCAAAACGGTGTGGCAAAACTGACATGAATTCATAAAACATTCTGGTGTAGCTGAATCTAAATTTTTTGGCAAAAACTTTCACTCCGCTCTAGTTGTTACAAGTTGTTAGCCAGCGCGTGGAAACTAACATGGTAAAATCCCTGTGTGGACAAGGCAATTTATAGTTTTCACAGATGTTAGCAGGTCAAGGAAAAAACCATGGTAGGGGGCCTAGGATAACCTTGTTGGTCAGTGAGGACTGGTCTACACTAGAATTAGGTTGATTTAGCAACATTACCTAGTGGTGTGTAAAATCCACACTCCTGGGCGACGTAGTTAAACTGACCTAAATCCCAGTGTAGATAGCATTAGGTCAACGGAAGAATTCTTGTCGACTTAGCTACTGCCTCTCAGGGAGGTGGATTACCTGTGCTGATGGGATGGATTACGTACACCGACAGGATGGAAAACTGCTGTAGCACTCCAAGCGTAGACAGCCCTCAGAGTGGTCATTTAAGAGAGATTCCACTGCAATGCAATATCATTGTTTTTTTTTTCCATGCCATAGCAAACATCTTAATTATTGAACTTATGATGATGATTATTCATTTAAAACAGGCACCAAAACCTGAAGACCAGAGAACCGGAAGCCAGAAAAATAAGGTTGGTTTTGGGATGGATTTTGCTCATTGTGCAGAACTCTCAAAATAATTTTCTGTTTCTAGAACTAGGGAGTTCAGGGAATGTTGGTAAAGACACTGAGGCCTTGTCTACACTACCAAGTTTGCTCATCAAGAACTGCCTTTTGGTGACAAAACAGCAAGAGCGTACACACCACAATGGGACTCTTGTCGCAAAAAACACCCAGTTTTGGCGACGACAAACTTCCACCCCTACGAGAGACTTTTGTCCCCCCCCCTTTATTGTTGACAAAGAGCCAGTGTAGACACTGCTGATGGTTTTATCCACAGAGCTGGCTTCCGCCAGTATCCCACGATGCCTGCCTTGATTGCTCTGCTCAGTGTTTTTGATCTCAGCTGCTCTGCAGGCATTCGCTTCTCCCCTTTCAAAGCTCCGGGAAGTATCTGTGTGCTGCTCCCTTTGGGGAACAAACAAAGAGCCAATCTTTGGAATGCTCCTGTTCTGCCTGGCACTAGGGACACAGCGGCTGGCAGACCTCCGCTGCTGCAGGGGAGGAGAAGAGTCTGTTGTGCTGTTTTGCCATTCCTCAGCGTGGAGAGCTCACAGAGCCACTCATGATGCTGCTCGCTGAGGGGGCTGTGGGAGAAGTCGGAGAGAATCCCAAGATGCCCAGCAATCTCTTCCTTCCCACAACACTGCACTGTGGGATACAATGTGGACATGATCTGTTGACAGAGGGAGCAAGTGTGGACACCCTTTGGCGATTTTTGGTTTGTCGATGTTTGGGTGTCAACATAAGTTTTGTCAACAAAACTTGGTAGTGTAGACAAGCCCTGTCTGAAAAAACTAAAGGATTTCAATGTTATCTAAAGACATGGGATTAACTGGATTGCAAAGATTAAATAGATGTGCACATAGGTCCCTAATCCAGCCTTAGGTCTCAGACCTGTTTGGCTTTCTGCAGTCAGCTGTTTAAAATGGTTTGTCTTTTAATTGCGTTGTTGAGAAGCTTATGTTGGTGACTGAACAGGAAAATGGTTCCGTTATGTCCTTATGCACTGGGGCATCTTGAAACAGAGAATCACAGGAGGAATGGAAAAGTCACCTACCCTGTCTTTGTAGTAATGCAGGACTGGTTTTAAAACTAGTTCAGTCCTTGTGGTAAACTGCTGTAAGGGAGGAAGTACCTTCGTATTGGATATGGGGAACTGAACCACAGAGACACAAAGTGACTTGCCTCATGTCACACAGGAGGTCTGTGGCAGAGCAGGAAATTGAGCTGGGGTCTCCTGAGTCCTAACCATTGGACCATCCCTCCTCCCACCTGGGTTTACACTAGCAATTTTCCCTCCAAGGTGAATTCTTCAATGGCCATTTACAGACAGATCATATCAGCTGGCCCTTTCTGTTTGACCAGGGGTAAGAACGCTCCGTGGCTTAGTTTCCCCATCTGTCAATTTCCTATCACACAAGAGTGTTGTGAGGATAAATTTGTGTTTACAAAGCGCACAGCACGGGGAACGTTAAAACATACTTTTACTCTTTGTACAAAAGGGCGGGTTAAAAATGTTTGTATTAAATGGAAATGGGTAAGGATGTAATAAATGCCTAATGGAGAACAAGCAATCATTTCGGTGGTGTTTTGATCTTTTGTAGGAAGATTACATCCCATACCCCAGCATTGATGAGGTAGGTGCATTAAAGCATGTTTGGATGGCTGCCTTTTTCAAAACGTTAATGAAAGTTATTTGTAGGGATTCTTTTCTGCCTTATGGATGAGCTGTGAAACCAAGATCCTGGCCACGCTGCTTATTAAAATGCCATTTGTTCTCTAGAATAATGGTGGTTGTCTCTAGGGCTGAGCTCTGTGGTTTTGTAATTGGTTTTGTACATGAGTCTAGAGGTTACAACACATTTTCATAAACGAGGAGAATAAATAACAAGCACAGTGTCCTGTCCTGGCTCAGTTGCATTGTGGGGAATTGTATTTCATATACCTAAATTCCTCCAGCAGTTCCAGGTCGATGTGATATTTGTCAGATCATGGAGATATCACCAGACCTGAGTAAGGGGCAACATGTACCTGGGATGCCTTAGGAACAAACTAGGGACTGAATTCTTCCTCTGGAGAGGTCTGTCGAGTGTCTTATTTCCCCGTTTCCTGGGGGTTGCGGGAGTCCTGCAGATTACTGGTGCAGATTGCTCCCTCTTCCACACTGGCTCAGCTGTGCTAGCCAACATATTGTGGGGGGTGGGGGAGAAGCAAAGGGGAGCCCACACCCTGCCCATCATCACAAGATGGGGAGCAGCTGTGATGTGCGTTTATTTGCACCAGGGAACAAGAGGGCCTTACACCCCTTTGCTCCCCTGCATAAACACACAAGGCAGCTCACACCTAAGCCTTGTCTGTCTTGAACTGTTGCACTCCGTTGCTGCATGCTGCTAAACTGCTGCTACATCGCAACCCAGAGGTGGTTGCAATTCAGTGGTGTAGGAAATGATTCTATATGCTGATATTCAGTCTGTAACACACTTTTGGATCCTTTGGGATGAAAGACACACTCTATACACGTAAGTCACTGTTCCTGCGCTGTTCATCACTGAATTTTTTACCTAATTCGTTCCACACTAGATGGGGACTGCATTTCAGAAAATAGTTTGCCTGATCTGCTAGCAAAGTGCTTTGGGATCAGCCTGGGTGAAAGGAATTATATAAACATAAGTCGTTATGAAGGGATTCATTTAGGGCCTGATCCTGCACCAGCACTGGAGACAGTGTAACTGACTTTAAAGGCGTGATCCTGCTCCGGTTGGAGAACCACTATTGGTGATGAGTGTTTTATGCTTTCCTCCACCCCCACAATATCTGAAACAAAGGTAATGCTGTTAACTTGGTGCTTTTACGCTAGAACATTTCACTTGCAATCTGGTTACTCTCCCAGACCCTATGGTGGTACTGCTATTGATCAGCGGCAGTGAGAGAAGTACAATATCAGGCTTGTTGATTATTGATTCCTGCAAGACTAGGAAGTATTGCTCATGCTGATTTGACAAGCATGTGGCTGGCTATTTGATTTTTACCTGCCTAGTGGCTAGCACACCTTGGACCACCCTCCTTTTCCATCTTTTAAGCAATGAGATGGTGTGATAAGCATTAAGGGCCCATGACAGCTAAGAATGAGTCCACCTTCTACTGCAGAGGTAGATGCACCCTTGGTCTGTTGTTACTCAGGAACACTCACAGTCAAGTCAATGAGAGTTCTTCCTGAGTTAAGAGTGAGCAAGCGGTGAATGAAGACCCCAGGATTTGGCCCTACCTGTGTTGGTTAGTTGCTAATGAACTTATCTGCAAGTGGTTGGAACACAAATGATTGTTTCCCAGCTTTTGCGGTCAGCATGAAAATAACAATATTGAGAGAGAATGAGATGAATCTCGTGATGTTTGGTGTGTTTCTTAAAGCCTCAAATCGTGGAGACACTTGATTTAAATGAAAGCTGCGATTCTAAAGGAAAAGAAGAGTATGTTGTTTTCTAGCCCTTTTCGTTGCACAGAAAATCTTGAAAATGTGACTCCAGTACCTTTTAAAGGCTCAGAAGGCCAGTAAAAAGCACCCCAAATGTATTATTTAAAAATAAAATCATTGGCTTAAAAATAATCTCGTCAATTTGGGAGCCTGACTCATGATTTTGGGGTTAGCATTACTGAGCTCTTGACTCCTCTGTTTCTCCTTAATGGTGATGGGAGACTCTAAAGGCTTGATCCAAAGCCTATTGAAGCCAATGGGAAACTCTGCCACTGATTTCAGTGTGCTTTACCCCAGCTAATCCAGTCCCAATTGCACCGTACTATATCCTCACGGCACCGTATCGGAATTCTTTACAGATTTTAGAGAAAGGAAGCTCTTATCCCTTGATCATTCTGCCCCAGTTTGGAGGGTACTGGATTGAAGATCCGGAAAATCTCAGCACGCCTACCTCATCGGATAGCAGCATCTCTGAAGAGGAAGAAGAAAACCTTAGCCCTAGCACGTATGGGTATAAATTAGAGTGCAAAGCTGAAGCCAAGGCATACAGAAAACACTTTCTAGGGAAGGTCAGTGGTCAATATGCATCTACATTTCTCAGGCTGTTGTAAGCTCTCTCTTTAGTGTGGCACTGTGTCCCCCTCTAATGGTGGCTAGGCAAAGTAGAGATTGACGAGCCTGCTACAGCATTAGCTAAGAGAGGAATGCCTTTTAGCTCACGCAATAGACTAGAGCAGGGGTCGGCAACCTTTCAGAAGTGGTGTGCCAAGTCTTCATTTAGTCACTCTAACTTAAGGTTTTGCCTGCCAGTAATACATTTTAACGTTTTTCGAAGGTCTCTTTCTATAAGTCTATAATATATAACGAAACTGTTGTATGTAAAGTAAATAAGGTTTTTAAAAATGTTTAAGAAGCTTCATTTGAAATTAAATTAAAATGCAGAGCACCCCTGGACTGGTGACCAGGACCCAGGCAGTGTGAGTGCCACTGAAAATCAGCTTGTGTGCTGCCTTGGGCACGTGTGCCATAGGTTGCCTACCCTTGGACTAGAGGCTCACACATTAAGATCCAGAGATCCTAGATGTGATCCTTGATGCTGCCCAGAGGCATCAGTGTTATGTGTATAACCAACACATTTTCTTCAAGAAGGATAATTAGTTGGCCAGTCAAAAAACGTTGATTTATTTTCATCAACATTTTAAATTACAGTGCACCTCCCTGCACAATTTTTGGGGGAAAACCTCATTTCACTTTTCAGCCATCTCTAGTAACTAGTGTTTATCTAGATGTAGCCATTTGGGTGAGGACCTGAAAGGGCACTTCCCCTGACAACACGTCTGCAGAGCTCTGGCAGTTTTACTGGCTGGACTCCTTCCCCCTGCACCTTTGTTTAGTGCTCATTTGCCATTGGGCTGATTTCCCTGTTAAGAGCTGAGAGGGCACTCATTGCTGTATGAGATATGGAAATGAAGATAGCCCCTCTTCTGAAAAGTTTATCCAGCAGAGTCAGGCAGAGAGAAGACAGGATGGACTGTGGGAAACCCAGAGGAGTGGGTTAACTTGGAATTGTGTGTCCCCTCCTCCCCCCAAACAAAGGACCGCGGTTGTGAGTTTTGAATTCCATAACATCATTTCAAGAAAGGTGCTATTCGCGCAAGTACTGGGAAGGGTCTCAGTCACCCAGCCTGGATCAGTGCTCTAAAGCATGAGACACCTGTCACTAAACTCGGAAACCGTTTTCCATCGGAAAAAGCCGTTTCGACTCCACCAAAACGTTTTGCTCAATTATATGGATTTCAACGGAATTTGGTTTGAAAAAAGAATTGGGAAAACCTGTTTTGAAAATATCAAAATGTCTTGTTTCAGTTTTTCCAAACAAAGTTTTTTTTTGATTTTTGGTTTTGAAATGCCTTTTTGTTTGAAATGCCTATATGTTAAAAAATGGTAAAATCTGAACAAATCATTTCAAATGAAATTGTTTGAGTCACTCCACGTGACAATTTATTTTCAGAATTTCATTTTGTAAACAAAATTCAAAATCTTGGCTTTTTGTCCCAATTTGAGATTATTAATTTTTTTCAAAATCTCAAATTTTTTCATGGGAGAGAACCCCTTTCCCAACCAAACCTACATGTGGCTTCCCTTAAGTTATTACAGATCGCTTCCCCAGTTTAATCTAGTAACTTCCTTCTTGTGGACAATGTGAAAACAGTGAGATTTGAGGAGTAGTTTTGGATAGGGATAATGAAGAGTTGGAAATCCAGTATACTATCCAGTACTCTGGATACTATTTAGGCATTAGCGACCCTTATTACCAGCTCCTAATATTCATACAGTTGCTTTTTACAGTATTGTCATCAAGCATCTCTTCATTATATTGAGTTAAAAAAATTAGTGATGGGTTTAAGCCATAGGCATTTGGACTGAGATCTAAGCTTCCCCAAATTATGTCGGGCTGGATCTGACCCATGTATTCAGATATTCACAAGCTCAAACATGAGAGAAATCATTATTCTTTGGTTCACCTCTCACCTTTCCATTAATTGGCTAAGAGTCTGAGTTCTCAGGCATGCTGAAGGTAGGACAAGAAGTAATTGACTTAATCTGCAACCAGGGAGATTTAGATTAGATGTTAGGAGCCTTCTAACTATAAGGATAATTAAGTACTGGAATAGGCTTCAAGGGAGGTTGTGGAATCCCCATCACTGGAGGTTTTGAAGAACAGAATAGACAAACACCTGTCTGGGATGACCTAGGTATACTGGTCCTGCCTCAGCTCGGGGATGGATTAGATGACCTCTTGAGGTCCCTTCCAACCCTGTATTTCTATAATTCTATGCTGTTGTCTCGTCTCATCCTGAGGGAAAAATCCTTGTTTACCTTTGCCAGTCAAAATATTGTAGTCCGCTTTGTCCCTGTGAACAAACGAAAGGCAGAGTAATAAAGTCTACAGGCTGAAAAATAAATAAGCCCCCTCAGGTTCCCAAAGGATGGAGACATGGAGCATTTGTGAGTGAGGAGTTAGAGAATTTCTTAAGACAATAATGAATCATCCTCAATTTTCTCTTGACATGGGGGCCAGTGTCTAAGAAGCATTCTAGGTAGTGGGGATGTAGGTTGTTGCCAGTAGATAAGGCTGCCTTATCACACCATATTAACGCATCTCTTCTATTTTTAGGATCATTTAAATTTTTATTGTACAGCCAGCAGCCTAGGGAATCTGATCCTTTCTATTAAGTGTGAAGAGGCAGATGGTACTGAATATTTACGGATTATACTCAGGTATGAAACTCCCTCCCTTTTCCCCCCAAAGTTGAACAAAAAAATCACTATTTAAATATCCTTTATCTGTTTTTTCACACTAATGGATATAGATGAACTTGCTACTCATAGATTTAACACGTGACAGATGGGTATATGAAAGGGATTGGAGTATTATTTTACTTTCTCTGGGTTTGGAATACCATATCTTGAGATTGCTCTGGGAATGAACATTAGACTTTGATCTATAGCCAAGCCCAGTGAAACTGAACATAATCTCCGTGAAGATATTGGATAATATCAATCATATTTAGCACCATCTGTTCTGTAAACTGATGAGACCCAGTGTCTGAATTGTCTTCTTCGTCCCTTACCAAAATATGAATATTTTAACACAACAGAGCTGCAGAGGCAATAAAAGAAATTAAGGCAATTGTTACTAGCCATACCGTGGAAATGTAGCAGGGTATCATTTCCAAATATCTGGAAGAGATTCCTGCTGTGGTTTCACTGAACATTACCAGTCACAATTAGTATGCATGGAAGCTCTGGAGGCATATCTATTATCATAACTTATTTCATGCTCTCTATTCTTCTCTTTTCCTTTCTCAGGTCGAAACTGAAAACATTACATGAAAGAATCCCCCTGGCAGGACTTAGCAAGTTTCCTAGTATCCCACAGATTGCAAAGGTAAACTGTCTACATGGCCTGGAGAGAACTGGTTTACGAGACATGGATGCTCTAGGTACACCATGGAAAGCTTTGCAAATCCAAATACTGTGCTGCTATAACATTTGTCTTGGGTGCAGGAGGTGGAGTTCTCAGACAGTCAACATAGAGAATGGTATCCAGATTTTAGGGGTCTGTTCCTGCTTCTGTTGCTTATTTGCTGTGTGACTTCGGGCAAGTCACTTACCTGCTTTTTGTCTCAATGCCCACATCTGTAAAATGGGGATAATATAATGTGTACCTCTCAGGAGCGGTGAGTCATAGTAATGTTAAGGATTGTAAAGATCTTCGAAGCCTTTGGTGGAATAGTGGTATTGGAGTGGATGGTGGTGTTGGTTATTCTTACTACTATATGTTACATGTGAGCACAGCCATGATCTGCTGCTGCCAGAGAGGAGAGAAGGAATTTGACAGAGAGAGAGAGATGTAAATGGTCTGCAAAGCCATAAAGAAAATGAAGGTTTCTGCTATTATTTTGTATGTTAGTCTGACAGAATAAGGGGCAGCAGATAGACATATTCTCGCTCTCTCAATCCTAAACAGAATGCTGGTCTAGTTTGCCTGCACTATGGTATCCTTATCCTCTGCAGGGAGCCAAGTGTTGTGATAATGCAGCTTTATTTTGATTCCTACTTCAGCAAGGGAAAAACTTTGCTAAGCAGTTTATTTGGCAAATTTTGCCCTTTATTCTGTTCACACATTATCTGAGAACAGACTGATTTTTACCAAATTGTTCGTATGCTTTGTGTGAACAAATTTCAGGCTTGCAAACTGCTTGCTACCAGCAATCAATCTTTGTGAGTTTAATATTTGAGCTCTGTGATTGGTTGCCTTTCTCATATGGTATTTTTTCTGTTTCCTGATTGGATGACTTAATCTATACAAACAACTGCAAATAACAAATTTTGCTTTGCCACTGACCCATAATCATTTCCATGAACAAATGTCTGCCTGTATGCACCTTTGTGAAATGAGAAGAGAGCTGTAAAGGTGGTTTGGAGCAAAAGGCTATCTATGTGCCACTTAAATGTCAATGAATCATTATTCACTTAGGTCTGTTTCGTGCAAACCCTTTAATGTGAGAAGTCAACTCCTATGAATGGTCTTCACTTGTAAAATTCTGTGACGACCATGCCATCACTGATTGGATGAGGATTAGAGAGGGAGCTGCGAAGACAATGCATGCAATTTAGAGCCGAATTTGGCTCATTATATTAAGTTAGCAGCCTTGGCTTTGAATATATCTTCCCTCAGTGGCAATTCCACATATATAAGGAGAGTGGAATGCTGGGGGTGAGGTCTGCCTATACGCTGCAGGAATCGAGTTCTCGCAGGGCATTGTATTTATACCGCCCCAACTGAGAGGTAAAAAGAAGCCAGGTGCTTTTATAAACACTATCTTCCTGTCTCATGCTGCTTTTGTTTTTCTTTGTGATAGGCTTTCTGTGATGATGCCTCCGGACTGAAATTTAACCCAGTCCTGTACCCCAAGGTAAGGATAAAGACCATAAAATACTCTGGCTCAGGGATGCTATATCTGAAGGGGCTGGTTTTCAAAACGGCTTGTGTCGTTGCCCGCCTAATTTGTTCATTCATTTACATGTGCAAAATAAGTATGTGCTGCCACAATTGGCTAATTAGCTGCATAGCTAATAGCAGTAAAGCGAGGAGGTAACATTTTTTGGGTGGGACCCATGAGACGCGCAGGCAAGCATATTTTTATCAACTACTGATGGAGTAAGGGGTGAGTTTGACTCAGGAATTCTAGTAAGTCACTAAACTTTGTTTCCTCACCTCACTCACTGGACCTGGGGTAAGGTCACAAAAGTTTAATACCCCTGTCATGTGAGTGGTCCATAGTCACTGACACCAATGGGTACTTTTCTAGAGGGCACAGAAATGAACGCTGTCATTTAGTAGCTGTGTCTCTTTTTAAGGAAGTTTCTGCCTGAACCATGTACAGATGCTGTTCCTAATATACTATTTTTTTAATTATATGAGTCAGGATGTGAATTTGGAACTCCTCAAAATAGGTAGAATGCAGTAGCAAGTCGAGCCCGGGCACCATATGCCAATTGATTAATTTAACTTAAAATAATATTAACCCTTCTTCAAGATGAAGGGCATGGCAGCCTCTTTAGGGGTTACATTCCTATCTCTGTGCTGGATGTAGAACAGAAAGGAGGCTCGTAGCTACTTGCATGCAAACCAAAAAGATGTTTAATGGCAAACAGCTGTTAACTATCTTGGGGGAAAAACACATTTTCTAATTTCTATGCTCCTGTTGAGTCAGTGTGTCAAAGTCTCATTTGTAGAGAGTATGTAATTTTTGGTATGACTCTGGCACTAATGTCTGTACACACTGTACTGTGCACAAAAAGAAGCTTACAGAGTTTGTCATTGTGAATTGCAATGATTATTGCCATGTTTATATCTGGCTAGTAGATCTGTGACTAAATGAAACTGACATGGTTTGGGGTTTCAGTAGAAGCTCCAGATTCAGATCACATGCCTTGAAAAGTTCACTAAAGCAATGTCTATACCACAATATAAGCCCAAGTTAGCAGAACTCGAGTTAGCAGACCCTGGGTTTGTTAACCTAGGGCTTAAGCATCTACTCTCATTTGTCAGGTTAGGAATTGTTGAACCCTGGGTCCCAGCCTGGGGCTTCAGCTTCTACACTGCATTATGAGGACCTGAGTCCAATCACCCATATTCCAGATGTCCTAGCGCTTTCCCAAAATGTGGCCACTCTAGCCCTTTGTTTGTGGGAAAACTTGACTGTCTGCCAAACTTGACTGTCGACAGGACAAAGAAAGTCAGCCTGTGGGATTGTGGAATACTTCTGGAAGACTTGCAGAGTATGAGTCCAGTGAGTCTGTGTCTACACTGTAAAACAATAGGACTTGAACCCTGGGTCCCAGCTTGACTCAGGCTTGGACCCTCCACCCCCCCTGGGATCTTGGGTTCAAGCCCCCTGGGTTAGTGCGATTTTTGTATAGATAGAAGTACGGATTAGGCTTGAGCCTGAGTTCAAACTCTGGGCTTACACTGCTGTGTATAAAATACCCTAAAGATTTTACAAAACTTTTGTGCTAAGCTGGGGCCAGTTCATGGTGGTGTATCCAAGTCATATGGAACTAGTGGGTTTCACCTGGTATCAGTGGAAAACTTGGTGAGTCTCACTTTGAGAATTTTGGGTCTGTTTGAAACCAAAACTTGCAGGTAAGCTCTGGATCTGAGATCCCACGTGGATTAAATCTATAGAAAATGTTTGTTTGAACTGCTTTAAAGCAAAACTTGAGAGTTGCACCTTTCTAATGATGATGAAGCAGCCCTATAGATTTGCACCTCTCTAGTGATGACGTTGATTTAGGGTGAAATTCTGGCATTTAATGGTGAGACTGAGGTTGTCCACAAAAAATTGCAGTGACAATATACACTTAGAGTCATCAGATTCTTGTCACAAGCTTCAAGTCAGATTTATGCCTATGCACGAAGGGAGGTGTGACCCCTAAAACTACTTAACCGCTATCAAAATGCATAGGCAGGTAGTTCGTTCTATTTTGGGGGTGGAATATCTTATTTGGGTGGTTCATGCAGAGCTGTCAGCATAATGTGTGAGCCAGGAGATACTTATGAGTTCTAAGTTCACACCCACTTTTGCCCAAAAGAATTCTCTGTGCTGCTGAGAACTCTCTCAACACTTTATAATTCTTCCATTCATATTTTGGCCCTTTGAGGTTCAATGACACAGTCATGATTGCAGGACACTTGAAGAAGCACGGCGGTTATATTTAAGAGTGTGTTTTAATGACGCAGGCTATTTTTTATCTCATTTTTTAAAAAAGAGAATAAAACAAGACAAAACAGAAGAAGCCATAGTTGCTGGGAACAACTGTGCCTCTCCTGTAACAATGAATCTCCCCTCGGTAAGAGACAGAATTGAAGGAGTGATGTATTTGCAAGCCCCATGCAGGGAGAAAAAAGGATGTTGCTCCTTTTACAGCCATTATTAGTTAGAACATTCATGAAACAAACTGAAGTGGCTCATGCTGTGATTCTCCAGTGACCATGAAATGTCCCTCCTTCCCTG
Organism: Gopherus evgoodei; assembly: GCF_007399415.2. NCBI lineage: Eukaryota > Metazoa > Chordata > Testudines > Testudinidae > Gopherus > Gopherus evgoodei. The sequence continues at coordinate 10,701,589 of NC_044338.1, forward strand.
TGTAGAACAACAATGGCAGTCATTCAACATGACAGATTTTAAAAGGAGTCCAAGGGAGTTAGGCACTAAACTCCCATCTGATTTGGACACTTAACTCTCTTGGGTCTTTGGAAAATCTCAGCCTCTAGGCAGGAGCTCCCCATTAATGCCATTTTTAAAAGCAGCAATGAAGTGTGAGTGGGAAGATACATATGTAACCTCACTTGTGTCATTGGGAGAGTATGAACTGGAGACCATTAATGCTGAAAGCTTCAGTCTCTATTGATTAAACTAAAGGAGTAATTCTATTAGTAGATCACTGAAGTAGGCTCTTCTCCTTTTATGTGGACCAACCATGCAAGGGGGACAAAGACACACACTGTACTACTGTGGGGGTACATGGATGGGCGGATAAATGTGTGGCTGCCCCATGTCCAGGTCTTGAATATTTGAGCTGGTTTAGTTGGTGTAAAATATGAATAAATGGCCTGTACCATCTAGGTTTGGGCCAGCCCAGCTCCATGGAGCTGTGACAATTTAAACCTGCTGAGGAGATGTGGGGTGGAACAAAATGTGCTCTTTGAAAGAGACCTAGCAACTGGATTCCATTTGTTTGTTTCCCTGTCGCTACTCATGCAATTGTGCTACCATAGAACCTCTTACTGCGTAGTTAAAGCATAGTCTTCATTTTTGAAGTATCTTGTATGTTGGAGACAGAGTACGTTAGAAGGCATTTTCACCACCTTTTGGGGGTAAACCAAGGTCGAAATTATTTCATGTTTGCTTTGTTGTTATTTGGAAGCTGAGAACGTCCATTGTTCACTAAGAAGAATGTCTTTGACGAGTACTTTCCTATTAATGCAAACCTTTAAAAACGGAAGGTGCACCATTTGCTGGTCACTAAAAACTTGAGGCTGCTGTTGAAAATTTGGGCCCTTACATTCTGTGGAGGTATCAGTTAAGTTTTTCCCACAGCTCTGTACATGCCCCTATATTTTCATCTTGGTATTGGTTCCCACTGCTCCATGCCTTCAAAATTCTCAATAATTTTGGCCCTGCCTTTATCTGCATGTTTTCCCGGCCCCCTTCCTGCTTCCTGTGACTTACCTGCACTGCATTTGGTGCATCCGACCACAATCTTTGCCTTTTTTTCAGCAAGGCCCATCTCCATGCATTTTTCTACACTGCCCTATGTGCCTGGAATATCCCTTTCTCTCTCATAAACCAAACTCCTTCCACTTCCAAGAAATACAGGAAAAGAGAGCCCCTGTTGGTGATGTCCACTCTACATGCATCCCATCCATTCTTGTTTGTACTGTTTGTCTTCTCTGGTGCCTCTAGACTGGAAGCCATTTGGAGCAGTTACCTCTAGAGCTGGGTGGAATTTTTTTGGCCAAAAAATGCAGATTCTAGGTGACGGAAACATTTCACAAATGTGTGTCAAATTCACTGGATTATTTCCATCAACCACTGTCCATGCAAATTCTGAGAATATAGAAATGTTTTGTTTTGCTGTTTTTGAAATGAAATGTTTTGATTTTTCCATTTGCAGTGACTTTATGCTTTCAAATTTTACTTCAGTTTTTTTTTTTAAATTAAAATGTGAAGACGAAACCATCCATTTTGTTCCAGGTTGAACAAAACATTTGATCAGTACCAAAACCAAATGGTTTGCCAAAAAATTGAATAAAAAATTTGTTTTGGTTTTATCCAAAACATTTGGGTTTTTAAAATTTTTTTGGTTCAGCCAGTCAATCAAAAAATTAATTATTTGCATAGCTCTGATGGACCTCTAATCTGCTTGGCCCTGACTCTGCACAGTACTGAGCCACGAACAAGGGACCAATAAGAATTTTGAGCTGTGTAGACATGGAAGATTTATTTACCCTGCCAACAAGACTTTACCAGTCCAGTCTAAATTGTGCTTCTCCTTAATGCCATTTTTATCTATGCAACATTTTAGACTCCGATTCTACAAATTACTGAATTAAATAATTCAAATTATGTTTTATTCCAGGCATCCCAGATGATAGTGTCTTATGATGAGCATGAGCTTAATAACACATTTAAATTTGGTGTGATTTATCAAAAGTTTAAACAGGTAAGTAACCCCATTGTATTGTCATTAAGCATATTCTAGAAAGTATCTAGGGGGTCTGATTTTTAAATCCTGTGCACCCAAAACTCCAGCTGAAATCAATGGGGATTGACTGTGCTCAGCACCTCTAAATGTTTGTAATTATGTTGTCGTGTTTTCATCCTAATAATATGTTTCTTATTACTTGCACATTTTCCGTGCTCATTAATAAATGGTATGATTCAGAAATAAAGGAATATATAAATAAAACCCCAAGTTAAATTAATGTGAAAATGCATTTTAGTGGCCATGTTTTTTTTTTAATCAGATGTTTGTTTTGACAGCCAAACAGTTCTATTTTCATTGGAAGTTTTAGACTATGGAGAGATGCATTCACTGAAAATGCTGTCATTAACCTAGGAGTTTAGCATGTGCAATACAGACAGAGATGAATCTTATAATTTAGCAGATATTATTCTGACAGGAATTTGAATTATATTTCCGTATTTCATCATATTGTGTGTTGAATAAGTAATGCAAAGACCATAATTAAGGTCCCTTTGTTATGAAATATACCAAAGGGGAGATGATTATGACTCCAGTGTTCCAATGAACTATTAATTTGGATTTAATATTAGCCGTACTTTCTCTTTCTTTTATTTGATCTAAAGTTTTTTGTAGGGACTCTTAATAAGAATGCCTTGGCTTTTAGGCTTATTGTGAACCTATCTGTTGTAAATATTATTTATTATTTGGATTCTGGTAAATAGCATCTAGGAGACCAAATTATGGATCAGGGCTGCATTCTACTAGTCACTCTACAGGCAAGTAACAAAGAAGTAAGGCTCAGATCCTCAAATGTATGTAGGCACCTAACTCCCATTGATTTTAATGGGGGTTAAGCACCTTAACCTCTGAGGATCTGGCCTTACTTCCTGCACCAGGGAACATATGCTTGAAGTGTCAGAGAGGATGTGACTGGTGGACAAACAGACACATGGGAAAGAGGGAGCGTGAGGTAACAAAAAGGAAGAGTATAGCAGAAAAAGTAAACGCCTGTCTTGCTGCTTGTCCAACTAATTCCAGATGGGCATGATTTGAAGGCATCACAGCAGAGGTAGGTTTTGAGGAGGGTGATACCGTAGCTTTTGGAATTGTTTTCCTAAAATCTCCCCGCGGTTTCAGCTGCACATGGTGGACTTCTCACTTTCTGACCTGTGCAGCATTAATACTGCAGTGTGATAACACACAACTGTCATGGCTCCCTGCAAAGGGGATTGCATTTGAGTGCTGGGAAAAGTGATTCCTGCACTTGGAATGAAGGGTGGTATAAGTGTTAGATTGACAATTAGAAGCTTCAGCCAAACTTCAGCGGACTTCACCCCCATGTCAGATGTTTCCAATCATACCATGGTCTGTTCCTCTGCCTGATACTTCTGTGCTATGTGACTCCAGCCCAGTGGCTTTCAGCATGCTGTGGAAGTAGAGCGTGGGTAGATAAGAGCAGCATAGTCGATGCCGGTTGATTGCTGGAGACAGGCAAGCCTGCTTTTTTGGGGTTCTTTTAGAAAGCAGAAGATGAATCAGTGTCCATAGGCTTCCATCAACGCTGACTGCTTCAGCCAACATGATGTGTGGACAAATTCATTTTTCTGACTGCCACAAACAGAAGGAGAGAAACAATCAAAGGAAAGTGACTTTTCCATTGTTTCCTGACTTGTGCATTCATTTACCTGTCTGTTATTGCAATGTGGCTAGTTTTTATTTAAGAGGTTTATTTTTTGAGAGAGAACTTCTTCAAAAACTGTTTGGAACTGGGAGATTTGTCAGAGCTGATCCTTTTTTGCAAACAGGTTTGGTTTTGATGAATTGCGTTTTTTCGAAGAAAAACATGTTGTATTGGAAATTTCCCAACAAGCTCTAGTTCTGAGGAAAAATATCCAAAGAAATAAAGGCAAAAAAGTGCTCTCGTAAGCAGTATAGCTACCCCCTTATTACATCTACCCCCAATCAACCTAGTTCTCAGAGTCCCATGCATTCATTTTTCATTGTCCTTCTTAACAGAAATTTATTCCAGCTCCTGATGGCTGATACCTGTGGTAGCTTCTCTGCTCAGAGAGAGTATTAATTCTCTCCATACTGCATCCAGTATGCACCCCGCCACACTATGCTCAATTAAGTTACTTTGCTAGGTGGAGATTGTTCTACCTGAGGGTACGTCTTCACGTCATACCCATATTGGCAGGTAGCAATTGATTGCTCGGGGATCTATATATCGCGTCTCATCTAGACACGATATATCGATCCCCGAACGCACTTATATCGATTCCGTAACTCCACCAACCCGAACGGAGTTGCGGAATCAACAGGGGGAGCCGCGGACATCAATCCTGCACCGTGAGGACGGTGAGTAATTCGATCTTAGATACTTCGATTTCAGCTGCAGGTGCGTATCTAAGATCGATTTTCCCCCGTAGTGTAGATCAGCCCTGAGTCTGATTCTGATCTGGGTTTACATCAGAGTTACTCCATTGACTTCAGTGGAGTTACCCCTGATTTATGTTGATGAAAGTAATATCAGAATTAGGCCTATCTTGAGTAACAAAAGCCTGACATCTGGGAGCGCTGATGTCTTTAAACTTTTTCGGTTTGGCCCCTGCATCCTTCGAGTGAAAACCAGCCTGAGTTTTTTCTTTACTTGTTGATGTATTTTACAGACTTTAGAGGAAGAATTGTTTGGGAATAATGAAGAGAGCCCTTCTTTCAAGAACTTCTTGAGTTTGCTAGGGGAAACCATAACGCTCCAGGATTTCAAAGGGTGAGGAAAATAAAGGGAACAGTTTTATAAATCAATGTAACAAAAGACCACTTAAGGTGTAAAAACATTCAGTGCCTTAGAAACAGAAGTCACTTCGTTGCTGGACTGTTTTGTACAAACCAGAAACAAACGTAACTGTGGCTATTCTTTCAAAACCTAGGGAGCTACTCAAGGGGTCAGAATGGCAAAGAGAAAAAGGGTAGCAAATTTGCTTTCCTTTTTTTTAAAACTCCAAGCTTCATTTCAGTCACAAATGACACTAACCCATATGGAAAGCACACCCAGCATGTTCTCATGTCTTGCACACCTATAATGAATTTTCAGAACGTGTACAAAATGTATCTGAGCATGGTATCAGATGACCATCCCTGTCCTTTTGCTTTGCGCCATCATTGCAAAAAGGATGATAAGCTGGCTTCACTGGTAAGAAGAATCTCCAGGTAGTATAAATCTGAAATAGCAAGTCACATGGCATTGGCCCCATAGTACCTGTCATAGGGGGCATGTCTGGGGAAGAGGGCCTGGTTGGAAGACCTCTGCTGTTGGAATGGCCCCTTCCCCCTTCTAATGGTAGCTGGGTGCAGGTTTAGGGAGGTATAGAGGTGGCATGAAGCCTGACCCTGTAAGTCCTCCTGTTTGCTTCAACAGGAGTCATGAATGCATAAAGATTGCAGGATCAGGCCTCAATGGCTATTTCATAGCAGGCAGATATCCACATCACACTACCAGAATTGGAACTAATTATTAGCCTTGTTGGCTGTCTTTGCAAGGAAGCTAAAGACTGAGTAGCCCATGGAGACTGAACCCAACCAAACTTTTGCTCATTTTTACTACTTGCTATGGACCGTTTTTTTTTCTTTTAAGTTTCTGAAACATTCTGATAATTTGTCTTCCCCCTCTGCTTTCACACAGTTTGGAGCTTTCAGGTTTGGCCTGAGACTAGGGCTGGAAATGATTAAATACCCAAAGAAAGGCTGTTTTGTAGGCTTGGAAATTTCAGATAATTAAGTTAAAGATCTGGTGTCAGATGCTTCTCTGAACTCCAAACCACTGAAAATTAAGCTAACACATATCCAGAACTCCAGATTACTAATCATTATACTTGCTAACTATATATCAGCTAATTATTTATAACAACAATAACTAACTGTATATGGATACATGAGTGAGTTGTCTCTATCACTAACTAGCTAACTATATATGCATACAGGAGATAGTTGTCTATTTCATTAAATAATTTAACAACAAGCTATAGCTTTGGGTCAATATTCATTTAGTATTTATTCAGTTCTTTCCAACATTTTCTTTCATTTCTAGTTTTCGAGGGGGTCTGGATGTAATGCATGGTCAGACTGGTACTGAGTCTGTGTACACGGTGTTCAGGGACAGAGAGATTATGTTTCATGTCTCCACAAAGTTGCCTTTTACTGAAGGAGATGCACAGCAGGTAAGAGAGAGAGAGCCGACCTTGTTTTAGAGAGAAACTTTTGAACAGAAAGGAAAAGCTAAATATTAGAACTAAAGATGAGTTTGGAATTATTAAATGGACATTGGGTATGTGTAATGAATGAAAAACTGAACATTCATTTCCAGTAGGCACCATTTACGTTTGTATGTGCTACCTAGGACATTTTAAACAGTGTGGTTTTATAGTCCCTAAATTCAAGCCCTTTGAGACTGGCACGATTAAGAAAGTTGAGGCTTTGTCTACATACAGAGCTGTACCCCTTTAACTATGTTATAGTTAAAATGGCACAAACCCACGAGTGTGGATGAAGTTATACTGGTATAAAGGTGCCATATAACAGTATAGCTTATTCCTGAACAGGAAGGGGAATAAATTATATTGGTATAGGGCACCTTTATACAAGTATATCTGTGCCCACGTTAGGGGTTGTACCAGTATAATTATTTTGGTAAACCCTCATGCCCCCTATCTGATACAGTGAAACTGCTACAATGTGTGTAGATCAGGCCCAAGTGATTTTCCTTAAATATTGAGCAACAGAGATTTAACAGGTGCTGATTTTAATCTACAGATCCCTGCATGTTTTTGGCCTAATGTAATTAGCGATGTCACAATTTTCAATCTTGGGTGTCTTAAGTTGGATACCTAAATCTATAGTTAGACACTGAAATGGCCTCATTTTCAGGGGTGTTGGGAGCAGTGGAGGCTCAGTTTCAAATCAGGCTACTTATTTAGGGGCCTAAATATGAATGTAAGGAATTAAATTAATAGATTTTAAGGCCAGAAGGGATGATTATGAACATCCAGTCTGACCTTCTGCATAATAAAGGCTATAGAACCTCACTGAATAGTTTCTATATTAAGCCCATAACTTCTTTTTGAGCAATAGCCTCTGAGAAAGATATTCAGTCTTGATTTAAAGACTTCAGGTGACCGAGAATCCACTCTGTCCTTAGGTCTAGCTTCGGGCACCCAACTTTAGAAAATTTTGGTCTAAGTAATTGCTAATGCAAATTGGATATTTGTTTTCAGGAGACATCTGAATGCCTAATTTTAACTATCTAACATTTATGCTCTCCATTCAGCTCCAGAGAAAGAGACACATCGGTAACGACATAGTGGCAATTATATTTCAAGAAGAAAACACTCCATTTGTCCCAGACATGATTGCCTCAAATTTCCTGCATGCATACATTGTTGTGCAAGTGGAGAGCCCTGAGACAGACAATGAATCTTACAAGGTAAGAGGATTCTAAAGGTTAAACTGCTGAATTATGGTTCTGCAAGTCTACCTGAGATCTGACAATGGATGTGCAGTTGTCGCCCTTAAAAACTTACCATTTTAAACTTGGATGAATAGATTAGGGCCCCGATGCTGCAAAGACGGTTGTGCTTAATTTTATGTACTGTAATTAAGATGACTCACAGTACATAAAGCTAACTATGAATGTAAATCTTTGAGCCTTGCAATGGGCCCAATCAACAGCCCATTGAAGTCAATGGGAGTATACAATAGCCCCTTGTACTTCCTTTTATTGACTACAGGAAATATCTTGAATACTGTAAATACTAAGGAAAATCACTTAAGCGCTTACTTAATTTAAAGCATATGGAAATTAAGTACATGCTTAAAGTTTAAGCACTTGCTTACTTTCCTCTATGCCTACACAAAAAGACAATCAGCAATTAATCCTTCCTGCGGTGAAATTTTAAATATGTCAGTCTGGCATATGCCTCAGATTAGTGGACAATAAATAAGTACACAAACTATTTACCTTTTTGTGGGCTGTTTATGTATTTTTCATATTTGTCTTTATTCTGTGTATACACATAGTGAACATAAGAACATAGAATGGCCATACTGGGTCAGACCAAAGGTCCATCTAGTCTAGTATCCTATCTTCTGACAGTGGCCAATGCCAGGTGCTTCAGAGGGAATGAACAGAAAGGTAATCATCAAGTGATCCATCCCCCTGTTGCCAATTCCCAGCTTCCGGGAAACAGAGATTAGGGACACCATTCCTGCTCATCCTGGCTAATAGCCATTGATGGACCTATCCTCCATGAATTCATCTAGTTCTTTTTTGATTCCTGATATAGTCTTGGCCTTCATAACATCCTCTGGCAAGAAGTTTCACAGGTTGGCTGTGCGCTGTGTGGAAAAAATACTTCCTTTTGTTTGTTGTAAACCTGCTGCCTATTCATTTCATTTGGTAGACCCTACTTCTTGTGTTATGTGAAGTAACACAAGAGTAAATAACACTTCCTTATTTACTTTCTCCACACCAGTCATGATTTTTTTTAGACCTCTATCATATTCCCCCTTAATCGTCTCTTTTCCAAGCTGAAAAGTCCCAGTCTTATTAATCTCTCCTCATACGGCAGCCATTCCATACCCCTAATCATTTTTGTTGCCCTTTTCTGAACCTTTTCCAATTCCAATGTATCCTTTTTAGAGATGGGGCGAACATATCTGCTTGCAGTATTCAAGATGTGGGTGTACCTGATGGATTTATATAGAGACAATATGATATTTTCTATCTTATTAGCTATCCCTTTTTCTTAATGATTCCTAGCATTCTGTTAACTTTTTTTTTGACTGCTGCTCCACATTGAGTAATGTTTTCAGAGAACTCTCCGCAATGACAAGGATCCCCCTTGTCCATATGCTTGTTGGCTCCCTCAAAGAATACTAGTAGATTGGAGAGGCATGATTTCCCTTTACAAAAACCATGTTAACTCTTCCCCAACAAATTATGTTCATGCCAGTGAACTTAGAGGTGAATCCACCCCGCGTGAGAGTGTAAATGATTCACTTTTCATGTCTTCCTAGCCTTCAGGCTCTTAAAGGAAGTGTCTAACTATTACAGCAACTTCTGCACAGCAATATAGTGTCCATCCCACCCCACCCCATCTGCTAGGAACTGTCCGTTCCTTTCATTTTCTGCACACACATTCAAATTGTGATCAAAAGGTCAAAAGGACACTGGCCGTGCGCACTTAGCTGCTTGTTCCTACATGCTTCTCTCTTTACGCTCCTTGGCTAAGCAGATGATTTTCTTTGGCTTTTAACATTTAAGAGTTAAATATATTAGAACTGAAAGGGACGTTTTGCAACAGAAGCCAGCCACGCAAATTAGATCATCCAAATGGAAACATAATTTCACAACATTAGGCTCTAGCAGGCTATTCTGCCTCAGTGACTGCAGGTCTGGAAGTAGCAAAGCAGGATTTATTAGCGTCTTACCTTCTTTGTTCCCCATTTCCAAAGAGCCCCTTCCAATCTGATGGCAAATCTGCTCTGAAATTTACTAGCATCCATCTTTATGCCGTTTAACTTTTCTGTCAAGTTGGCTGACTGCCAAAGGACTGCAGACATCAGTAGCAGGCCAGAGAATTAGAGGTTGGCGGTCTATTGACCAAGCAATGTCAACTTACTTGTCAGATGAAGAGCTAAAATTATCGGCCAGCTTGGCACATTGGCCTGTTCCCACATTTTGAGGGTACAGTGTGTGCTGCTTGTGACCGGGAGCAGACTGGAATCTCGCATAGTTCTCTACGTGTGTTGATTAGGGCAGGGGTACATTAGCGAACCAGGTGTGAGAGGTAACGTTGCATACCACTGAGACAGAGTAATTCTTTATTGTTTGCACTGTGATCCGGCCGACAGGCCCCAGTCAGGGATTGGGGCATTTGTGCTAGACTCTGTAAACAAGATGGTCCCTATCTCCAAAGAGTTCACCCCCAAAGAACAAGTGATTATGACCAATAGAAGGGGGCAGGTACAAGGCATCAGTGAGATGACTGTGATTAGTGTAATAAGGCAGTGAGACCTAGAGGTGAGGGCACAGGACGGGGACTCAGGAATTGGACTTGGGTCTCCTAGTGATGCCACCGGCTGAAACACTTCTTTCTATCCAGTGAGTCTTCAGTGCAAGTGGAAATCAGTCTCAGAATGGGGATTTGACTTCTGCTTCTTTGTCAGAGGAGTTTATTATTGTGTCTGATTTGTATTACAGCGGCACCTAGAGGCTTGCAGTTGAGAACCACAGTCCCGTTATGGCACGCGTAGCACATCCCCACAGTGTCAGAGCTTACCATGACCTCAAAGAGCTTACAGGTTTAATAGATAACGGGGGGGAAAAGAGGCAGAGAGGCTCACCCAAGTTCACACAGCACATCGGGGCAGAGCTGGGCATAGAATGCAGGTCTCCTGACTCCCAGTTGAGTGCCCCTGCCACTCTGCTTCTCTCCATTGTAGGCTGGGCCATAAATTGATACAGTGCATTTAATGACTGTATGCCTTGGAGCACATCTGTGTTATGAGTCTTGCTAGCAGCCTTGCCTGGATTGCCGCTGAGGTACTCCAAGAGAAATGAATACTCTGGGCATTACTAATATGTTGTTGCTGCACCTGTGCGCTCAAGTAACTCATATATTCTTGTTTTCTTTTGGCTAATAGGTGTCGGTCACTGCCCGGGAAGATGTCCCTTCGTTTGGTCCTTCTCTGCCAAGCCCACCAGTATTTCAAAAAGTAAGAAATAGAAAGCACGATGAAGGAGGTTTTTAAAAACCAATATCTACCAAACTGTCTCAAAATGCACCTGTTTATTGTGTAAAATATAGTAGGGTTGAGATCAGAGCTAGAGTAAAAATCTAGGGGCAGATCCTCAGCTGGTATTGATCAATCAGTGAGCGAAACTATGCTGAGTTGTACTAGCTGATTTGGCTGATACAGGTGCTGGATCTAGGCAGTTCAGTGGAACAGTGAATTATTGACCTTTGACCGCTAAGGATCTCGGCAAAATCCTGAGTTGCAAATGAAAATTATTTGGTGGGAGGTTCTGAATCTAGTCCAAACTAACACATAATTTGGCACAACTCTCTGTACAAGAGATGCCAAGGAGCAGAATTCTGCAGCTGTTGGAGGGTTAGGATGGAAGAAAGTGCATTGGCAGACTGTTTGGAGCAGTTTGAACCAGTGCCTGCCCATGCTGAATGGCTGTAGTCATTGCTATTTAGCCTTCATTTTCATGAGACATGAATACGCCCACAAACATTGTTTTAAAGAAAAACAAATTAATTTAGATGTACTGTATGTTTAATTTCCTAATTAAATATGATCTATAATATATCCCACACTATAGCAGTATCTGTGTGTACATAAAAATCAGACATATATTTAAAATATTTTTTTATACAAGCATATCCCGTATTTAAAGAAACTCTTAATATAAAGGCCGTGTGTGTGTGTGTGTGTGTAACTAAATTGACAGTGAAATCAGTCCCTGGGTAGATCAGCACAAGGCTTGGGATCCACATAAGCCTTCAAAATAGGGCTTAAATTGGATTTAATTGCATGCATGGACTTGTACTGACCCCTGCATGGTGGTGAATTTCCCCCCCAGTTGCACATACTTTTGCATCTAAAATAAATGGTTGTTGAGTCAAGAGGTGATGCACTTTGCACTCTTCCCTCTGAGTCACAAATAAACTAATGCCCAGCATTCTATTAATAATACCTCGCTCTTAGATATCACTTTTCATCAGTAGATCTCAAAGCGCTTCACAAAGTAGATCAGTATCATTGTCCCTAGTTTCCAGATGGGAAAACCGAGGCACAAAGAGATTAAAGTGACTTGCTCAAGGTCACTCAGGAGACCAGTGGCAGAGCCAGGAGTAGCATCCATGTCTTCTGAGGCCTAACCCAGTGCTCTATCCACTAGGCCACACAGCAGTGCTGAAGGTGTTTACTTTCAGATGGGACCAGGGTGTTCTGACCCTTCCATTTGAACTCCCTAAAGAAATTGTGGCTGGGGGGTTGTTAAGGGTGGTTGTTATTAGATACCTCCTCCCCACTTTGTCTTCACTGATGTTGGAAGGAATGCTCATTTGGTTAGGTCTCTGATAAAATGCAGGAGAAGAAAATAAAGCAAGATGTACCTTTGCAATGGATTTGTAACATGTAGCTAATGCTGAAGTGTCCAGGATGTGACGTGTTGAGATGTATTTGCTGGTATGGAGGATTATGGACAGTTGAGCTACCTAAGAGTATTAAAATGGTTTTGATTTACCAACTTCGCTTCACTTATCCCTTTCTAGAACACAGAGTTCAGGGAGTTCCTGCTTACCAAACTCATCAATGCTGAAAATGCTTGCTGCAAATCTGACAAGTTTGCAAAGCTGGAGGTAAGGAGAGTAAATATTTTCTCTCTCTTTCTCCTGTCTCTTCCCCTCTCTCTCCCCCACCACTGTCCTCTCTTTTGGGCCAGTCACAAAGACAGAGTAAGACTAGAAGCAACTGGTATATGAATGGAGGAAGTTCTTACCCATTCATCTTCTTGGGCTACCATGTCCCCAGTGCAATTTCTCGGTCAAAATTTTCCGTAGGGACGTAGAACCTCACCCCTTACCTAATACCTCCTTAATTAAGGGAAATTTTGAAAGTGACCCTCTGCATAGGTGCAAACCAGTGGTGTGGGGGATGATAGGAATACGTCCCCCCAACTTTTTACCTCTCTGTGGTACAAGCCTCATATGTTCACAGCCCTTCTCCTCTCCTTGCATCTTTTTTATATGACTGAGTGTGTGTCACTCAGTTCTCCGCTGCCATGACATAATGAAGCATGGGCCTCAATTTGGACCAGATTGTCTGGGTGACAATAGAAGCTATTCCTCCATCCTCCATCAGGAAGGCAGAGGGGTTACTTGCTGTGCTACTGTATTAATGTCTATGAACGTCCTCCGAAATCTGTTTGACCTAGACTTTATTATTGAGCTGGGTCAGCACATCAAGGCAACCAATGGAAGAGGCACCGCAGTGTTTTGCTGTCTGGGCAGTTTGTGGTCACATTCATGGTACAGTCTCGTGCTGTTGCAATAAGATGCTGATTCCCTGAATGTCCTGGGCTGAGAAGATTGTTTCTACCACATGGAGCCATTGTTGCATCCATGTTAACTTATTCCTCTGCACCAAGAGGCTGTCAAAACAATTCGCACAACAGCAACTATGTCCCTTTTTATTCTTACAGGACCGGACACGAGCTGCATTGCTGGACAATCTCCATGATGAGCTCCATACACACACACAGGCAATGCTAGGGCTGGGGCCGGAGGAAGATAAGCTTGAGAATGGAGGTCATGGAGGTTTCTTGGAATCATTTAAGGTAAAGAAAAGCAGCTTGCCTAATGCTATAGATAGCATGGGCTATGGCCCAGTGAGCTCCAGAGTAATGAGATCAGAGAACCCAAGCTGATCCCAAGAGTGGATTTTGGGAAAAGGGGTTTGGCTTCAAAGCAAGATCTGGGGATGAGGTGGTAGAGATTTTTGCAAAAGGTCCCAGTCCAGCAAAGTACTTTTAGAACATGCTTAACTCAAAACACACAAATAACTCAATGGAAGTCAATGGGAATGCTTAAGGGTTTTGCTGGATCAGGCCCTGTATCAAGGAATCCTTTCTCCAGAGCATTTGATAATTCCTTCACCTGCCACTGTCCATTACTGTTCATGCCTTCTTGAAAGCATGCTGGTAGAACTCAGGGTGAACGCTCAGACTTCTGTGACAAATGCCCCTCGGGACCTTATTAGCTGCAAGAGACGTCTCGCATGCTGCTCTCCAACCTCCGCGACTGCTTTTGTCAGCAAATGCTTTCACTGCATTGCCATGTGCCGCTGGGCTGTCTCTCTGCACAGAAACTGGTCGCTGTGCTGAGAGAGGAGAGACTTCTTAAGATGATACTTCTGAGCTGGTGAAGTAAACGGGTGGCCTGACAACAGGACTCATAGGCGGTAGTTGCTGTTTTTAATGTAGGAAACAAGATGAGAGATGGGTATATTTGGAGAAGAGAGCAGGAAAGGGGCTTTAGGTACCCCGGTGACGAGTCTGGTATAAACGCCTAAGGGAAGAAAGGGGGAAGGAGAAGAAGAAAATGCAAAAGTCTAAAGAAAAGCGAGGGAAGAGAATAGAGTGAAATGCTGAGTGACCGCTCAAGGGCTTAGTTGCTGGGCAGAGCTGGATTCCTAATCATGCTGGAAAAGAAATGTACTCCGCACTTTGGGGAAGTCCCTAAGGAAAGGAGGCTGCCTAATAAGAGCGGTATCTTTTGGACAGGCTCCATAGTGAAAGAAAAGAAAGCATGGCAGGAAGTGTTTGCATGTGTAAATATGAGGCCAGGCGTTACCTGCCTCATATTTACACAAAGTTACAGCTGTACCTGTACACTATTCCGGCAAAACACTGCTAGCGTGGAGGCAGCTCAGGTTGGCAAACCTTCGCTTTTGTTGATATAGTTTATTCCAGCCTCCCTGAGTAAATAAGATCTACACGCAAAAGCACAGTTTTGCCAGTACGACTGCATCTAAACTAGGGGTTTTTGCCGACACAGCTGTGTCTGTCAGGGCTCATGCTTCATCACACCCCTGGCTGACATACTGTGCCAGTGAAGGTTTGTAGTGTAGACCAGAAGATAGAAAAATAACTGAGTTTAAGAAGAGCTGATGCAGACAGTGTCAAGATACCCAGGGCTACTCCAAACCTAGCATTGTGACATTGTTCACAAGCAGTAAAACACATTAGAAGCACTACAGAATACCATTGTTCAGAATTCCAAGACAACTGTACCTGTATTCTCCCTCGGGGGTCCATCAAAGGCACCCACTCTAGGATCCTGGCTCTTCAGACCCCCACATCTCCCTCCCTCCTGACTAGGTTTTTTCCAGGCTTCACAGTTCCCTGCCTGCATTGTGATATTCTCAGAAAGCCAGACTGCCTGAAAGGCCACCATCTCAGCTTCCTCTCCAGAGGTTATGAACAGCGTTAATTGCCAACTGTTGAGTTCCCACACAGCTCTTTCTAAGCAAGCACATTTGTTCTTAAGGTAAAAGCATTACAGAGAACATATTAATAACAATAAAAGAACCTACACACATGCTATACAGCTTACCAGAGGTCACCGCAACTCCATCCCTGAGCTCTGGCAGGTGCAAGGATTGGGGCTGTCCCTTGGACAGCAGCTCCTGTCTGTTTGCTGGATCAGAAAGAAGGCCCTAAGTCAAGTTAAACTCAGGCTGTTTATCCAAAAGTCTTTTCTTAGTTGGTCTCTGGAGAGTCCAGTCTGAACCACCAGTATATGTAAGTCTTTCCAGGTGATGGTATGTGTCGGGGTGGGGAGGGATTTACAGCCTGGCTGGTCTCCTTTAATCACCACTCACTGTTTTGAGCTCCGGAGGAGCTGTGGTAGCCCTCTCCCATGGAGCAGAACACACTCATACTTAAACCACTTGTTTAAAGCAACGGACCCCAAAGATACTGCATGCAGTGGCAATATCTGTCACACACACTATTCAGATTTGGAGTCATAAGAGCCTGTGCAGATTATGAGTGGGCTCAGATGGGCATGGGAGCAAAAGTGGCACTAGCCGTGTCCCTGTGTGCCTGCCTGGCCGTAACTGTGGCACAGAAAATGCAGGTAAGGTCTGGGTTGGGAGAATATTGCATTTGTAGCAAAAAGCTGCCAAGCGGGTACCCAAAGCAAGTGGGGGCTGCCAAATGGCTGAGTCAGTAGGTCCCACAGCTGACAATCTGATTCTAGCTGCTGGCTGGGTTGTTCTAATAGGACAGAGAGAGTCTCCCTCCAGCCCCCCAGCACGTATGCTCGGGGATATCTGGAAGCTGGATGCTTTCCTGGTTGCTCTTCAGAAACATACGGCTTGCCGAACAGGGCTGATATCCCGGAACTTTTATTCATCTCCCTCTTGCTATGGCTCATGCCCAGCAGGCCACAACCCTGTTTCTAGCAGCTTCTGAGGGGGAAGAAAAGAAGAGAGGAAGATGAAAGAGAAACCATATGTAGCTGTTCCCAGGCTCATCTGTGATTTTCAAGCTGTTCAAACAGCTTTCACTGCCTGAGGGTTTAGACTTGTAGGTGTGTTTCTTCAACCTGCTTATACTCGGAAATATGTATTTTATAATTGGTCAGGCAAAGTAAGCAATAACGGCTATCAGAGACTAAAGAATTATTGCATGTGACAGTGGTCCTTTCATCGACCCCTTTAAAACATTCAGGTTAAGAAGTTTGGGCCTAATTTTAATCTCATTTGTGCTGTTTTTACACTTGTGTAACTCTTTTGACTACAGTGGAGCTACGCCTGACTGACACGAGTGCAAAGCAGATTTCATGTGCCCAGCAAACATGAGCAGAATTACACCAGATGTAAAAATGATACAAAGCGGGGTTGTAATCAGGCCAACAGACACATCGGTGTCTTATGTTGGGCACCCAGAACACTTTTCACAGAGCAATCACACTACATCTGATCTCTGTCCTCCTCATCAAAGGAAACCTGCACAACATCTGCAAAAGACAAGCCTAGGAGCCTAAATTCATAACTTTGCTAGACATTAAAAATCACAGACTGAATAGAGACGTTGGGTTTATGGTTTATTGCAGCAATCTATAAGCCACTAACCTCCCTTCCTTTCCCTGGTGCTTTTTTACCCTCTCCTCTCCTCTCTTCCCCTCCCTATGACTGGAGAGGTGTTAATGGACCACTTTGCCTTGAATGGTCCCTTGAAATGTGTGTTAACTGTTTATACTAAACAATCTGTTCCACCTTGTGTTTAACTGTGATACTCAGAATACCTTTCCCAGACCTGAAGAAGAGCTCTGTGTAAACTTGAAACTCTCACCAGCAGAAGTGGGTCCAATAAAAGATATTACCTCACCCACCCTGTCACCCAGAAATTAAGACACACAAAATGAATGGACAGTTTTGAAACTTTTGGCCACAACCCCTCTGGGTGCTGGATTCTGATTTCACACTGGCATAACTCCACTGAAGTTACTGCTGAAATCAGAATCAGACTGGGTCTTCTTTTCCCCATCTTCCTTGCCTAGCTCCTAAGTGTAGGTGAGGTTTCATCAGATAATCATTGTACAGTGTTTAGATATGAAGGTCTGTACAAGTGCTAAACCTTATTACTCATGCAGAATAATGAACTGTAAGTCAGACATGTACAGCAACCCTGTAATCTGCACCCCCCCCATCATAGAATATCAGGGTTGGAAGGGACCTCAGGAGATCATCTAGTCCAACCCCCTGCTCAAAGCAGGACCAATCCCCAGACAGATTTTCACCCCAGTTCCCTAAATGGCTCCCTCAAGGATTGAGCTCACAACCCTGGGTTTGGCAGGCCAGTGCTCAAAGCACTGAGCTGTCGGTAGGGTGACCAGACAGCAAGTATGAAAAATCGGGACAGAGTGTGGGGGGTAATAGGTACCAATGTAAGAAAAAGCCCTGAAAATCGGGACTGTCCCTATAAAATCAGAACATCTGATCACCCAACATGTCTGTCAGTCCTTCTCCAAAACAAAATCAGCAATACTTTACTGTAGACCCACTACAAGTTATTCAGAACATCGCTAAAACCACACATTTGTTAGACACAACATTTGTTTCAAGAGATTTTGAGTGATTCATGTTACATGAGATTTTTGCCTATAAGAAAGTGGACTGAATTGCTCTTGGGCATTTCAGGGTCTCCCAGTGCATGTGATGAATACAGCTGCCAGAGTAATTTTGCGTTTGCCTTGTTACCTTTGGACAGCACGGCAGATCTGCCTGATAGCTTATGTCCTTCACAGTGTGTTTCCAGTGTAAATATAAAATGAGAGAAGAAATGGTAAATAAAGTGGTTTGGGGGGAGAAGGGAGGGTGGAAAGAAATGACACGTGTTCATTTCTATTTGCCTCCTATGCCAGGCCTGCTTTCCGACTGCTCATCGGGTGCTGCAGCTGCCTCAGTTTGGTGGCTTCGGTGATTAGGTGTCTGGGTGCTTTTAGCCTCTCCCTACAAAGCCAATGTCCTCTCCTTCCTGGCTAAAGCAAATTAATCCTTTCACATGCGCCTCAGAATTTCAAACTGTTCCTTTGCTTGGCAGTGGTTTCAGCTCTTCACGGCCAGGCAGCGTAGCTGAGGTGTAAGGGAGCTTGGACCCAAATCTGGAAAAGCATTTACATGGCTAACTCCTATTGAAATCCATGGGAGTTAGGTGTAAATATCTTTGGTGTGTCCCTCTCCCCGAGTCTCCAGTTTTTGGGTCCATGTAGAGAAGCAGCCGCTCCCAGCCCAACAGTTCCCATCACTCATCACGCCCAGGAGCTACTCCCTGCCTGGGCTCTCCTGCCAGCCTGCCTTCCAGGCTGTTTTTCCCAGCCCCGTCACAGGCACTTTTCCTGCTCCCTCTCACATGCGAACCCAGCACAGGTTTTCCCAGAGGCTGCTCACCTTCTCGCTGGGGAGCCATCCACCAGCCTGCTCTTCTGTCCAGCTCTGACTTCACACTGGTTGGCTTTCATGTCCTTGTCCTCGCCCAGCAGTCCCTGGGGTGGGCTCAGGAGCAGAGAGGAAGGCAGAGCTGGAATTGGAACCTTGTTTGAAGGCCCAGATCACTGTGGGACACCTCCTGTTTCAGTACAAACCAAGCAGCACGAGTGCCAGGTCGGCCATAGGGAGCTGTCCTGTTAGAATTAAAAGTCACAAGTGTGAAAAATGCACCAGGCAGACTTCGGATTTTAAAATGTAACATGTTTATTTCTAGGAATTGTGGGTTATAAATATTCATTATTAGCTGAGATGAAGTGGGCTTGTTTTCAACCTGATGCACAGAGAATTAGGCATGGCAATCCAGCACCAATTCAGAGAAGAACAGGCCATGTCAACAGATTTTGTTTTTCTCCGGCCCCAATCCGGCAGAGTATTAACCAAATGCTTAACTTTATTTAAAGCGAGTCATCCCACAGAAGTCAGCGGGACCACTCACAAAGCTAAGTTTGTGTATGTGTAAGTCTTCGCAAGGTCCAGGCCATAATATTTATGACCCCCTAAATAAATGCCAGGACGAAATGCTAACATTTTGTTGACAGGGAAAGCTGAGTGAGCTAATACAATACATGAACTGAGAAAGCACTTTATCCGAATATACTGTACGTGGAGAACATTAGTTATGGATAGTAAAGATACCGGTCAGTTACAACAATTAATTTGGTTTTCAAGTATTGCTAATATATACACACATCAATCATAATAAACAAATTATGGATTTATGTTTTGTCTTGATTTTGCTTGCAGGAAGGGATATGGGGTTAAATTGTCTTGGGAATGTACAGTCACAGTCATTTCTTTAGGCTGAGCTGACACCTACTGGTTTAAAAAACAAAGTCACATCAGCCAGTTCAGTACTGTAGCATTAGCTGTTGTGACTGGGTGCATGGCACCCTGGGGTTACAGTATTTCTAGATCAAAGTAATTGGCAGAGAATGGCACATATTGTAATATTTCCTTCTCACTAAGGCCCAAGGGCTGCTTTTTTAATGGTATTTAAAACTGTTAAGGATGCAGATACACACCTAGTGGGAATTCCAGAGATACTTCAGTGCCCAACTCCTAGAAGTCATTGTTTCTGTTGAGGGTTCTCAGGGGGAATGTGGTCTAATGGTTAAAGCAGGGCCTGGGAAGTAGGATTTCTGGGTTCTTTTCCTGCCAGGAGACTATCAGCCATGACTCTCAGGTTTTATTTCTGGCTTTCCCATTCACTACCAATGCTTACCTGTCAGAGACACGGGGTAGACAATGATGTGTCCTCAGTCCATAAACTGTGTGCATAAAACTCATGAAGACAGTAAAAGGAAAACATATGTTGTGTTTGCTGTATAGTTTGCCATATAGGTGTCCTCTACTGCGTGCTAGGTAGCTAACTATGGTGCAACAAATATTAGTGTTTCCAACTTTTTCAGGTTGGCAAGTCCTTAGTCAAATGGTCTGCGACCCTCTGAAATTTATTATAAAAGGTAGAGTAAAAAACATATCGGTGACCCCACTCCATGTAATTTGGTGGGTGTATTTTGAGAGGGTGACAGAGACTATTTGAAGGGGGGGAGGGTATTGCGGGAAGTGAGGGAGATTTTCTTCGCTCTACAGTGTAATACAATTCTCAATGACTTGCCGCTCTCCCGATTGCCAGTTGTGCCCCACCGGTTGAGAAACACTGGCATACATGAGAAAAGACTAGTTAATGAACTTGCTTGTCCTTTTCTTGTCTTCTAGTAGAACTTGGCTTGTGGGTGAAAGTGACTGTGACAATCCATCTCCTGAAGGATTTCTTTGGTTGGTTGTGGATGCAGAGGAGTCTTTATGCCATTTTGGGTGATTCATGAGAGCCAGTATGAGATCCATGACCCACCTACATTCTGTTTTGAGGACTTAGATGATGCAGACACCGTGTGAATTTTAATCCTTTGTGAGCCGTTCATTGCATGAACTCAGCTGTCGACATTCGATATATGCTGGTGAATTTAATTGCACTTGTAGATCATGTGGTGGTATTGCTGCTTCATCCTAGGATAAAAGTCAGGTTCCCGGAGTGGATCTCTTTGTTCACATATTCAACTCTGGGTTTCAGAAGCTACTGACTCTGATTTTCTAAACTCTGACAACATCCTGTGGAGATGCAAAGGGGTAGTTAGTGCAAGGAAATAGTATTCTGGCCTAATAGCAAGGGATTGTTCCCTGTTCCTGTTAACTTGTCTACAGAGAGCCATTCGAGTCCGCAGCCATTCAATGGAAACCATGGTGGGGAGTCAGAAGAAACATCACAGTGGAGGGATCCCAGGGAGCCTGAGTGGAGGAATCACCCACAACAGTGGTGAAATAACAAAGACCACCTTCTCGGTGAGTACAGCACATCTGCTGAGACACAGTCACTCTTGCGAGATTGGAGGCGCAAGCGGTGAGAAAAGACATATATTGGACTGTCGGCAATCTGTCAGAAATGATGTGCCGAGTCTTCATTTATTCACTCTCTAATTTAAGGTTTCCTGTGCCAGTAATACATTTTAATGTTTTTAGATGGTCTCTTTCTATAAGTCTATAATATATAATTAAACAATTGTTCTATGTAAAGTAAATAAGGTTTTTAAAATGTTTTAAGAAGCTTCACTTAAAAATATATTAAAATGCAGAGCCCCCCGGACCGGTGGCCAGGACCCATGCAGTGAGTGCCACTGAAAATCAGCTCACGTTCCACCTTCGGCACATGTGCCATAGGTTGCCTACCCCGGTCTAGTCTAGCCTTTCTTTCCTGCACAGTACTGTTCCCTGCAGTATATGGAAGTATGCTCTAGTGTGGATAAAGCCTGGATCGGGTGACAAGAGACCTGGGGGACTGTCCCTAGCTCTGCCACTAACCTACTGTGTGACCTTGGACAAGTCACTTCACCGCTCTGTGCCCTTGTTTATCCTCTCAGTCCCATCCTTTGTCCATCTTGTCTAATGAGATTGTAAATGCCTCAGAACAGGGACTATTACTTAATATATGATTGTGTAGCGCCTGGTACGCTGGGATCCTGGTCTCTGTCAGGGCTTGTAGGTGATGCCACAATCGTGTATATTGCCTAGTGTTGTAATCAGTTCAGGTTTAAATATCTCAAGTGACAGGGCTTCCACCACTCTCTTGGGGAGACTCTTCCAAAAGCTTATAGCTGTTGGTGCAGATTTACAAATGTTAGGTGCATAACTCCCATTGATAGTGTACCGATAGTCAGTGGGAATTAGGTGCCTAACTTGCACAGGTGCTTCAGTAAACCTCCCAGGCAACTCTCTATGCATTTAGATGCCTAAATATCTTTGTCGGTCTGGCCCATCCTCATTAGGATTTCTTCTCTTTATTCAGACCTAATTTTCCTTTTCTTGTCACTTGATTAGTCTTTGTTATACCCCCTTGAATGACCCTAAACAACTCCTCTCCTTTCTATATGCTTCAAATCCTTTATCCTTGGGCTATCCTGTCCTCTTACAATCTTTGGTTATCCAAGCTATACATCTCCCTAAAACTCTGTAGGCAGAAATATTCGTAGAAAAGGTGTATTAATGAATGTGAACTTGGTTTGCAAGGCTGGTGTAAGACATCATGTGGCAATTTTCTAGCCAGTTGTGCGTAGTAAGGATGAGGACGAGATCTGTGTGGCAGATTGAAATGCTTTGCTTGTTTTGGACCAAAGTTTATTCCGTTGTCTTTGGGGGAATTATAACTTTCAGATTGTCTTCCCAGATGTTTTAATCTGTTTTGGGAATGGCTTGAAATATGTTGTAGATCTTCACGCTGAGGAAAAAAATGCACAGCTGGAAATAAGTGTCTGGAGTAATTTTCATCTTGGCTATGGCCAGAGGAAGATCCTGGAGAGGAATATTTTTGTTGTATTTGAAATTGGAACATTTTGTTTTTCAGCCTCCTGTAGCCGCAGCAACAGCCAAGAACCAGTCAAGGAGTCCTATTAAGCGACGGTCGGGGTTGTTCCCCCGCCTGCACACTGGATCAGAAAGCCAATCAGAAAGCAGGACGAGATGGTAAGCACTGAAGTGCAGCAGTAGTAATTGTTTTGTCTGAGGCCTTGTCTTGACTAGGAAAAGAGAGCAGGCTTGTTATCCTGTAACCCCACCATGACTTTGCCCTTAGCATAGACACTTTTTAACTCATGTTAGGTGACTGGGGCTGACCCTAGGCTCCCCTCATTGGTTGACCACATCGAGCTAAGTGTTATTCTTTGCCTATACGAGGGGCAAAGTCATGGATGAAGTTGTGGTAGCTAACAGAAGTTGGCTAACACTTCATCATCTCTGACCTTTTTTCCTAGTCAAGACAAGGCCTAAGATCTCAAGGGCTTCCTGCCTTCCCCATGAATCTCCACACCTTGCTAGCTCTAAAAGCAGTGTTATTGTAGTTCATCTGATTAAAGGTGAGATGCCAAAGTTTGGCTAAAAGTTAAAATAAAAAAAAGTAAAATAAACAAAAACTTGCTTGAGCGATTCCAGACGAGGGGGAAATGACATGAATGCTCTTGCTTAGAAAGGGTATTTAGGCTGTAAATCGACACTGGTCTCTATGTCAGAGTGAGTGATATGACCAGCACTGCACACAGATGGGCTTAGAATAGAACGAATCCAAGCATGGAGCTGACCTGATTAAAACTAGGGTCAGGTTTTTTAATATGATTCTATTTGTACTATAGAACACAGAGACTCAGGTGGGCCAGATTTTGATCAGAACTTGTGCAAAGTTCAAGAGGGTTTGGCTCTAAGATGCTGACTCAGCCCATTCTAGAAAGAAGGTCCAGACCCAAAGTTTAGGTTAGGATCCAAACTTCCCCAAAGTTTTTGACGGGTTGTAACCTGGGGTCCTTGCCAGCAGACACCTTGTTTGAAGAGGAGACTCCTCTACCTACCTAAACCATGCATCAGTTTGGCCAGCACTATAGAAACTATTGTTTGGTGCTAGAGACTTTGCATACTGTTGTCATTTGCTAGGCAAGATAGCAAACATCTTCTCTGCCACAAGTCAGGTGCCAGGATCCCTTATAAGTGGGTTTCGTGTCAGGCGTCTGGTCCTGAGTCAGCAATTGTTGCTCTGCTGGATTTACGTTGTCTAATAGAGAGCAGAATTTGGCCAACTGTTTCTTGTCTCTTGTATAATTCGCCCAATCTGTTCTTTGCCCCTCAGTGACAGTGTCTCGGGAACGCAGAAAACACCAGACGGGGGACATTCTTCTCAAGACATGAAATCGGAAACCTCATCTAACCCTAGCTCTCCTGAAATATGCCCCAACAAAGAAAGGTAAAGAGAAAAAGCTGGAGTGTGGAAAAGAGAAGACTGAGAGGGGACATGATAGCAGTTTTCAGGTATCTAAAAGGGTGTCATCAGGAGGAGGGAGCAAACTTGTTCACCTTAGCCTCCAATGAAAGAACAAGAAGCAATGGGCTTAAACTGCAGCAAGGGAGATTTAGGTTGCACATTAGGAAAAAGTTCCTAACTGTCAGGGTAGTTAAACACTGGAATAGATTGCCTAGGGAGGTTGTGGAACCTCCATCTCTGGAGATATTTAAGAGTAAGTTAGATAAATGTCTATCAGGGATGGTCTAGACAGTATTTGGTCCTGCCATGAGGGCAGGGGACTGGACTCGATGACCTCTCGAGGTCCCTTCCAGTCCTTGAGTCTATGAGTTGGTGCAGCATAGTTCTCCTTAATGCTGGAGTTCATACCAATGCAGTTCAGTAAGGGGCCTACAGACAACCACGCGAGAGGAAAGTTCAGTTGTATAACTCACTTACAGCAAACCTACCACTGTATCTTTCTTTAAATAAGATTTGGTATTGAGGAAAAAACAACAAAAGCAGGCATCTCCCTCGCTTGTGTGAAAATATCTGTAATCCTCTCATGAACTCTTACTAAAAAATAACCAACAACCAGTATTTTGCAGATATTGTCCAAAACACCACAGCATTGCAATAAAAGCATTGTATAGGACTGTTACTGCAGAATATCTAAAAGGTGAGGCTAGTAGGAATCTGTGGAAAACAGAAGAGAAATCAATAGAAATATTTAGTGTTCTGGTTAGCATTTAGGGAATTAACATGGGCCATTTGTTTCTGTTAGTCTTATACACCAGTCACTTAACTTCCTGGTTTTTTTTTTAATGATTATGTATAGTTTTAAAAACTCCAGGCCAAAATAATCCCTGCTGTAATTCCATTGCAGTCAGGGAATTGAATCAAGGATAAACATCTCCCACTAGCCTTAAGCATGAAGCTGTCTGTGCTATAATCATTTGTTTTCTTCTTGTTTGCTTGCTAGGCCATTTATTAAATTGAAAGAGAATGGAAGATCAAACATCTCACGCTCTTCATCAAGTACCAGCAGCTTTGGTAGCACGGCAGGGGAGAGCGAAACCTTGGAAGAATACGACAGCGTGGTAGGTATTGAAATACCACCACACTTGTATACAGTAGGGCCTGCTTCTGATCCTCCTTACGCTTGTCTAAGTCCATTGACTCCAATTGAGTTACACCTGATTTACACTAGTGTACGTTCAGAATTAGACCCATAATAGCTATACATTTATCTAAGCAGCCTCATGTCATGGATCTTACTGCAGGGCTTTTATTTATCTTTAGCCATCACTGAGTTTCCATCATCTCAATTAACTAAAAATTCTATAGCAGTTCTCACCCTAACTTCAGGATAGCGTCCGCTGGTCGCCAGTGCAGTAAAATGATGAGGCACAACTAAGGGTATGTCTACACTGCAGTCATGGGGTGTGACTGCTGCTAATGTAGACACACCGGGGTAGACTGAATTTAGCTAGTTTGGGCACTGGGATAGTGAACCCCGGTAGCATGCACTTTAACTGATTGCAGCATATAGCTAGAACTAGAAATCCTGCTGGTAATGACATTTACAGTGGAAATGAAGCTATAGCTGTGGCTTTTCTCTCCCCCTTCGTATTTACATTGTACTCATCACCCCGGTAGCTAAGTGCCTAGAAGTATCATTCCCTTCATGTTATTGATGGGGGAACTGAGGCACAGGGGAGGGAAGTGATTTTTCAGATGTCACATGGTGAACTTGTGGCAGGGCCAAGCATATAATGATCCGAGTTTCCTCACTCGGATCATTCCTGCATGTTCCCAGTCCTAGGGGCCTTGCTGCCATGATGAGGCAGCATCAGTGGCTGCGTGGTGGTAACAGTCTGTGTTCTGTCATGTGACTCAGCTGTTCCGTTTTCAAAGGAGCTTACAAGATTCCATTCATTAGACCAGGAGTGGCCAACCTGCACCTGAGGAGGAGCCAGAATTTACCCAATGTACATTGCCAAAGAGCCACAGTAATATGTCGGCAACCCCCCATCAACTCCTCCCTCCCACCAGCAGCCTCGCTGATCAGTGCCTCCTGCTCCCTCCCTGCATTTCACAATCAGCTGTTTCATGGCGTGCAGGAGGCTCTGGGAGGGAGGAGCGAGGGCATGGCAGGCTCAGGGGAGGAGGCGGGTTGGGATGGGGGCAGAGCCAGGAGTCGAGCAGTGAGCACTCCCCTCAGCTCCAGCACATTGGAAAGTTGGTGCCTGTAGCTCCAGCCCCGGAGTCGGTGCCTATACAAGGAGGCCCATAACTTCTGAAGAGCCGCATGTGGCTCCGAAGCCACAGGTTAGCCACCCCTGCATTAGACTGATTAAAAACAAAACAAAAATCCTACAGCCCTTCCTGACGTTGAGGTTAATGGGACTACTCAAAGGAATTCAGGCTGCAGGACTGGGCCTGAATTTGATCTCACTTGCACTGGTTTGGCCTCTCCTCACTGAATTCACACCTGATACACATACACAAGAGGGGAATTGAATCTACGGTGTGCAAAAGTCCTTATTGCAGCTTGTGGGGACATTGCTGTGCAAGCGTAAGCCCCAGCAGGCTTTGCTCCATCTACACCACCTTTCCCAAGAACCTTGCTCTTCCCACCTGGGCTCTCGGACCAGAGCCTCTGCTGAGCAGAGATGCAGTGCAATAGAAATAGAACACCACTGACGAAAGTTCTCCATAAAAAGGTCTTTGCTCAATCTCTGGCTACAGGGCAGCCAGCCATCCACAGCTTCGCCTTTCAAACAGGACGTGTTTGTCTACGGCTCTTCTCCCAGCAACGAGAATCCAAGCATGGCAGCTGCTGCTACACCGGTGATCATGAGCAGGAGTCCCACAGGTGTGTAGGATGGGGTGGCAGCGCGTGAATGGGACAGACACTTGTATCTGTTGGGCTAATGTACAAATGTCTCTCTAGAAGGTCAATTCACTAAGCACCTCCCATGGAACGAAACCCAACTATCTGGCTCCACTTTAGTCTTCTAATAAGGTTCTTATGCTGCCCTTTCACCATAGAGCCTGAGCACCTGAAGTGCATTAAGCAACATGACTACACATCCATCAGGTGGTGTTTGTTCTCTGATCCTCTCTCCAGAGAGAGGTGTGTGTGTAGTGGAGGATGTTTCAGTAGGGTTTGTTTTGAGGTTTCTTTGGTCTCTGGACAGAAATTGTCCCAGAGGAGATGGCAAACAGGTTGCCATTGGATCCCCTAGAAACACCACGATCCATTCAGCACTGGCATGGGGGAACAGACTGGCACAGGCCCGCCCATTCTTTTGAAACCCAGCAAAGGCGGCCACCGGTCTCCCCAGCATCTATTGCCTTTTGTTTTCCAGGGCCCCGGCAGCACTGGGAAATTATCTTCTGTGAGGAAAAATCTGCCCTAGTCTGAGCTGTGCGATAGCGCTGCTGGCAGTACATTGAAACAGAACCCACAAAACAATGAGCCAAATTACTTCAGCCGTTCTCCCCTCAGCCAGCCATTAATCGCCAGTGAATATTTTATTGCCAGTCACTGTTACTGAGAGCCCTATTCTTCAACGCCTGCTCCTACGAAAATTCAACTGAAATCAATGGGCCAATTCACATGAATAAGTACTACTTGATGTGTGAGGGTTGCAGAATTGGACCCTTCCTTGGGGCTTGATTTGGCAACCCTTATTCACATTAGAAAATACTCCCATTGAAGTCAATAAATGGAGACAGCGAGCTTGACTCTCTCAACATGACTAAGGATTGCAGACTGGGGCCCAGGACGCCCAAACCAAAATCTGTTGAAGTCAATGGGCACCTTTTTATGGTTGTCTTTTCAGGCCCCCCACCACTCCCAGTTCAGCAGATGCACTTTACCAAGTGCTTGACTGTAAACACATATGTAATCCTATATATATATATATGCAGTAATGAATTTAGACTTGTGCTCAAGTCCCATTGGCTCCAATGGGCTTTGAATCAGTCCCTCAAAAATTAGACAGAATGACTCATTCTGATCCATAGAAGCCTGATGGCGCTATCAGCAATCATATTACACTTTAGGCTATGTTTCTGCTGCAGGTGGGAGAGCTCCTCCCAGCCCAGGTAGAGTCACACTAGCGGGGATTGAGCCAGCATGCTAAAAACAGCAGTGTGGACATTGTGGCATGGGCTCTCAAACCCATCCATTCCCTTAGGTTTGAGAGCCCAAGTTGCAATGTTCATATGGCCGTTTTTAGCATACGAGCCCAAGCTCTCTCCCACCTGAAGTGTAGGCATACCCTCATTGGCCTGTGCAGAAGCAGCCTCGGAAAGTGAATGAAATGCTAACGTCTTCCTACAATCTTGGCCTGAAAGGTATCTTGCAGACAAGTCCCGGTCAGCATAGTATCCATTTAGCAGACTTTGTATTTTTTATGTTTATATTCTGCACAGGGAATTTATTTCTCTCTTATAACTAAAGCGTATCAGTGTTTGTTGTTGGTTTGTTTCCTTCTCAATGGACTGGCAACTGGAGTAGTCTTTGAAACCTACATATGAGGTCACTGGCTCCATGGAATATGCTGTGATTCAGAACATAACCAGTAACTAAGACGTTTCCTTTGGGCATGATTCTGTCAGGCTTATGTTGAGCTGAAGCTCGCTCTGCCACTAGTTCCACTCATTTCAATAGAACCGCTAGCAAAAATAAGGCACTACTCACAGTAAGTAAGGGTGACAGAATGGGAACCTTTGTTAATTCATTAAAATGATGACAATAATACCATTCTGTTCTGGAAGGTTTTGTGTGTGCAGACAAAGAGTTCGGGACTTCAGCGACATATTCTCCTCACACATAGACCTACCACTGTTTTAAATTTCATTCCCCTTAAAGAGTGTGGGAGGAAATGATACCAGTGCAAAATGCATAATGGGAAGTTATGAGTTAAGAGTATTAGCTCTTGGCTAAACAGCCATCTCAGTTTAATTTGTTCACAAACTGGTAACAGGGAACGGCTGTAAAAGGAGGATGAAGTGGAAAATTTGAGGGAAACTTTAGCTTTACCCATGTGCCCATCACACGCCCTCCTCCTCCTCCTCATTCTTCCCAGTTACTTCTGTCAACATTAAAACAGCCATTCTCTGTGTTTAAAATTTGTATTTCATATTTGTCCTCTTAGCAAACTGAAACCCATGCCATGCATTTCCTAGATCGGTCATATATTAGTCTTTTTGGTGACATTTTTCTCAGAAATATTATGGGATATAATTAAGCATCAATTTACACCATTCAAGATATTACTTAATATGGAAGTTTTGCAAAACCTTCAGAAAAAATGAAATAATTGATAAAATCAGTGAGAAGCCATTCAAGTGACTGGCTGGTTGGGCTGGTCTAGGTGCAGTCAAGATTACAGCTTAAACAAACATTTATTGATTTTTGATTTTTTTTGTTTGTTTTCTGACAGATATAAAGAGCAGAAACTCTCCGAGGTCCAATCTAAAGTTTCGCTTCGATAAGCTTAGCCATGCCAGTTCCAGCACGGTATGTATCTGTTATCGTAACCAGACAGTGTACGATGCATAGGCTCACACACTGAACATGTTACAGCTCCAGCTGTCCACTATGTCTGAGCTATGCTTGGGCTAGAGAATAGCAGCCACTGGGAGCCAATTGCAGCTCCCTGACCCTCAGCAGCAGGCAAGTGGGGGTCCTACTCTAGCTTCTGTAAACAACTTTACACCTGTGGAGAATCAGGTACAGCAGTTCAATGCCCTGGGATACCTTGACTCCCTCCTTCATGCCAGGTGTAGAAGGGACAGCTAGTGCGAGAGGCAGTGGAGTGTTCCCAGAGCACAATGTTACTCTAGCAGACCAGAGACTGCAGCCCTATGTCTAAGGGTCTAACTCTGGTAGGATATCTCACAACAGCACACAGAGCGGAAAGACCACCACCACCACCAAACCTACAGAGGGGGCAACTCGCTGGTTGCTCCAGAACAGAACCTGAAAAGAGAAGTTCTAGTCTGAGGCCAAGGAATGAGCATGGTTCTGTGTGTAAGCCCCATAACAAAAGGTACGGGGTCTCATATACACACACCTCCTCTGGCGTGCCGCCCCCTAAATTACATATGCTCCTAGCACGTTAAGTCTCTTACAGTGGGTTCCCAGAGGCAGCATCATACATGCCAGTGTTGACACACACCAGCCCAGGAAATGCCAATGCCAGTCACCAGAGCATGGCACTCCCAAATAGACGACTTAGTTTCTTCTGGGCTCAGTTGTGCAAAACGGGTACAATGTTGCTTTTATGGAAAGGAAAAGGGAGGGCAGAAAAAGGGATTGGGAGAAGCAGAAGGACTGTTGATGGCCAGTCCCTGGGCAATATCCGCAGGGGTACCTGTCCAAATGCTTCCAAATTGTGCAGAAGTTGTCTTTGTAAACATTTCATCAGCATTTTTTCTGTTATTTTTTTCACCCACTCTGATACTAGCGATGTGAATCTAATTTCTGACCTTCCCACAGGCCTGTTCTGGAGGCCTGTTAGGGACAATTGTAGATCAAGTTAAGAAATACAGGAGGTGCAGGGTAAAAAGCTTTTTACACACAGTTGTCCCTTTATTTGTATGAAAAAAAAATCTGTGTTCTGCTTTTTTCACCTTTTATATAGAGTCACTAGCAGGCAACAGACAACATGAACTTGTAAAAGGTAAGTGTTTTGTAAGATGATTGGGCCATTCCCCTCCAATGCAATTATAGTACATTGCTTTGGGTTTTATCTAGCATAGTTTTAAGAGTCCCAGTGGGGCTTCTATCATTCCCTTTTGGGGCAATTGTTCGGTAGGCTAATAGATCTCACTGTGGCAAGGTCTACGGTTTTAGCTGCTGCATTGTTTTTTAGAGGAGGGGGTTAGAATTTTTACAGTGAGAATAAGGATACGTTTTGTTCATGCTCATAACTGGAAAAAAAAACAGGCTGAATAAATTGCTCAAACATCCCCCCCTGCAAAAAAAAATTTGGGCAGAGCTCATGCATGGAACTATTCAGCTCATCAGGTATGTTTTACAAGCATTTAAACATGGAATTGCAATGGGAACTGTTTTGAAACCCTTAGCAGTTTTTCAACTAATGGCTGCGATTATCTGGAGTGGGGAGGATCGGGGGCGGGTCTCAGTCTAGTTCTAAATAGACACGTGTCCACAGCAGAAAATGCCTCCATCAGAACTGGCAACAACTCTGTTTCATCAGAGAAATGCAGAAGTTTGAGTCTGGATATTCTTCTGGCTTACACGTGGCTCCCTCCAAGTCAAGGTTGAAATACACTGATGAGGCACACAGAGAAGCTTGCAAGACCAATGTTTTTATTGCAGGTCTTGTGACAGTTGTGGCTTCTCTTAAGGCCCCAGCTCTTGGGAGTCCTGTTGTTTCACAAAAACCTCAGCTTTCATTCAATTAAAAAAAAGTTTCTAGCTCTCATAGTTGTGGTGAACAGACTCAAACCCCAGAAGTATCCCACACTGTATAATTTTTTTAAAATCAGGCAATTTTTAAGCCAATCTCCTGTTTTGTGTGTGCTGACTTATGAGTTTTCAGTACTTACGGTTGGCAGTGCTGCAACCTCTAACTCTTCTGTGGCTTCAGAGGGAGATGGAGTGGCTAGCACCTGTGAAAAATCTGGCCTTCCACGTTAAGAGCTATCACTACCTTCAGCAAGTAATATGGGCCTGCTCCAAAGCCCGCTGACCTCAACTGAAAGATTCCAGTTGGCTTTGGATCAGACCAGATCTTTTGTAGGTGAACGTTTTTACAGCTTCATAGTGCTTTGCAGAACTCTGAAAGTGGCACGTCTTATTCATACTGTCACTGATCCTTTCTTGAGAATTTTCTCCTTTATCAATATCTCAAGTTTTCATTCTCTCTTTTCACCTTTTTTTTGCAGTTTATTTCTGTTTAACAAAGGGAAAAATTCTTCTCTTCCAACATCAAATGGGAAACCATATTAGCTACACTAATAGCAACTGCCACGCTGCATTGTGAGATCTTCACCTATTCAGCTGTACCTTTAAGTAAGTCGAGAAGAAACTACCATCTCGCAGTCATATCTGTATTCTAACAAGAACCCGTCTTTTCAGAATGGTAAGCAAGTTGCTCGACTCCCATTTTTGTCTGACAAAACCCATCCTTGCACTGCAGCAGGAGATGCATTTTCCACCATGTACTTGAAGCAACTTCACCCTCTTGCTTGGTACTCTGAAATGTGTTAGCCTCGTGTGCGCCTTGTATGTACTGTAGCTATTTGTCCTAAGATGAGTGTTGTTCATCTTGTATAGCTTTCACTGGAAAAAGACAATTCAATAACAAATCCTGTTTCCCATAGGCTTTTTCATATTGCAACTCCGTGTCTATCAATTTGAGCTAGCATATGATTTTCCTTGTCCAGAAAGTAAGCGGGACAGACATTCTCTGTCATTTCAGGATGTCGCTGTGCTTTAGTTACCTAATGAAAAACAGCTTGCCAGTTTGTTTGTTTGTTTTTAAGGGTGGGGGGAGCTTGTCAGGAGACATGCACAAGCTCTTTCAACTATATTTATTTGACTCTCAGCTTGGACAGGAGGGATTTCCTCCTCCTCCTCCCTGTGCTCTGATTCATTAGAGGATTTTGGAGACAAGCAAGGGCAAAATTCTGTGCTGCTGTAAATCAGTAGATATTTGACTTCAGAGAGGGACTGTGGATGTGGCCCCGTGCGTGAACTGGAGCAGTAACTTCTGTGGGCCTCTGTTCCCTTCCTCCTTGTTAGGGTAGGAACTGTCTCAGATGATGGGTCTGTTCAGTGGCAAGCACAATAGGACCTCCAGGCACTCCCACACTAGAAATAATACTAATGGAGGCTCTGCCATTTTACAGTAGAGAATTTGGCCCTCACTTTTTAGGAGGGCATATGGACTGGAGAATAGCCACTTGGCTGGAATCTATCCCCAACAAGCAAATTACAAGCTGTTAAGAAGCGGACTTCTGTTGTTTGTTGTGTAACCCACCTACTCAGGAAGTTCATCCCCTCTGCTGTGTAATGGATTAGACACATGCTGTGGGGAGCGGCCGTGCAAAGTCAAAATAGGGCTGGGAAGAAGGGACCCCCCCATGTGAATAGAGACTGATGAATAAGCAAACTCCACCCACTCATAACCAGCTCTCCAGCTACTGGTCTACATGGCCCTGAGGTAAGGCTGATTTCTGCAAACAGGGCTCGTGCTTGAGCAAGGTTCTCCTTTGCTTGGGAAGCAGCGGTGTGGTTCGTATTTTTATGGGTGCTGTGATAGCATACAAGAGCCTGCAGAATGATCAACACAATGCTTTTGGGAGACAGCACCAAAGATTCTGCACGTCACTCAATTAGTTAAGGAAGTTTGCCATTAGAAAAGGGACAAAAAAGAAATTGGAGAACAGTTTTTTAAGCTGTAAAAATATGCAACAGATACAGTCTTGTGAGAAAAGAAAGAGAGTCAGGCCCCCTGTTTTTCCTTCCACTTTATGCTTCATGGAAAGCGATTTCACTTCCCTCACATAGCGTCAGTAGTACACAGCCTTGTTAAGGAACAGCACTTAGCTCACCTGCCACCTTTCAAGACTCAGTTGCCACAGAGAAACTGCCAGGACCTGAGGGTTCCCGTAGAACCAAATGTAGATGTTTAATCAAACACCAGGGGTCTAAACGTATGGCCATTGCCCTGTACCTTAAGTGTACAATGGCATTATGTTGGTTGGCTACTTTGCACTGTGTGACTACTGCAAAGGGAGAGTCAGTCAGTCACTCAGAGCCCAGCTGCTTAATTAAACATCTCCAATAGTACTACAGGAACCCATTACATTAAAGAAGAGGCGCTTTCATTTTATCAGCAGCTGAACTGCAGAGAGAGGGGAAGTGCTTTATATAATTTAAACACCTTTTCCCCTGCCCCAGACGGAGTGACTTCAGCTACAGCTGGGGAGGAGGGATTCTGACTACTACATAGACCTCAAAAGCACCCACTGAATTTTGTGGGCCAGATCTTCAGGTGGGGTCAGCAGGAGATGCTCCAGTGACCTCAGTGGAGCTATGCTGCCTTACACCATGTGAGAATTGGACCCCACATATCAAAGTTTAGTTTCATGTGAATGACTTAATATTTGTTCAGTACCTGACTTGTTCCTCCAAAAATGGGGGAAAAGATCGTGTAGTTTCTAGCGCAAAGAGTTGCTTAAAGCTTCTTTTCTGGGAAAATAATTTATTATCATTTTATATTTTGTATGGAAATACTGGTGGAGCTAAATGCACTTTGGTCCTTTCCCCCTCCCGTGCATGACAGTTTGTACCCACCACCAGAAATGACGTACAAGTAACTACTTTGATTTTGATATTAGGAACTCTAAATACCTCTATCGATCTCCATAAAATGTAGCCAGCTTCTTTTTTTTTGTTTTTGTTCTTATGGAGGCCCCATCCAAAGCTTACTCAAGTTAAAGGGAGTCTTTCCACTAGAGGGCTCAGGGATTAGGCCCATTCTGGTAGCATGCTAAAAAGAATGTTGTCATTTTGCACAGTGCAAAAAGCATTTTTTCCCCTTAAATTAATCCAGTTGATTCACTAACACTGCCTCATTAAATGAGGGGCTTCACCTGCATGCGGAAAGAAAATTTTCATACTTTGGTGCCAGAGGTTAGGGCATCCACTTTTACATTTGAGGCTCTGAAGTGTCCCAAATGGGTCTCGGTGTCTAATTTGTGGATATAAGTGCAGAATTAGGCACCCCTCCAATCACAATCATAATGTGACAGAGGAAAGGTTAAAATACATGTGGGCATAACAAATTGAGGAGCCGTATTTTCAAGCAGCCCACAACAGGGGGAGTGCTTCCCACAGGCAAATCCCCCTCAGCTGGTACACTTCAGTGTAGTTCCTTTGACATTAATCAAACTATACTGGCTTTACAACCTTGAAGGATCTAACCCTATGCTGGCAAAGTGCTCTGGTAACTCGGACACAAGCTTGCCTGACCTTTGGAAAGAGTCCGTGTTTGCCTCAAGCAAACTTTCACAGTATGTAGAACCAAATGTTCATTTTCAGTCAGTAGCATGCTGCATATTGGTTTAATAAAACACATACTTACAGGTGCTGTTGGTGCCTACACGCAGTATGCCAATTTAAAATAAAACTAATTGCCATATAAGAGCTGGTAACTATAACAGCAGAGGAAGTAGACAAATTGTATTGATTATTTTCTCTGAGAACAGAGAGAGTGTTTTTCTTTGACAGGACAGCTCTCTGCAGAATGAAATACTAATAACAATTTTCTCCTTTCATTTCTCTGAACAGAATTTAAATATTAAAAATGAATATTTTGTTTAAATAAGGAAAAAGCACCCTCTCAAGTCCTGTTTTGCAGCAGTATGTATAGATAGGTACAGATGTCTCAGGTTCAAAAAATCTTAAAAGGTCAGAGCTTATGTGTGTACATATTTTCTACACTCTTTCCCTTAGATATTGTTTGATTAATTTCCTTAAGCCATATACCAAAATGTCACCTCATAGTTTGTTTTTTTTAACTTCTGCTTTGAGGTTTTCTTTGGTATTTCAACAGGTTGCTTTGATTCTACACAAGTCATCTTTAGCTTCAGTGTTGATCTCTGTAAGATGTTTCAGCGCAAGACTTGATGTCTTGAGGTATTTCATTAGATACTGTGACTTTCCATAAAAGTTGTTTGAAGGTGATTCAAAGCCATGCAGATGGGAAAGTTTTTGAAAATAAGTGAGAGAAATACAGTGAAGTGGACTCATCTTCACAATATCAATCCCACAGAATTTCAGAGGAGGAGGAGAATTAAGGTCGTCAGGGAAAGTTTTCAAAAGTACCCAAACATGTCAGGAGTATAAGCCTGATGAGTCTTAGATACTTTTTACCCCCTCATCAGTTGTGATCACTAAAGATCCTGTGGAGCATTTTACAAGAGTAGGGGTTTTAATGCTGCTGTCCTAGCCACATTTCAGTACAATTACTTTACCATTCCCACTTAAAACTTCAAAGGAAGCAGACATTCTTCTTCACTTCCTGTCCGAAACTGCTGTGCTGCACCTTGGAGGCAGCTACACAGCAGTATATATTGCCAAGTGTTTCAGGACAAGAACTACACAAGACATTAGAGGAAACCCTCAGAATTTAGTGTATTAACTAGAACTACTAAGACCATGCCATTTTTCAGTTGGAGTGAAAAATGGGATTCAAAAAGCAGAAACAAGATTTTTGTCATTCTTTACACAGTCAGCAAAAAATAGGCATTTCTATGGGCCATAAACTCCAAGTGAAGACAGGACGACAGTGTTCTGGTGTCTCTCTTACCACCTTGCACTGATTTTACTGTATTAACATGGGTACTATGGAAGTGCAAACACTGTATATTTATTTAATTTTGAAATAAGACATTCAGGGCCAGATCCTCAGCTGGTGTACATCAGCATAGCGCCACTGACTTCAGTGAAGGCCTACTCTGCAAGTTGGGAGTAATTTTATTTTATGCTTTAACTTTTCCACCACTTATTTGAGCACTAAGGGGAAGGAATTCTCTTCTCCAATCTGCAGCACATACTGCACTTGTTACCTGCCTAGAACTTTCACAGCGGGTCCTGGAGACTCTAGACTGAGAAGAAGAGGGGGATTTTCAAAAGCTCCTAAGGGTGTTTAGCAACATGAGTCAAACTGGAAGTCTGTGGGGCTTGTGCTGCTAAGTGGTTGAGCCTCTGAACCCCCCCATATAATGTAATATGCAACCAATCCCACAGTGAAAGACAGGAAATCTCAAGTGCTGAATGGAATGCAGAATTCGGTCCTGCCTCTCAATATGATGCTGTTCCAGTAGCAGAAAGGGGATTGCTTTACCACTGCGTACACAAACTTACATGTACGTAAGTGCTTTCCTGCCTAAGTCTCACTGAAATCCACAAAAAGCGTGGACCATAAAGTGCTTTGTTAAATATGTGCTTAAGTACATCCCTGTTCAACTGCTTTTCTGCACTAGGCCTTTGGTTAATGTAGAGAGGAAGGGCCGAACAGCTAGCTGGTGTAAATGGACACATTAATGCCAGCTGAGGATCTGTGCCAAAGATTTTTCAGCTGATTGTGAGAGGTTCTTAGCACAGACAACTGCCACTGAAGTCAATGGACATTGTGGGGGCTCAGCACCTCTGCAGATCAGATCCTTTGACTGAGGTGGCTTAAGTTCAAAATTCTGTTTCATTTCTAAATAGTTAACGTTTTTTTCCTCCAAATCTTAAAGCATGCTTTCAATTTTTTTTGGTCATGAATGTAGTACTGTATAAAATCCTGCAAAGGATTTTCTAAACAATAGAATGTGATGAGAGGTAACAGTGTAGGAAAAAAAAATTCTTAATGAAATGTATCTGACAAAAAATTATTTTTTTGTAGAGAGGTGATGCATTGTAGAGTTTCTGGTTACCTATGTTTGTGTAAATAATGTACATTTAATTTATTGCTATGGTAGCATATTGTATTTGTTATGTATAAAAACTAATTCTAAAGGTTCAAAAATGTATATTTTGTTGCTTAATCGTGTCTTTGCAAAGTTCACAATAAAAAACATATTTTGTGCCTGTAAGCGTACCGATTTCTGTGCACTGATAAAGCATTTGGCTTCAACTGCCCCCTGCAGGGTTGCTTGTGATCTCCCTCATGTGGTTTTATGCTGGTTTACTTCCACGAATTACAGTGGAGTTATTCCTGCTTTATGAGATCAGAACCAATTTCCATCACCTGAAGCTCTTAAAATATACTCCATACTTAGTGTCTTAACTCAGTAGTTATGACACACTTTCAAAATGGAAAATTGATCCAACACACTGTGGACCAAATTTTGTTCATGCATCTTGGTGTAACAGACTAGAATTTGGGACCAATTCAGCTAACCATTTAATCGTGTACTTAAGTTCCATTAAATTCAATGGGACGTAAGCATGTGCGTAAAGCTAAGTTCAGACTGAAGTGGGTACTTAGCCATTTAAAATCTGCCACTGAAGATATATATTAAACATAAGCTATCAACAATATGAACGGCCAGTGCCTTCATTCAGTGTTAAAACAATGAATGAGTGCCCTAGCTTGTCACGAGCTGACAAATAAATTTTCCAAACCAGCAGTCTATCAAATTGGGTGTTTCTCTCTTTTTAACATTGTGAATTATTTACTTTAAAACCCCCCCCACAGAAGTCATTACTAATCCATAGTGCCATTTCCCGGCACCATGTCTCTTGTTCTAGGGAGCTTAATATTGTAAAGAGGTGAAGACTTTTTGCCTCTTAGGTTAAGAGCACCTCCAGTAACAAGCTTTTGAATATCAGTGCTCTGTAGATTGTCTATGGGTTTGTTTCCAGGCAGAAGCTGTCCTGCTTTAACCATACTGGTATCAAAGTGGTACCTGCCCCTCATGTGGTCAGTTATATTGGGTATGCTTTAAAGGTGCTTTATACAATAGGGTTAGGCCTCAGTCAACAGGACAAGCAGACTTCCAGGTGGTAGAAATCACTGAAGTTCATTTGACTTTGCTAGAACTATACCAATTGAGAATCTGGCTCTCGTGTTCTCTCCACTCCCCCCGACCTCCCCTGAGGTGAATTGATTTCACTAGAGTACTTTTTTGAAGCACAGTCCCCCTCCTTTCAAGACTAATAAGTAATTTAGGACGATATCTTGAAGTAACATAGGTTCCTACTACTAATCAAACCACATGGGAGAAAGGAAAAGAAGCAGCTACTCAATTAGTCTAAAACATGCACATTTCAATAACCACCTGGCATAACTTACCTGGATTCCACCAGCCTTTGAGCCCTTACAAATGTTCTCCCTGTGCTAGGTATGAAATTGGTTTTTCGGTGAAACTCATAAGGCCTCATTTAAATCCCTGTAGTTTGGAAATTCAGTTGTAATGTCCCAGGTCCTTCCCTCCTGGAGCTCTCAGAAAATGTCTGGCGGCCACAGGAGCAGTAAAGTGTTCCTACATCTTCAGTGAACAAACCACAAAAGAAGATTAGCTAGTGTTGCTCAGGCTTCAGGCATTACTCCACTGTCCCTGCAACTTTATATCTTCAACACTGTAACAAGAGGGAAACAAAACCAGGAGGCAGAATAAATCTTCCTTGATTTATACCTCAAAGAAAATACAGTGGTAAGTGTCATGGGGAGTATTACACCACAGTCTCTTCTATCCTTTGGGATGCAGCAGGCAGAGTCCAAAGCACTTTAAAGCTGGGATTTTTGAAAGAGCCAAAGGGAGATTGGTGTCTAACTCCCTTCGTCTCCCTCAGCTTAAAATGAGGGTTAATTGTTGCTTTGCACCAGAATCTACAGCAGGGGGAGCAGTGATGATGTGCACTGGCCCAGGTGGGGGCTGTGTGCCTCAGGCAGAGATTCTGGGGTGCACTGTTGCTGTACCACTCATAAAGATGTTTCCCAACTGCAGCATCCCATGCAGTGGGTCAGCATGAAGGGTGTGGGGCCTTAGGCCTGGTGCTAACCAGGGGCAGTTCTTGTTCTCCTTCAGAGCAAGGATGGTGACTAGGAAAAGGTTGGGGGAGCCTCCTTCTCCCACCCTGCCAGCTCCCAGGAGCCAGCACAACCTGGTTTTGATAAGGGCACTGTGTAAACAGAACTTCAAACCTCATCTGGCCTACAGTGGGGGTGCAATCCTGTCCTCATTTAAATCAATGGGGGCCAGGATTTCACTCTGAAATTTCAGTCACTGGGTCTGAAAAGTCACAGTGTGACTCGTATTGGAGTAAATGCAGCTACACCTGTGGATAAAATCCAAGTATACAGACAATCTTTCCATGCAACTCTATGGAGTGGACGGTGCAAACCAACCTGAGCCCAAACTAAAAACAACATTCGCACGAAACCTTGTCAAACACAACGGCAGGCCTCTGTTATAGAGCTAGCCAGGGAAAAACCAGGGTGGGAATATTGAGACCTGAGGAGTAACAAATCCACAGAGCCTATGCCAGAGATTAAGAATCAAGTCAAACAAATCAGACTTTGAGTTTCACTTATGGGGCTTTATTGCTGTTAAATGTTTAATGACCCCTTTGCATTTAAGAAAGCCAGCAAGCAGATTGGTTGATTCAGATTTGCACAGGTACGATACATTCTAGACACCATGACTTCAAGCTCTTCCACATACAGCCAAACAATGTAAATGACCGCCAGAGACCCAGGCAACTTTAAAATTCAAATACCTTTTCTCTCCAACCATTTCCCACCCTTATAACCAACCTGCCTGCATGCAACCACCATTTTCAAATACCTGGGGACTAAAAGGTAAGCTTTGCAATGTGCCTAGAGGTTGATCAGACAGTCTATTTCAGATGAGGGGAAGGGGGAGTTAATTCTAAAGCTGTGGGGGCCGCACAGAGAATTGCTCAGCCAGTAGCCCCCTAGGACTCTAGCCCGTCTGCTCATCTCAAGGACAGAGTTTCAGGTAGGTTGGTCCTTAAGCCATTTTGGGCTTCATAGGTCAAAATCAATACCTTAAATGTCACCTGGAAACCCAACAAGCAGCCCACAGGGATGGCAGGGCATTGGTGGAATATTTACTTACCAAACAGGCTGCCACGTTCTGGCAATAGCTTCCATTTCTGGATTGTTTTCAGGTGTAGAACTTAATTCTTGCATATGCACATAATTTACATTTTGGGCACTGGCTATCTTCTTTTAACTCCTCAAAAAGAAGCACCGATATAAAAACCATGCCTGAGCAATGGCACGTACAGCCTGATGCCACCCCATTTTGCATAAGGTTTTTTTTTCCCTACAAACTGTGTCCCCCAAGGCAGATGAGAATGATACTAACCAGTGAGCAGGCAAGGGATGGCACAAGTTAGAGTAACAATGGTGTGAAGGTATTGTCCGCCTGTTAAATAAATTAAAGCATTTCTATAGCTACAAGAGAAACATTAATAGGACTAAGCAGGGCAAAGACACGTGTGAAGCTATGTGGAAGGCTAAAGCAGAGACCTACAGGAAAGTTGTTTCGGAGGGCAAGTACTGCAGCGAAGGTGCTCAAACCAGCAAGGGTGGAGGCAAGACAGAGGGAACAGAGTAGAACTCTTGCTGTTCATTTACTAAGATAAATTACCTGAGCACCCATGTTGCTTTAAAAAAAACCCACCACCACCCGTAAGCCCCCAGCCATAACAATTCTAACATGCAAATACAGGACATCTGATTGATGACTGAGAAATACTGGTGAAAACTCATGGAGGTCATAAAGTCAGATTCTCCACTACCCCGCCCCTTGTGTAGCTTTTTTTACCCCAAAGGCCTGGT
Organism: Gopherus evgoodei; assembly: GCF_007399415.2. NCBI lineage: Eukaryota > Metazoa > Chordata > Testudines > Testudinidae > Gopherus > Gopherus evgoodei. Next base: position 10,742,990 of record NC_044338.1, read on the forward strand.
CTATATAGATCCACACTCCCATCTATAGCTAGGTCAACAGGAGAATGCTTCCATCAACCTCATTACCATCACTTGTTCTTACAGCGATGAGAAAAAAAAAATCTTTTCATATCCTACAGCTAGCTATGCTGCTATCACTCTCATAGTGTAAAGCTTGGCCAAAATCAGTGCAAAATGCTAGTAAATCAGACTGGGAATATTTTATACCCAGTCTGCACTTGTGTAAATGATTATACAAGGGGCAGGGCAACGAGGAATCTGGCCCATAATTTTAAAGGATCTTATCTATGGCCTTGTACGCATACAAGTTGTATTCCATTAACTATACCAGCATACAGTAGTACAATTGCCCCTAGTATGGAAGACATTATTTTAGTGCATCTCACTTCCATGTGGTAAGGGGACTAGGTGTCTACCGACGGGAATATATTGGCATAACTACCAGCTGCATTAGTTAAAAAGAAAAATTCATACCACTAACCAACAAACACTCATAGCAGTACAAAAAAATTACGGTGTGCAGAGCAGGCTCAACTTTGCAACTTACGTGTAACACAACCAAATCAGAATTCTCCACTCCCACCAGCCATAGCTTTTATAAGTGTACAAGGCAACACAGAATCAGACCACTGTTTGGAGAAACACCAGCCGGAGTTACTAGGGCAAATCTAGCGCAGGATGAAGTCAGAGGCACATGTTCTTTCTTTCCACACTCTTGTGCTGTGATTCATTTCTCAGCTGGGGAGCAGCACGTCCTAAAAGCGAGGGACAGAAAAAGGTATTTTATACTGATTTCTTTAAACAGAAAGCCTGGCCTGCTTGGAGCATCATTCTTTATAAAAACACACTATTTTTCTGTACTTCCTCTCCACTAGACTGAATATGTAGTGATATTAAAAATGGTAAATATTTCCTGGAAAGAACCTAGAATAAAATGAAAATCTTTTTGTTTTGTTCAAAATTTTTCACCAAGTTGTTTTGATGAAATGAATGTTTCATTTCTGGGTTTTTTTAAACTTCCCTTTATTGGTAGGAAGGGGGGAGAAAAGAGGGAAAAAACCAACCAAACAAAAAAAACTTGCGCCAAAATTTGTTTTGACGCATTTCATAAGACGACCATTTCTCACAAAAATGTGTTTCCTTTGAAAAGCTATTTTCCATCAAAACAGATCTGACCAATTATTTTGATCAACCGCAATATTCATTTAGGTTCTCCTGGCAGGTATGCACAGCAGATGAGCAACTTGCACGACACCAGGTGGACTCCAGAGTCCCCACTAAATTGTCCAACATATTTGAAAAAAAGACCCAAATCCTTAGAGGTAGGTCTTGGCATTCAGTCACAGAAGTTCTCTCTCTAGCAGTTGCTGATCAGCTGTGTAGATCCTGGAAAAAAAGGTTCACCTCACTTTCAATCACAATCTTGAACTTCTACTGTGACATCTTCCATTGAACTAGGACTTGGGAAATTAGAGCTTAGTCCCCAGCTCTATTTTGTGTGATCTCCGGCAAGTCATTTCACTGCATAGGGCCTCAGTTTCCTAACCCCTAAAATGGGGTTAATACTTCCTTTCTGCTGTCCTTTGTCTATTTCAGTTAGAAGCATTTTCAGACAGGGATTGTCTAAATGTGTGTCCAGTGCCTAAGACAATGGGCCCACGATGACGGCTGAAGCCTCTAGGTGCCACCATAACAAGACACTGGTCATAGAAAACACCAAATGAGCATACTGCTTTCAAAGGGATAAGACAGAGGGATTTGAAGATGACACGAGTGCAAACCAGACCAATGGCGTAAAAACCTGTGACTGATCTGATCCCGCTCTCAGTGCTACTGAGGCACTTGGTGTTTTTTGTTTGCCGTCTCTTCACTGTTTTAAGGGCTTATGTCTGAAAGCCAAAATCCTAGCCCCACGGTAACCAGCCTCAGGAAGTATTTTTCACTTTGCTCTTATGGTTTCAAGGTTTTGTGTCTCATTTGATCCCAAGTCCGAATATTTCCAGTGAGGACGAGAACTTAAGTCCCAGTAACTCTGTGGTCACTAATACTAAATAGAGTACTTTTTTGAAGCATAGGGTTGTTAACCTGCTGTTGTGACCTAATTCCAGCTTGGGTAATTACAATCTGTCCCACTAAAATTTCCTCTGTAGTTTCAGCTGGAGACAGAATTCTTCTTTACTGCCAAGCCTACAATTTGGCAGTCTCCTTTTCTGTGCACGCCTTAAAGAGTGGCTGCTTTCAGGAGAGTCTCATAAGCAAAGTTTGTAAAGGAATATGCAGTAACACTACTTTAAGTTTTATAACAACACTATGTTCACAGGGCCGTAAAATGCCTGGGGCAATGAAATATTAAACAGCTTTGATTTTCTGAACTAAATCAAATGCAAATTAAAGAAGAGGCACATAAGGCAAGATGTATTGTCACTCAGGAGGTTAGCTGTTAATTTGCTTTCTGCATAAAAGAAAAGGAAGGGAGCATTACAGGTAAAGCTGCCCTGGTTAAGATTTCCAGGGCAATCTAGGGGATTTAGACTTTTTCAAAGGAGCCTAAGGGTATGACTCGCCACCGTGAGGATGGCCAGGTAAGTCAAACTAAGATGCTCCGACTTTAGCTACACGAATAGCGTAGCTGAAGTTGCGTATCTTAGTTCGAACCACTGCGCTAGTGTAGCCGGGGCCTAAGGAAGTTAGATGCCCGATTGACAGTGCAGTGATTTGGGGTGGGTGAGGCACAGTACTGAACTCACAGCCTAGGGATAGGATGATGGCTTTAAGCTACATTTGGTCTCTCCTGATTTGGGGCTGCTCCAGGAGCCGCTCAAGGCCTATCTAAGTTATAGCAGCCTGTTGCCATCTGCCTGCGGGCACTGCCCAATGCTATGGCTACGCAACTCCTCATAATGCTGATCTTTGAGTTAGTATATACTGCAAAACCAGAATATCACTCTTCAAATGCATGCAGTGAGACCATTCGCCTCTGACTGCAACAAACATACACTGGGGAAAAAACAAAGAGGGGTTCTGTTGTTTGTGTTTGGGAATAAATAGAAACAACTTCAAACACACTTGGAATGTATATAGCCCCTTTCATCCAAGTAAATCACTTTACAAATAGTCAGGAGTGAAGCCTCACAACATGAGTGAGAAGCAGATAATTATCATCTGTAATCAACAGATGGGTCAATAAGACACAAAGGGGATAAATGACTTGCCTGAGTCGAAGTTACTCAGTGGCAGAGCTCAGGACTCCTGACTGCCACCCCCCGCACCCTCTTTTATTTCTAAATTATACAGACTCCACTAACACAGGGTGGGGTTTTCCAGAGGGCTCAGCATTGGCCTAACTGTGCTCCCTCCCTTTGAAGTCAGGATAAAAATCCCATTGCTTCCAGTGAGGGTGGAATTAGGCTAATGCCGGGGGCTTTTGAAAATCCCATCCACGCTCTCTTAGGGAACAGCTTCATAGCCAGAAGCAGCGAGCCTCTGAGCCCAGGTCAACAGACTTAGGCTCACGGGCCTTGGGCTAAAAAGAGCTACTTAGACAGTAATTTTAAGTCGTGGCTTGGGCCGGAACTTGGCTCTGGAGCCCATCCCTCTCCCTCGGCTTCAGAGCTTGAGTACCAGCCCGAGCCACAATATGTACGTGCGACAGTGCGAGCCCCACGTCTGTTCACCCAAGCTTGGTGCCGCAGGCGGTGTAGACGTACCCTTAGAGGTTACTGCGTAATTGCCAGTTGGATCCTTTGCCTCTTACCTGACTGGACTGAAAGGTCTTGTGCTCTAGTAAGGTTTTGGCTGAAATTTAAACAAAGATCAACACATTAGAGAACAGGCCAATGGAAACAGCACAAAGGGAATGTGTAGACAACAGAACACAAACCTACCTTATTGGCGCTCATCCCTAGGGTAGAAAAGAAAGACTGGTCAGCCAGAACGTTGAAGTATAGACACCACTCCACAGCCATAACTGGACAACTCCATTACAGTCAGAAGTTTGGGCTTAGAGTCTCAGATGGTGTAAATCAGCCCGGCTCTATTTACTTAAACAGAGCTATGCTGTTTGGGGATCTGACTCCGTCTTTCAATAGAACAACAGTGAGGCTGCTGGTGTGCAGAGGCCACCGCCTGTCACGCTGACCCGTATTGTCTCATTGTTTCCTTCTTCTTCCCCCATTTGTCTGTCTGTATCCATCTGTTGCCTTTTGTCTTATATTTAGGTCGTAAACAGCGGCGACTCCAGGCACCAGCACAGCAACTATGTGCCTGGAGCAGCAAGCCATGGGGGGCGCCCTGCCTGTCCCTGCGAGGGCAGCAGTCAGGCAGCCTTTGGCGGCTTGCCTGCAGGAGGTCCACTGTTCCCGTGGATTCGGCAGCAATTCAGTGGCGGGTACGCCGAAACCGTGGGACCAGCGGACCTTCCGCAGGCAAGCTGCCGAATCCGCTGGACCGGGGACCTCCCGGAGGCAAGCTGCCGAAAGTTGCCTGCCTGCTGTGCTTGGGCGGCAAAAAAGCTAGAGTCCCCACTGGTTGTAAGCTCCTCGGGGCAGGACTGTCTTGTTACAGCATTTAGCACAGTGGGGTCCAGATCTACAACTGAGACTCCTAAGTGCTACAATACTACAAATAAATAATGGGGATGCCAGCAAATTCCTTTCCACCCCAAAGTCTGGTTTTCACACACTTTTTTTTTTTACCTCGGTAAAGGTAATACAACATCACAACAAGACACCCAGCGAGAAGGACCAATAGGATGACAAGGAACCAAGTTGTTGAGGTAGATTCTGTCCATGAATAAATAGAAGAGAACAATTTGATAAGAACAACCTGCAGAGAAGAATAAACCCCCCGATGCTTCTCAGGGGACATGGATCTGATTTACAATAATGAAGCCATAGGACATCTGTGCGTGTTAAAAAACAGTCTGTTGCAGAGAATTAAAAACAAAATAAAATAAACAGAACAAACCACAGCTGAGGCTCAAGAAACTTTGGGGGATCAAAATAACGAGGTGGGATTTATGACCACATGGTGTTAAAGGCCTGAAGTTGAGAGGATTTAGTTATTAACCCCCAGGAACAGCCCTGAACAAAGGTTATTATTGATATTTGATAGCTGAGCACCGAGGGTGGGAGATAACACATAGGCACAAAGATTTTATGAGTGGTTATTATTGTCTCCTATCCTAACACTTAAGGCTCAGCAAACCGCTCTCCACTCCTCATTGAAATCCCTCCAAGAGAGCCCCATCTCTATTGCCCAGTGGAAAGGAGTTCAAAACAACATGGAAATACAGGCACTCAGTAAGCTTTTCTAAGCAGGGACCATCTTTGTTCCTACGCTTTCTACTGCACAGAGCATACTGTTTTCCTTTAACAAATTAATCAAACAAACATCACAAGATCAAACTGGTCCGGAAAGGATTTCTATTCTTCCTCCCCAAATTGCTGTGCATTTTTCTTCGTTTTTTGGGTCAATTTTTTTTTTTTTAAAACAAAAATGGAAATATTGTCATGAAAATTTCTAGTTAGTTGAAAAAGCCATTTTCTGTCAGGAAAAATGTCAGGAGAAAATTCCTGATCAGATCTGCCATGGGGTAAGTAGTCAAGAAATCAATGTTGTTTCCTCCAAGAACACTGTACCTGTCACTTTCACCGTCAGGCTCTTCTTGATTGGGTGTTTCAGGCTCTGGTGTTCCACCCGGCAGGTGTACCTACGCCCATCGTCCCTGAGGGAGGCCTTAAGCAGGAAGTAACTGGAGAAGCTATAAGTCCCATCGCTGTTGTGCCTGTGACTACTAGAGACAACGTGAGTCACCACATGTGGGAGCATCCCCTGCTCCACTGGTTCCTGAAGCCACTGAGCATCAGCATCATGAGGGTAAAAGTGACTGATGTCACAGACCAGCCTCTGTTCGTCTCCTTCCACCAGGGACAGGACATCAGCATTGAGGGTCACTGTGGGCTTTTCTGGTGAATAAAAAGTCATTACATTGCTGCATCCAGATCCATTTAAAAAGAAAGAAACCCAACTATTAAAATGGCACCATTTAGCATCCCTCATTTCTACATATCACTTATTCTAGCCCCAGAATTACTTCCCATCCACACAAGTTTGGCTTCTCTCGCTTGTATTGCTGAAAACTGTTTGCACCAGAAACAGAAATCAAGAGACAGAGCTTCACACCACCAAAGAAAGGAATACCACAGCATTATAAAGCTTCGTACAGGAATACATTTGTGTGTCCCCCTTATTTGGGGGGTGCCTGACCCACTGTGACCCACATTTAAGTGTTGGCTGGTTGAGAAGAATGACATGGAACCATTAAAAAACTCTTAGACGTGTACCACCCGCAGGCGTTAAGTTTACCACAGAGAAGGGAAATGAAACTACTAAGTGCGGCAATCATCCTTTAAAAAAGGAGCTCGCTGAATGTGAGCTGGCTGTACTGCAGGATTTGCCAAAGGACACTCCATTGGCTAAAATGTCAGCTGCCCTATCTTTGATATGGAAAGACAGACCGAGGAGAGCATGGACCCTTGCTGCTGGATCTGCCCCAACCTCTTGCCCTGGTCTTGGGTCCCTGATTCTATTCCTTGATGGAGTTGGACATAGCAGTGTTTATCTCTCAGAGACAAAAGTAAAGGGCAGTGGGGGAAAAAAAGCACCAGATAACGATCACATGGCAAGGAGACTGGATCCTGTCTGAGAGCCTCACAAGTTCTCCCCCTTTGCTCAATGCCAGCGGAGTACTTAATAAACACAGAATGATACACAGCGACTGTTAAGTGATCACCCATCCATATCAAAGCAAGTATCCTCTTATCCTGCTAAATGAAGATAATACAAAATTTTCAGTGTTGTCCAATATATTTTAAAACAATCAATTACCTACTATTTCCAGCTGGACATTCTGTGCCCAAAGAAGTGACGACACCAATATTGAGCAAGAATAGGTTCCTGCATCTCTTACTCCCACTGTTCTTAGTAAGAGAGAAGCATTCCCCTTCGGCATCTCCGCTAGAAACATCTCAGCCCGTTTATCCTTGTGTTCCACCTGCCTGGTAAATCCATTGTAGGCAAATATCAGCTTCGTGTGTCCTCCTTTCTGCTGGAATACCCATTTGATGGTGACATCTGTGTGGTGATCAACTGAGAAAGCACAGCTAAGGAGGACATCCTTATTCAAGCCAGACTGGATTAGAGAGGGTCCTGTGCGTACCAAGAATACACCTGTAATACAGATGGTAAAGCATCATTAGAGCAACCAGATTTTGGATCAATGGTGCTAAACACAGTCAGAGTACAAGCTGCCATCTAAAGACACACAAACCCATACTACAGAATAAAGCTTATATGCGATCAGAGCGAGAAACAGGTACAATTCATCACTCTGCCACTGACTTCTTTTGTGCCCTGGGTCAAGCCATTTAACTCCTCTTTGTGCCTCAGTCTCTCAATTTGAATAATGGGTACAGTTAACCTTCAATAATTCATAACTGTGCTACAAGTCTTATGCAGTGTTGTAGCAGTGTTGGTCCCAGGATATTAGAGGACTCAAGTTTCAAACCTTGTATTTAGCAGGGACACTGAGTTAGTTTCCAAGACCTGAAGAAGAGCTCTGTATAAGCTTGAAAGCTTGTCTCTCTCATCAACAGAAGTTGGCCCAATAAAAGATATTACCTCACCCACCTTGTCTCTCTACAAGTCTTAGTTAACCAACACTGTTTTTTGCAATCTAGATTTTCATGATAGTAAATAACTGGGAAACATTTATAATATTCTTTAAAATCCTCAAGTGAACGACTAACTATATATATATATATATAAAATCACTTCAGTCAAGTTATTCCCAATTTACAATGGGAATCTGGGTTGGCCAGCCAGCCAACCAAATATTTATCCTCTTTGCTGAAGCCTATCTTTTGGACATCAGAATCCCACTCCTGCTATTATAAAAATGAGACTAAGGCCAGGTCCACACTACAGCGTTAAATCGATTTAAACAGCGTTAAATCGATTTAACGCTGTACCCATCCACACTACAAGGCACTTAAAATCGATTTTAAGGGGTCTTAAAATCGATTTCTGTACTCCAGCTAAACGAAAGGAGTAACCCTAAAATCGATATTACTAAATTGATTTAGGGTTAGTGTGGACGGAAATCAAAGTTATTGGACCCATTCTTTTACTGAGCTACCCAGAGTGCACCGCTCTTGAAATCGATCGTAGCCTGGGACCATGGACGCACACCACCGAAGTAATGTGCCCTAGTGTGGACGCGTAAAATCGATTTTATAAAATCTTTTATAAAATCGATTTTATTAATTTCGATTTTACTCTGTAGTGTGGACGTGGCCTAAGAGTGAAACTGAGAGCACGTGTGTGTAAAAGCAACATAGTTGAGAGGGTTGAGCACGGAGTCTGAACTCTATTTTCTGTTCTGCCACTAAGTCAATCCACCTCCCTGCCTCAGTCTTCCATCTGAAAAGGGAAGATGATCCTTGACCTCACAAGGGTGCTTTGAGCATTAGATAGTTAATGTCTCTATGATGGTTTTGAATATGCAAAACACTGTACATGTACTAAATAATATTACTCTCCATTGTTATTACTACTTGCATTTGGGTTGAGAAGCTGCCATGTTACACTTTTCTGGCAATGCAAGTTATCTTTACATCTACTTTCAAGCCCCTTTACCCTGTGACACTGGAGGCAAGTGGCCTTAGCTGTATTGGCAATCCTAAGTATTCAAAAACCAGGAGTCATACCTTCCAGAACCATGAAATTGGCTTAAAAAGTAAGAGATTTTTTTTAAAAAAAAAAAACCCACAACATTTGGTCTTCTTATTTACCTTCTAGGTTTTGAGCCTTTAAGAAACACCGGGGTCAAATTTTCAACATTGTCTCCATAACTATGAAGCCTAGAAACTTACTTTAAAAAAAAATACATATTTGACTAATTAATTTATTTTCAAAAAGACTGTCGAGATTGTCTCTTATTTACAAGATTCCATGAGCTGGGGCTTTAAGGAAAACACCAAATAAAAGAACACCTCAAATAAAGTTGCAAGGATCGGCAATACTCCCGTAGTGTAAATAAGAATGAGACCCATTATTTCGATTATACACAACTCTAGCAAAGCTGCTTCTCCCTATTTTAAACCCACCAATGGAGATATTTTAAAAATATCATGATGCTATTTATTTCATCGCTAAACTCACATGGTCGTTACAATGCAATGTGGATCCTATACAACTTAATGTCCTCATTTGGATGGTGCAGTAAAAGTGCAAACTACGATTAACATCATTATTATTCAATGTTTCTTTGATAGTCTTATTGTTACCTGAAAGATAAAATCTCTCTGCGTTGCCTTGAGAAACATCTTCGGGGACTTGGTTCTCTGCCTCTTTGCTGGCACTTGATTGTACCAAAAAGACTGTAACGGTGAATTTGTCAGCCAGGTGCCTTATGGTGCCAGTGAACCATGAATCTAGTTTATGAAGCTGAGTTTGTAACCCAGGCCAGAAGATCTGGGTGTTATCTGTAAAATATCTGCTAATCTTACATTCAAGCTGGTCAGTATCCTCGTCCATATGTTGGAGAATATCCAGTGAGGACTCTGCATGAAAAAACACACATGCACCTGTTAGAATCCCAGCTCATCTTAATAAATATTATGGAAAGAGTCTAACTATCTATGCACACCAGCCCAAACAGCAAATACTACACAACCCTATTCAATCTCAGTTGTAATTCACTCTCAGCACACGCACAAATAGCATGGAAATCTTCACCCCAAGTGAGATCAGCAGTAGATTTAGAGTTTTCAGCATCTTTGAAATGAGTATCGCTGAGGCAGCAAACTGTCAAATATTATCAATATACACTAAGGAGCTTTCGGCAGTTGGCTCTGAACATTAACTGCTATTTTACTGCCATCCAAGGGCTTAAAGGGTGAAGCTCATCCCTGCACAGAGACTTAAGCGGTTCACAGACCTTGTACCGGCTGAAAGAATAGCCAAAGAATCAGTCAACTCAACAGATGAGAGACCAGGAAAACAGACCGATGCCCTGATTTCTAGAGGTAAGTTGCAGGGCTCATCTCGTCACAATGTATTTTACCAGTCCCCAGAAGAGAATGAGGGGATTCTTGCCCCTTGAGTTCTTTTCTTTAATGCAGTATATTGTCACTACTCTTTGTCATCCACCATACTCACAACAGGTTATTTGTGAGCCACACAATAAGTCACATCATAAATCACATAATAATGTTATTTCTAAAGATAAACCCAAGCAAACCCCCAAACACATAGGGGAATTTGAAACCTGGATCAAGATCTGAACTTTGCAGCTCAGATTCCTCTCCCACCATGAACAGTTCTGCACAACAGGGCTCCAAGAGGCACATCTTTTCTCTGAATCCTCCTACTCTGTTGTGACTAGTTTGAGGGAAATGTACTCTGCATATTCCCCCTATGTTGTGATTAACTTTATCTGATGATATAACAGCACAAGCTAACAACATTCCCTGCAAGATTTACCCTGGCAGATGTCTTCCTACGCTTGCAAAATGATTAATTATTCATTTACTAAGTGAATTTAATGCTAGTGAAGATTGAGGATTTATCTACACAGAGAAGATAGTATGCAGCAAGCTAGGCTGTGAATTCAAAATGAATTAGCTACTCTGCACCAACTCCCCATGCGGACACTCTTAATGCAGTTTAGCTTGGAATACTTCCAAAGTATATTAAGCTGATGTGCACAAAGGTGCTCTTAGGTTGCGGTAAGAGAGTCACATGGGGAATCAGTGCTACTGCAGGGCCTTTTCCTGTGTATGCAATCCCCGAAGTCTTATGTTTAGCCACATACTACATCCCAGCCTGAATAACGCCCACAGTGACCTACTAAAGTGCTTCAACCAGGAGCTGAAGGAAAGTCAGGTTCTGATCATTCCTTGCAACAGGGTAAAGGCAGCTTAGCTGAACAGCAGAGGATTATTTCTGCTTGTGCCATCCCTATGTGGTACAGACCTGCCATAGTGACTTCTAGGCCATTCTCATCCCAGCTGCCATGGCATATGGAGCATGCCCAAGGGATGTGGCTGGACAAGTTGGTACAAGGTTGATCAACCTTCAGAGTTATTTCATATTTCAGTCTTTGGGCTGCTCTGGTTTGTGTCTGGGACTGGTCTGTCCCCAAGAAGGCCCCAGTGCCAGAAGAGGGCTTACAGCACCTGCCATCCTAACAATCATCAAGTAGAGCTGAGCTACAACTCAGGATTGGGGCCTCACTGTCCATGCTCACTCAGTTCTTCTGCCAGAATGGCCAAACAAGCCACTTATGTAGGTGGCTCCCTGACATGGGCACTTGTCCACTAGAACCTGGGACGCGATCTGCCAACTCATTTCAGGTTGGCCAGCCATCCACTGCTAAGTTACAGTCACTGTGACCTTAGGCACCCCTGTATTCAGACCCTACACACAACTGCCTTGATTTTTGTGCCAAATATGCCTTGTGAAATAATTGAAAACTAACAACTCCTGGGGTCAATAATATCATTGTAAATTATATGTAACAAAGCTGGGTGTGATATTATGAATACTCACTGATATTACACTTTGAAGGTCTGGTCTATACTGGGGGCGGGGGAAATCGATCTAAGTTATGCAACTTCAGCTATGTGAATAACACAGCTGAAGTCAACGTACTTAGATCAACTTACCGTGGTGTCTTCACTGCCCCGTCAACTCTGCCTGCGTCTCTCACGGCGGTGGAGTACAGGAGTCGACGGGAGAGTGTTCGGGAGTCGATTTATCGTGTCTAGACTCTATCCGTCAGGTAGTGAAGACAAACCCAAAGTCTGTGATTGAAAGGTATTTAAATCAGGCATATCGGGGTGTGTGTGTGTGTGTGAGTGAGAAACTTTTTTTTTCCAGATAAAGACAAGTGGCTGATACCTCGAATCAGGTATGGCTCAAATTCAGTGGCTACTGATTTGTATCAGAAGTTGCAACAGGAAGGGATAATTTGGAACTAGCCTCCACTTTATTTTTTCCGACCTCCTGGGTCCTTAATTCAGCATGAACTAATGAACTTTATCTGGGGGTATCCTTTGGAAGAATCAATTTAAAAGGTACCCGAGCTACAGGTTGTTAAAGAACCACCAGAGTTATAACCATTATGGAGTTACGAACAACCTCCATTCCCGAAGTGTTCATAACTGAGGCTCTACTGTATGTATCTGGTAACTCCTTTTCCTTAGATTTACCTCCTTACATAGACCTGTATCCATACACCTGTAGACCTCATCACCACAGTAATCTGAACGATTTCTTCTGCTATATTTTCAAAATGCTGCATTGGATATTCTGAGAATAGATGAGGGAATCTATGGAAGACTCTTCAGTCAAATGCACTAAAAATGGACCCTCTCATGTCAAACACATACTGTTTAGCTCTTCACTCCACTGTCACTCTTTCACGGAAGGAAAGGCTCATCCTTCTGTTACATTTCTCTCCTGTAAAAATATTTGCTGAAACCAATCAGGGTGTGTTGGCACACAGAAAACAGTCTGACACAGATCAACACCCCCTTGTTGGTAAACAAACGACTAGTGTAACATGCTTAGTTGTAGGGTGTTATGCTGACATCTATTGGACAATTTAGAATATAGCACAGCATCTATTCATTTAACAAACGACCAGTGGCCAAATTTTCCCGACAGCAGGACACAAGCAAGAACTCATACTTGTGCATCTTGCGGTGGGGAAGTGGGGTCCCCAGCTGAGAAAGGTGGACACTATTATTCATATATTATGTTTAACAACATTTTTATATATAGTATAAATATATAAGAATAGCCACAGATCAGGGGGTCCATCTAGCCCAGCATCCTGCCACCCACAGTAACCAGCACCAGATGCTTCAGAGGAAGGTTCAAGAAACCCTGCAGTAGGCAGCTATGGGATAGCCCAGTGGTTTTCAAACTTTTTTCCTGGCGATCCAGTTGAAGAAAACTGTTGATGCCTGTGACCCAATGGAGAGCTGGGATGAGGGATTTGGGGTGTGGGAGGGGCTCAGGGTTGAAGTGCGGGGGTGAGGGCTGTAGGGAGGGGATGAGAATGAGAAGTTCAGGGTCTGGGCTGGGGTGCGGGAGGGGGTCAGGGCTCTGGGCTGGGGGTGCAGACTCTGGGGTGGAGCAAGGGATAATGGGTTTGGGGTGCAATAAGGGGCACGGGTTTACCTCCGGCAGCTCCCGGTCAGTGGCGCAGCTGGGGTGCAGAGGCAGGCTTCCTGCTTGTCCTGGCACCGTGGACCGCGCTGTGTCCCAAAAGCGGCCAGCAGCAGGTCCGGCTCCTAGGCGGAAGCATGCGAGCAGCTCTGTGTGGCTCTCACCTACCTGCAGGCACCGTCCCCCTCCCATTGGCTGCAAACCGGTGCTCAGGGCAGGGGCTGCACATGGAGCCCCATGCCCTCCCGCCTAGGAGACGGACCTGCTGCTCGCTGCTTCCGGGGCGCAGCACGGTGTTGGAGAAGGTAGGGACTAGCCTGCCTTAGCTGGGCAGCACCGCTGAGGGGACTTTTAACAGCCCAGTCTGCAGCGCTAACCTGAGCCACCGTGACCCAGCCCTTTCCATTCCACAAGCGAGAACTGGGTTGTGGCTCACGGTTTGAAAACCAGAGGGATAGCCTGTCTCTTGGGGAAGATTCCTCCTGAGGTGGTTTTATAGCCTGAAGCATGAGGATTTTATATATCTTAGCATTTATTGTTACAACTCTGCATATTATATTCATTCAATCCCTTCTGAATCCTGCTAAACTTTTGATCTCAACAAAATCTGGTGGCAATGAATTCCATAGACCAACCGCTTGTTGTGCGTGCACACACACAGAATCATCATAGCTGGAATGCACAGTGACAGTTATCATTAAAGTTGACCAAGCATTCCTATTCTAAAGAGCTTTATTTCAGTTGTTTGTAACTTTCATTTTGCAGAGATTTTCCAGGTGTGGTCTCTGCCCGAGAATGAATTTTAAATTTGAACAATAACAGTTCAGCCATTTTTGATTCTGAAGGGAGTGAACACATACATTTCTACTATTAAACATCTTTGGTGTGTCTTTTTTTTAAAGATTTTGAATACCTCGCCAGGAGAAGCTTGAAGCTCAGCAGAGAGATAATCTCTAGTTTGGACACATGCCTCTCGGTGGTCTACTGAAAATGCATTCTTCTTTGGCCCAATTATAAGGCACTATAACAGCATGCTTCGATCATATGCACTTATGTTGCCTGAACCACAATCTCCCTACATCCTACTGGCAACAGGATGTGTGTGCACAAATAAGGAAGTTGGGCACAATGATAAATGAAGAAGGTCTCTTTTACGGACCCAGCCAGCCAGTTAGCTATAAAATCCCTCTTAGTAGCTGCTTTCTACTTGCTTTACCTGTAAAGAGTTAAAAAGTCTCACTGCAGGTATAGGTGAAAGGAAGTGAGTGGGCACCTGGCCAAAAGAGCCGATAGGAAGGCTAGAACTTTTTAGAATTGGGAAAAAACTTATCCTTTGTCTCTCTGTGTTGGTCTCCTGGAGAGAAGGGACAGAGCAGCTATGCTGTAAGAGCTTGGGTCAAGTATGAAAAATCATCAGATCATACTTAGAAAATCAATCAATCATACTCATCTAAAACCCCAGATATGTAAGTAGATCAGGAAATGTCTAGGAAGATGCGATTAGGTTTCTCTCTTATTTCTTTATGGCTTGTGGACTCATCTGTGCTAACCCCAAATGCCTTTGTTTTGCCTGTAACCTTTAAACTGGACCTCAAGAAAATGATTCTTGATGCTTCATTCATTTAAGTGTTGTTTTTTTAATCTAGCAATAGCCTGAGTTTCCAGATGTATTTTCTTCCTTTTGGTTTTTTAATAAAATTTACCTTTTTTAAGAACAGGATTGGATTTTTGTCCCCTAAAAGGTTTGTGAACATATTGTTTAATTAGCTGGTGGCAACAGCTGATTTCCTATTTTCTTTCTCAGCTCTTACACGGGGGGTAGGAGGGCTTGAGGGTACCCCACAAGAAGGAATTCCCAAGTGCGCCTTCCCGGGTTCTAAAAGGGGTTTTGCACTTGAGTGGTGGCAGCATCTACCCACCCAAGGTCAGACAGAAGCTGTAACCTTGGGAGTTTAATACCAGCCTGGAGCGGCCAGTATTAATTTTTAGAATCCTTGCAGGCCCCAAGTGTTAAGGATAACTGTACTCTGCAGCAGGCTGAAATGGGAACTCTACAATGGGGGAGGATATGGCCTCAGAGATACGGAAGCTATTGCCTTAATCAGAAAGGCCCACCTCATGCTAAACAGTCGATGGATGATTCAGGCTGCTAATCTGCACAACCTGCTTCACCCACAGTGACGGGAGGACAACGCAAGCATAGCAACGCACCAGCTCTCCTGACAACGGTGGTTTAAACACCAAAAACCACTCCAGACCCCCTGAGATCACTCACCAGGTCCCACAAAGCTTCTGGAATGCAAACCAGAGGACGATCTGTGTGCAGCATTCCAACCTTTGTGTGCCACCATCCCTGAGCAACCTGAAGGAAACCCCTCGAGGCAACCTGCCCAGAGATTGGGGGGCCCAGTTTTGGTTGCCTCAAGCCTCAGTTTGCATCTACTTTACAACTCTCTCAAATGGGAACCAAATTTGCACATATGCCTGAGCATCTAAACAGATTACTCACCTTGTACAATAAACGTGAGGGTATCAGCAGCAGGAGGATTTTCTTGGTGAGGTCTCTCAGTTCCACTTAGCAGGAGCCAGGCATTCTGTCTGATGTACTTGAATTCACTTAACAATGGGATTGTTTCAGTTGTCTCAAACAAGCAGGAAAGCTGCCTACTTTGACTAAAGGTTGAACCTGCTGTTGCAACTCCATTATGGTGCTTTAGGATTCCTTCAAGGCAATACATGCACAAATGCATTAAAAAATACTGTTGATCTTTTAATAATAAAAAATACTCCTGAATTAAGTTTAGCTAATGCATTTAGCTAACACTCTTTCTATGCCATTTTAATGGCTCCATTTGGGCCAGAGTATCTTGAATATTACTTTTTTTTGAGGGTGAAGGGCCATTTTTCTGCATTATAGGAGTACGAGGAACTTTGGGCTCTTTATCCATAAATCTTTTGAGGGGGAAAATAACAGAAGATATAAAATTTTCCCTGAGCAAATACATTTTGCTTTTTGGTCACAGAACTTAATATAATTATTAAGTTCATTTAAACGATGGTTGTATTATGAAATAAACGATTAAAATGTTAGATTATATATATATATATATATAAAAGTTACAAATGCAGCACATTAAACCAGACAGAGACAATTTTTCTAGCAAAACCCCAAATGCTTCATTTCAAGTTTCATTAATAGCCAGTAATGCAGGCCAGACTAACATAAATTTAGACTAACGTAGCCCAAGTTTTGAATTTGTGGTTCTGTTTGTTGGAATAAAAGAGCTAAACTTGGTTGTTATGCAGAGTCTATCCCAAACCTGGGCAAAAGAGAGCAGTTTTGGCCGAGTTTCACTTGGAGATTTTGGGTTTGTTTCTATTAAAAAACTAAGGCTAAGATTTTAAAGTGAGACCCATGAATTTTAGGTGTCTCAAGTTGGACACTCAAAAATTGAAGTAGCCCCAAAAAATCACTGAAGACTTTTGGAAATCTTAGCCTAGATTTCTACGATATGAAAACAAGACTATTTGGATCAGCAGTTCTGCAGTTAAAATCACCCTCAGGCCAACAAGGATAATCTCGTCTTTACAATAGGACAGATATTATCACAACAACCAACAGTCTCTGGCAACACCACATCAAGAATTTAGCATATAAAGTGATTCAGTCTCATTTTACATAGCACTAAAACACATGCAAATATATTAGGTGTACATACCAGTGCATAGGAAGCAATAAACTGCAGAATAAATCCTAAAATTCATAGTGGAGTTGCTTTAGGTACAGAGCCACCCTCTACAGACTCTCTTCTTGCTCCATAACTTTAGCTGGTCTTAGTTTCACTTTCATTTCTCTCAAAGAGGCTGCTGCAATCCCTGCAGGGCGGGATTTTCTGGTCAAACAAACTTCATAACAGCTGGGTCAAATTCTCTACTAGCATTAACACCAGTGAAGTCAGTCAAGTTACGCCAGCAGAGAACTTGGCCCACTGAGAGGTAAGAGAGTGGATGTATCTGCCAAAGAGGAGCTAAGATTTATTTCTCTGTTGCAGACAAGCTGAAGGTTTCGAAGTGGTAGCTGTGTTAGTCTGTATCAGCAAAAACAACTAGGAGTCCTTGTGGCACCTTAGAGACTAGAACTTCTGGATTCCCCCATATTAACAAAGGTTGAGTGGGGTCTCCTTAGCACCAGCTGGGATAAGCACCCTCCCACAAGGAGCAGAGCAGGAGGAGTACCCTATACAGTCCCAAGTGAAGTCAGGAGAGAGTGCTCCTCTCTCCTGTGCTACAACGGGCACATCTGAGAGAACACCAGTACTGCCAACCCCAAGTGCTCAAAAATCATAAGATTGATTTAAAGATTATGACATTTTAAAGATAATAGATGTTTGGTACTTTTTAATTTGCCTTCTGGTGTTGCAGCATTTAAGGTTATGTTTCCAGGTTTTCCCCCTTAACCAGGAGAGCTAGAAACTTAAAAAACAAACAAACAAAAAAAAAAAAACAAAAAAAAAGGTTGGGGGGGGAACACAGCTGAGATTCTGAGCCCCCTGCCAATATTGTTTCATTGTTTCCTTGCACTCCCCCATCCATTGTCTCTTGTCTGACACCTAGGGTATGTCTATACTACCCACGGAAATGTCGGGCAGTGATCTATCCAACGAGGATAGAGAATTAGAGAATATCTTATTGCCCTTATATAAATCCATGGTATGCCCACATCTTGAATACTGTGTACAGATGTGGTCTCCTCATCTCAAAAAAGATATATTGTTATTAGAAAAGATTCAGAGACTGGCAACTAAAATGACTAGGGGTTTGGAACGGGTCCCATATGAGCAGAGATTAAAGAGGCTAGGACTTTTCAGCTTGGAAAAGAGGAGGCTAAGGGGAGATATAGTAGACGAATATTAAATTATGAGTGGTGTGGAGAAAGTGAATAAAGAAAAGTTATTTATTTGTTCCCATAATACAAGAACTAGAGGCCACCAAATGAAATTAATGTGCAGCAGGTTTAAAACAAATAAAAGGAAGTTCTTCTTCACACAGTGCACAGTCACCTCGTGGAACTCCTTGCCTGAGGAGGTTGTGAAGGCTAGGACTATAACAGGGTATAAAAGAGAACTGGATGAATTCATGGACATTAAGTCCATTAATGGCTATTAGCCAGGATGGGTAAGGAATAGTGTCCCTAGCCTCTGTTTGTCAGAGGATGGAGATGGATGGCAGGAGAGAGATCACTTGATCATTAACTGTTAGGTTCACTCCCTCTGGGGCACCTGGCATTGGCCACGGTCAGTAGACAGGATACTGGGCTGGATGGACCTTTGGTCTGACCCAGTACGGCCATTCTTATGTTCTTATCTAATGGGGTTGTGCCCAGTGGGGGATCTGTTCTCAACCAATTATCTGGAAGAAAATATAAAATCACTGTTGGTAAAATCTGCAGATTACACAAAAATTAGTGGCATGGTAAACAACAATGGAAATGGGTCAGTCATACAGAATCACCTGGATCGCTTGTGGCTCATCTGAACAACCTGCATTTCAATACAGCTAAATTCAAGGTCACACAACTAGAAACAAAGAATGCAGGTCAAACTTATAAGATGGGGGCGGGGGGAAGGGGGTTGTATCCTGGAAAGCAACAACTCTGAGAAGGATTTTGGGATCATGGCAGACAACAATTTGAACCTAAGCTCCCAGTGAAATCCCATAACAGAGAGTAAATGAGATCTTTGGATGTTAATAGGAGAAGGGCAGTAAAGTTACCTGCATATACACCATTAGTGACACCTTTACTGGAATACTGTATCCAGTTCCGGTATCCACACTTCAAAACAGATGTTAAAAAATGTGCAAAGTATTCAGAAAAGAATGAGAACACCACAGTTTGGAAAAGAATCCCTACTGCAAAAGACTGAAAAAAAAGCTCCATCTATTTAATTTATCTAAGGGAAGATTCAGCAGTGACTAGAACACAATCTATAAGCAAGGAAGAGTTTTCTGATAGTTATGGCTTTTTAAACTGGCAGAAGATGACAATGACAAATTCAGATTAAAAATAATAATACCTAATAGTGCTTTTCATCAGCAGATCTAAGAGTGCTTTACAACAGTCAGTAGCATTATCCTCATTTTACAAATGAGGAAACTGAAGCACAGAGGTGAAAAATAAGGCACATGTTTTAAAGAATGAACATAATTAACCATTGCGACAACTTACCCAGAGCGGTGGTGGATTCTCCATCACTTGGAGTCTTTCAATCAAGACTGGATGGTTTTCTAAAAATATCTGCCATAACTCACACAAGAAGATAGAGGCTCAATACAGAAATTATTGGGTGCGGTTCTGTGGCCTGTGTTATACAAAAGATCAGACTAGATGATCAGAATAAGAAGTTTTAAGGCCTGAAGGAGCCAATCTATGAATTTACACTAGTTGAGGACATGGCTCATCATGTATGAGCATTCTCTTCTAACACTAATATTTAAACTTCACAAGTTTTGCAGTAGTTATAGCTTTTCTTCCTAATTAACTCCCTCTTGCACACACAATCAAAACTGGTTGTTTTTAGTCCAACATAGGAGAAAGGGTTCATTTCCCCTGCCCCTCACCTCAAAAAATTTCAATTGACAGGATAATTTCCTGGTATGGAAATAGTGAAAGTTTCTATTTATTTGATTTCAATAGTAAAAAAACCCCCAAACATACCAAACAACCCCTCTTCCCCCACAATTAAGAACTTTGTTGTTATACATTAAACATTTTAAAAACAATACATTTTCCTTCATACAGATAATCAAGTAATATGTTAAATATTTGTCAACTGATTCTAAATTACTTACTTACTAGAACATGTAATTTTGACAACACATAGAAAGGTTAAAGGCTTACATAAGGAACGGAATTAGATCCGCTTTTAACAGGCTGACCCAGCAAGGCAATGAATGACCACAATTCCCACTGATACCAATGGGAGTGGGGGTACTTGGCATCAGACGGGCACCGTGCAGGGCTGGGCCTTCAGCTGAGATTTGCAAAGGAACCTAAGGGAGTTAGGTGCCAAAATCAGGCAACCTTTGAAAAATTCCAGCCTTCATGTCACTATGCCCTGGTGTAGCACTGAAGGGTTTTGGGAGAGAGCTGAGTTCATCTTCAATCTTATAAAGAGACTGGCTGATATAGGATCTTTGGGAGAGCAGATGGAGAAGACAGATGAGGGGTAAAGTTACTCCAAAGGAACTAAAGATGAAGCACCAAGTTTGGGTGTGGTAGAATATGGGATTATGGTTTGGAACCTTCTGTACGTAAGAGTTTATAGCAGTAGGAAATAAAAGAAACTATTGTTCAAACCACTTCACCAAGATAAAATTACATAACCCTCAGAGAACCCATATGCAGTAGGCATTTACCCCCATTTTATAGATGAGGAAATGGAGGCTCAGAGAAGTGTAGCAACTCGCACAGCTTGCCTCGTGCTTGGACTACACCTGTGTAACAATATGTACTATCCAAAACAGTATTTTCTTAAGAGCACTTAAAATGTCACATTACAAACACGCTGCCAGATTCACCAATGGTGCAAAGACTTCTGCTTAGTAAAGTGATGGGCTTGGCCTCTTTTGTGGTTTGCTCCATTCTATGGTCCGGTTAACCCCATGAACTGAGTGCACGCATATTTTCACATCAATAAGGAGGAACCTCCTTCCGGGAGGACCGGATTGCCTTCATTTACTCTTCTTTGGTCCACTTCTCTGTTCAGGGCCTTCTGCCCTC
Source organism: Gopherus evgoodei (assembly GCF_007399415.2). Classification (NCBI taxonomy): domain Eukaryota; kingdom Metazoa; phylum Chordata; order Testudines; family Testudinidae; genus Gopherus; species Gopherus evgoodei. The sequence continues at coordinate 10,764,009 of NC_044338.1, forward strand.
TTCTTTCTCCAATCACAGATCTCCGAGTAGCTACATGATTGGCACTTCCACGCTTCCTCAATTTCCACCCCCTGGACCTCTCTTTGTCCTTTCCAGTAAGCAAGGTAGTGCTGTGCTTTCTCTCGCACCTTTTCTTCTTCAAACCGAACCACCTCCGTTCCGAGCAGGGTGTTACTTTCCTGGTGGCTGTATTCGATTTTCAAACAGTCAATACCAGGGATGTCAGAAAGCGTCAGGTTTAGATACATCAGTTCCAGGAGGTCCCCAAAGCAGGTTACCGTGAATCCTACTTTCTGAGCATGTTCCCTAATTTGCGATCCCAGTGGCTGCTCTGGCCTCAGCTGGATGTGACTGGTGATAACATCTGGTTTCAGTTTTCCTTGCACCATGGCATCAAAAATGTATTTATACAAACAGACCTGAAGGCGGGGGGAGAGGGGGAAGATAATTCAATAGATGATCAAACAATAGTGCATTATAGAATGCAACAAGCTGGGATGAACTCCCCTAGGCTATGTCTACACTGACAGCTAGGGATGGGAATCCCAGCTTCAAAAGACATACTCCACTTTCACTCATCTGAGCTCACATGCTAAGAATAGTAGTGCAACATGGGCAACGGTGGCCCAGCCTAGTCACCGTGAGTACGAACCCTCCAGGTTCAGAGGGATTTGTACTCAGAGCGGCTGGCCCAATCTGCTGCTGTCCATGCTCCATTAGCTTTAGCTCAGATGGGAGCAAGCATGAATATGTCTGCACAAGCTGGGAGTCACACCCCTAGCGCAGAGTGTAGGCACAGCCTCAGGCGTCACTGGAAATCATCATGCTACTCAGTGCAATATGGCTTCGAACGCTGAGTGTATTATACATAGAAATGCCCATCTCCGTAAGGTTACAGATCACCTCCAAATAGACGAGAAGCCCAGGAAAATGTGGACGGCTCACTGAACCACAGAGGAGCCAGTGATAAAAATGTACATGCAAATAACTTCTAGATGTAAATAAACTGTATTCAAACTCGAGGCGAGGGTCTGACAGAATGAGACTTAATCAGCTGAACTTTAAAAGGTGGGGTTTTCACCGCTGCCCTAATTCTAAATGGGAATCAGGCAGCCAAATAAATCCTTTAGTCAACTTTGATGATACGCAGCTGAAAGCAGATCTCAAATTACATGAATAGGGTGCGCTTGTAGTTAAAATAAACTTAATATTGCACAGCCAATCCAAGCGCTGTGGGATTTGATGGCAATAGTTTAGTAGGTGACATATGTCTCTGCAAGTCAGCATTGAACCAATTATCTGGGAGGCCATGGAATGCTGGAGGTCCATCTTTTGCATGAGATGTTGACCCAAGTGTCCTGACTTGTCTTTGAAGATCCTAGGGCACTTTTCCCAAGAGAAGGGTTGTTAACGCTGATGCCTGGTCTGAATCCCAGCTGGGGTGGTTATACTCCACCTAATGGAGTTCCCCTTCTAGTTTCAACTGAATACTTCCTGTCCTAACCAGTTGTGTAACATGGCGGCTGGCTGTCAAACAGAGGTTCTCTTTCAGTCCAGAGATGGCTGCAATTCACATATAATTTGCACAATAATCTGCAGAATGTTTTTGGTATAAGAGGGACAATATAAATACACGGTCGTTACATTACACTACTTCCTTAGTAATGTTAGTCTAATACCCATCAGTTGCTTGTTTTCTGAGCAAATATTTGTCTATGGATTTGAACATAATTTTACCCCTATTTTGAACATATTTGTCTAAGGATTTAAGCATATTTTACCCACCTGGAAATAATCTCTCTTTTTCTGTGCTCCAGAAGGCATAAAAGGTCGGCCTCGAGTTTTTAGCTCTCTCAGCTCCAGCTCTCCCATGGCACTATAGCATAGCTCATCAATGACTCCCATCAGGAAGACATCTTCTATTACTCCAAACACTGGAAGCTCCCGCACACAACCACCTGGAATACAAAATGGGATACCTGTACATTTTATGAGGCTCGCATGGCTTTTGAATGAAGACTTAAGTAACATTGCAAATGTCTTGGAATTGTAGTACTGATGCATTTTAAGAATTTGCATTTAGACACCAGATTAAGAGAATGCTTGCATGCCTCCCCAAGGAATTTCAGTTTTAATAATCTAAGATGGTTATTAGAAATTCAGGCAAGGGAGTTTAAAATAAAGATTTTTGTCTTAATCTCTAATTGTTATCATCCTTTCAAGCTAGCACAAAGATCACAACAAATTTTTATATATAAAACACACTCACTCTCTCTCTCTCTGACACCACACAAACACAGAGTAAAATGAAGATAAAAAGAAATTATGACAATATCTTTTGCCTGCCTACATACCTGCTTGTAGTTCTGGAATCACAGAAAGAAGATTCAGTATTTTTATTGCCCAAGAATCTTCCCTGCTGGTCACATGTACTCTCACTACATCATGGACTTCTAGTTCTGATTTCAAAAAGAGATAAAATGATTATTAATTTTTTATCACAGTCCTGCCTTGAGGCTGTAACTCTGGGTTCTATTGTGCAAGGCACCATGAAGCATGGTAAAAAAGCTTCAGTGTAAATAAGCAAGATAGACAACAGGTGGGAGGGGAATCGGGCACCGAGATGAGTACCCAAGGATTCTCAACAGATCAGTTGGAGAGCCAGGAAGAGAAGAACCTATGTCTCCTGACCCCCAGTTCAGTGCCCTCTTTGAAAATAAATTACCAATGTTAGAAAATGATACAAAATTAGGCCCCTTTCCTTGATCCTGGTGCAATATATCAATCCACTGAGGATTACGAGGAAAATTTTCTTTTTTCCCAGGGATACCCATAAGTTAAATTTAGTCCAGATGCCGGCACAGTAGGATAGTTAAAGCAGTGTGTGTAATACTGCTCTTTAATGCAAGTATATGCTTTTGGAAGGCTCTTATGAGACTAGAAGGTGAAATTCGGCTTGCAGTTATACCTGTGCATCCCTGCTGACATCAACAGTGTCGCACAGGTGTAGCTGTGGGTAGAATTTGACCCAGCATATTACAAGTAAATGAGTTTGTTCACAAACACATTAAAGCCTTCCAAAATCTTTGCAGAAAAGATGATGAAACAACGCCCTGTGTAATAAAAGATGCAGAAGCAGCTGAGAAGAAAGAAAACAAAAGGGAAGTTTTTACTGCAACAGTCTGGTAGTGTTACCTCTGGCTAGATGTATGCTCTTCCCTGTGTTTAACAACACTACTGTCTCTGGCGCCTGCAGCTGGGGGAGCTCCCTCCCATAAACCATTTGTTGTTCGCACCAACTCTGAGTGGACAGATCAGTCACACATAGGTACTTCAGGTAATATTTCTCCAGGGGAGTCTGTGCTCTCTTTCTTTTCACCTTCCCAGCTGCACTGTCTTCCGTCAACACCTTCTTTAAGGATTCCAGAGGCAGGTCGCTTGAGGAGTTTGGCTTCCCAGAGTCTCTATAATGAAACACATTAATTGTTTCCTCCTTTCTAAAGTACTTTAAAAATACAGTTGTTTTGCAAAAAGCGACAAAGAGCCCTGTGGCACCTTGTAGACTAACAGAAATATTGGAGCATGAGCTTTCGTGGGTAAAACCCACTTCGTCAGATGCATTCATGGCCGCCTTTATGACCCGCGAGCAGGGGCGGCTCTAGGTATTTTGCCGCCCCAAGCATGGCAGACAGGCTGCCTTCAGTGGCTTGCCTGCGGGAGGTCCCCGGTCCCGCGGATTTGGCAGCATGCCTGCGGGAGGTCCGCTGAAGCCGCAGGACCAGCGGACCCTCCACAGGCATGCTGCCAAAGGCAACTTGCCTGCCGCCCTCGCGGCGATCGGCAGAGCGCCCCCCATGGCTTGCCGCCCCAGGCACACGCTTGGCATGCTGGTGCCTCGAGCCACCCCTGCCCGCGGGGCCTGACTGGAATACTCGGCGGCGGTCCGGGGCTTCAGCAGCACTTCAGTGGCGGGGAGTTCACTCTGGGTTTTCCATGACACCAAAGGACCCGAAGATCCCTGGAGCAGGGCCTCCTTAGGCACAAGGCCCTCTTCCGGAGAACTGGGTGAATCAGCTTAAAGCCGGCCCTCGACGCATTCACCACGAAAGCTTATGTTCCAATACTTCTTTTAGTCTATTAGGTGCTACAGGGCTCTTTGTCTCTTTTTACAGATCCAGACTAACAGAGCTACCCCTTTGATAACTGTTTTGCAGTTTGCACAGTAAGTTTATCCAGCAAAGCCACTAGCACAAAGATGACACAGGAAAGTGATAAGCAGTATCAATCTCTCTTTCAAGTCTGTGCCAAGTTAGGAACACACTGGTATAGTTCCTGTTGTCCTCTGGGAAAGCCCAGTGAGGAGCAGCCATTTACTTTCAATGAGCCAGATTAGGGCAAGTTCCGACAAGTTTCACACCCTGCCATGGGAAAGTCCTGCTCAGCCCAGGAGCAAGAGGAAAGTCTCCCTGCGTTAGGATCTAGATGCTGGGAGCAGGGAACAACCGCTGGGATAGAGATTTGATCTTCCGGACTCCTTGGGGCGGTTACAAGCCTTGCCCCCCTCCCGCCCCCGGCCGTGTGTCCAGGCAGAGGGCCGGTTCGCTGCCCCTTGTCTCCGGGAGCGAAGGGGGTACAGGACCCCACCCCGCTTTGCAAAGCCCCCAGGCTGCACCCCAAAGAAGCCCCCCGGGGGTTACCGGAAAAGCCGTGGCCAGAGGAGGCGGGGGCGAGCTCCGGGGGCTGCCGCCCCTCTAGGCTCTGGGGGGGCGTTTTACAGGCGAACCCCGAGGCTGGGGAGGGGGACAACGCTCACCCCGGCTGCAGCGCCTGGTCCCCCGGCTCCAGCAGCAGCAGCAGCTCGGAGTCGCTGAGCTCGCCAGGCTCGGAGCCCGGCCCCGCCATGGACGCTCGAATTGCAGCCTCGGCTCCGCCTCCCCCTGCGCGCTGGGGCGAGCACAGCCCGGAGGAGGGGAAGGGGGCAGGTCTCCACCCCCGGCCCCTCCCATCGCGGTCTCCTGCCTCCTCCCTTCTCTGGTCTCGTCCCTTCCCCTGCCTCTCCGCCGCCGCCTTAGGGTCCAGCGCTGCAGAGATGCAGAAATGGGCACGAGTAAGGCGCAGCAATGGGGCCACGGGGCCACCCCAGCCGCCCCGAGAAGCCCAGCCCCAGCAGAGGCATTATGCCTTGTATCCGCCCCGGCAGAGGCTTCTGGCGCTTTTACTCTCCACTGCCAGCTTGTCCGGCCACTGCCAGTGAATGGACAGGCCCTGGCCACAGGCTGTAGGTTTGATATTAAACGGATACCCCCCATTTAGCAAATCCTGATTCTGCCTTCCTCATGCGGCCTTGCCCACTCTCCTGAATTTACTGCAATCGTGGCAGTATTGGGGGGGTCTTCTGTAAAGCCCCAGCTCCTGGAGTCACATCGAGAGCCCTGCAAATCCCAGAGATCCACTTTATATCCACAGACCCATTTCAGGGGATCGCAGACACAAAATTTGTATTGATGCAGGGCTCCAGGCAGGTAAATACATGAGTGTTTCATTAAAAGCGTTTCTAGCAAAAAAAAAAAAACCTTGAAAATGTGATCCAAGTGCATCTTCAAGCTTCAGAAAGCAGAAGTCAAAACAATCTCTTTGGGGTTCAACTCCTTTGTTTTAAAAACTCATGATTTTGTAAGCCAATCTCGTGATATTTTGTAGCCTGACAGGAGTTTTGACAACCTTCTAATACCATGTGATTTTTATGGGGCACACCCCCCTTTCCTATGCTTTCTTCCTGCCTTTGGGTGTGAATCAGGGGCAGCTCTATGTATTTTGCCACCCCAACCACAGCAGTCAGGCGGCTTTCAGCGGCGTGCCTGTGGGAGGTCTGCCGGTCCCGCGGCTGCAGCGTACCCACTGCCAAATTGCCACCAAAGCCATGTGGGACTGGCGGACCTCTCGCAGGCGTGCTGCCGAGAGCCGCCTGACTGCAGCCCTTGCAAGGTCCGGCAGGGCTTGCGGCACTGAGGCCTGGAGCCACCCTGGTGTCAATCAACATTTTCTCTGCACAGCTCTGAGAATAGGAAGTGTTACTTTAGGTGTTCTTCACCGTTGATTATGCTAGGGCTGTCAGGTTAAAGCAGAAGCTCCTGCCTGCATGAGTCTCCAGGTAGCAATGTCATGACACACAAAAACCAGATAAAGAGGTGTCAGATGAAAGGTTTACCCGAAGGAAGGCTGTGTCTAGGAAATTAGTGGGTGAGTCAGTCATACTCAGGTGTCTGCAGCTTAATACTGGAAACTTGACAGAGCTGACACGCTGAATGTACTTGTTCAAAGTCACGCTGGAAAGAATAGGAATAGGCTAAGCCTTGACCCCGAGCTCACAAACACAGAGTTACTAAGACCCGTTTCACACCTCCCTTCTTGTTCTGCTGTCTCCTTGCCTCTAATGCTGGGAAGTAATGCCATTTCTTTGCATGACAGAGCCTTACATATAACTCCTTCAAACTTTGCTTCTGTTTTCTAAGCTCTTCTTGCACGGATGTTATAACCTATTCATGTGTCTGCTGGTGAGGACTGAAACGGAGTTATTAAACATGGATTTAAATGTATTCCCCCTCCCCCATAATTTTCCATGTCTGTTACAGCAATAGGAGAAGGTCTTCAAAGGCAAAGGAGAAGCTTGGGAGCTGTACAAATACAGACAGGAATGCCTGATAATGCTGTCTCCTACCTAGACCTTGTCTGACAAGTGTTCTTTAATCTTTACCAAATGCTACACTCCTCTGCCTTCCCAGAGCCGTTGGCTGTCAATATGAATATGAGAGACTTAAGTCTCTCTAAATTAAGTCAGACTGAGTTGAGTATGCTAGAGGAGAAAGTTTTATCTTCTGTCTGCTAATTCTAACCACAAAAGAACTTCCTGGGGAAAAGTGGGTACCTGGCAGAATCTGGTTGCTACATTACAATAGATCATGTGCTTACTCAAAATAAGATACGCAAAATAAATGACTCCAGCCAAGTTACGGAATGACCGTTGAGCACGTCTGACCCTTACACTATCAGTTGCCTAAAAGAATAGTAAACAAGAGGCAAAGCAAAGCGTGACAGTCCCTCATTGCTAAGCATCTTTCTAAATAGATGGTCAAACATTCTTCTCATCAGCTCTTCAAAGCAAGCCTGTGATGCGCTTTATCAAAGACAGATGCAGATAGTGTTTGTTTAATGAAATCATGGATTTTTAAGGCCAGAGTCATCGAGTCTGACCTCCAGCATAACAGGCTATAAAAGCTCACCCAGCAATTTCTGGATTAAGCCATAACCTCTGTTTGGGGTAGAGTATCTTTTAGAAAGGCATCCACGCCAGGTCTACACTACACATTTACAGCAGTATAACTATGTGGCTCAGGGGTATGAAAATCCTCTGATCGATGCAATTGCACTCACCTAAGCCCAGTGTAGCTAGCGCTTGCTTGATGGGAGAACTTCTTCTGTTGACATAGCTACCACCACTTCTCATGGAGGTGGATTAACTATGCTGATGGAAGATGCTCTCCTGTCAGTGTAGTAACTTCGTCACTAATGGGCTGTAGCTCTGCCTCTGCAACTTTTTAAGAGTAGACCTACCCCCTAGTCTGGATTGAAAAACTTCAAGTGATTGAGAATCCACCTCACCCCTTGCAAAGCTGTTCTGATGGTTAATTACCTTCACTGGTGAAAAAAATTGTACCCTATTTTATCGGATTTTTTTCTAGTTTTAGCTTTTTACCATTGGACTTCATTCTGATTTTTACTGCTAGATCAAAGAGCCATTACTATCACAGAATCATAGAACCGGAAGGGACCTCGAGAGGACATCTAGTCCAGTTCCCTGAACTCAAGGCAGGACTAAGTATTGTCTAGATCAACCCTGACAGGTGTTAAAAAATCCCCAATGGTGGAGAGTCCACAACCTGCCTAGGCAATTCATTCTAGTGCTTAACCACGGTGAGAGTTAGGAAGTTTTTCCTGATGTCCAATCCAAAACCACCCTTGCCACAATTTAAGCCCATTGCTTCTTGTCCTATCCTCAAAGGTTAAGAAAAACAATTTTTCTCCCTCCTCCTTGTAACAACCTTTTATGCTCTTGAAAACTGTTATCGTGTCCTCTCTTACTCTTCTCCAAACTAAACAGACCCAATTTTTTTACTCTTCCCTCACACGTCATGTTTTCTAAACCTTTAATCAAGGCCTGTCTCTTCCTCATATAGGTACTTATAGATTGTAATCAAATCACCCCTTAACCCTTCTCTTGCATAAACTAAATAGACTGAGATTCTTAGGTCTCTGACAGCGGTGCCCATGACAGGTAATAGAAAGTTTTCAGGGGGTAGGTTATAATAAAGTATTACTCTTCTGTCAGAGAAGAGTTAATGTTGGCAGAACAAACAAGGATACATGTTGGGAAGGATTATGCTTTTATTTGGGCTTTCCAATGTAGGCATCATACCAGCTTCTCTTCATGAAAACCTCACTTTGTTAGAAGCCTGTTGGTTATTTAAATCCACTTCCCCAGGGAGAACCCCACAAAGGGAATCATTTCAAGGTTATACAAAACAATGGGAGAGGGTTCATACAAACGCCCTTAGATATCTCTCTTCCTGGCAGAGACATGGATGTAGTTTTTTCCCTACCCACAAATTAGAACAGAGTGTGGCAATAAATGTTTAATGCTCTTAAACTTGGCAAGGGAGATGCTGATTAATGTTGCCAGGTGCATGTATATAACACAAGCTAGAATGTATTTTATGTCTCTAGATACCTTTCCTTTTTTATTGGAAAGAGTACAGAGGATTAGGCTGTACATCATGTATATGGTACAACGCTCCCTTGACCAGGGAGTTTTTACAGCTTGGCATGGACTCTAACATCTGTTTACTGTGGGCGTCTACCCAGCTATCTCCCGTATGGGCTACTATTGAGACTTGGGCAATAGCCCACTGCTGCAAGTGTCCCTATTAATATCACTCTAGGCCAGAAAGAGTTCAGTGTTACAGGTGTATCATTCATTATAAAGGGATGGCCACCTTATGGGAACATAGAATTCCCTGAAAATATTTTCTGTTTTGCATTGCGACAAGAATATAAAGTGAACAAACCAGATTGCTGTTGCAGAGAGAAAGTAATACCCAAACCTTATAATACGTGATCATTACAAAGTTAATCCAGGGGCAATAATGCTGCAGTGACAGTTAGCTTTTGATCTTCTGTCTACAGTTTTATATCCCATGGCACTGTATTTCCTGAAAACGTAGGACATGCTGGTCTTTTTTCAGGCTACAAATCCGCTGCATCTATTCAGTCACTTATAGCACTAAACCACAGAAACTCATATTCACTAAAATTGTGGGCTGAAATTCTTAAAGAGATTTAATACCCAGTTCTTATTAATTTTAATAAGAATTGTGTGTCCAAATCTCCTCGCCAGCTTTGAAAATCCAAGCCTTAGTGGGCATTTTGAGGCACTTAAGAAGTTAATTAGATATCAGTTACCCAGGCACAGGAACATAATAGTGATCACCCAATTATATCTATGAAACTGCTGTAATGTGATGTTAGTACAAATTCCACCACCTATATTTGGCGACATCTTGGGGCATGTCACCAAAGCATCAACAAATGATTTCCAATGCGTAATACCATTCCTACTGGGAAAAAGCTGAAGAACAAAATGATATTTTCAGGGTTATCTAAAGGCCCTTGCATCAAAATATCTGACTTTTCCCAGGATTTGGAGGTAATCCTTATGATTAAAAGGCACCTGCACCATGGTGTACACTATTAACACAGTAGGAGTGCCTGACCTTTACTGAACCAAGGGCTGCATCAGAAATTTTCCAGGGCCCTAAATTTGCATTAAAAGGAGCAGAATGTATTTTTCCTCTCTTCTAATGGGGAACTACAGCCAGAAGGCTGAGAGGTCTTAGCAGGCAGTGCTCCATCTTGATCTGAGGAACAGGTGTTCTGGGAAGCGTAAAGACAAGATCACACATGGGTCCAATTGTACAACACTTATATGCTTTCTTGGCACGGTGCTTTGACAACTGTTCTATGACAATCTCCAGAGTTAGGGAAAATAGCAGCCAGCAAGCAGTCGGGGTGACTACAGACATGCAAAGTTTCAGACCAACAATTTCCAAAAGGGAAAACAAAATCCTCCTACAGAAGAAACAGTCTCTCAAGGTATTCATCTTCACAGCAGGAAGACCAGACCTGAAATGTCAACACTTCCATTATAGAAATTATTAGACCATTTATCTCTGTAAACCTACTGAAAAAAATAAATTGGCCACCTGTCTGCACTGTTATTTAAGAAACCACCTCACAGGAAGAAATGCAGAGACAAAGCAGAGCTGTCTCTCACACATGCACACAAACATCCCCCTCCCCATTTAGTAAGTATCACAGAGTTACGTTTTGTCAGGAGGTAGGGTATTCAGTGCTTCTAGTCACTGGATAACCAGCCAGCTCAGACTCAAACATTTTACACTCCCAGAAACATCTAGCCCCAGACCCTCAAATGTATTTAGGTACCTAAATACCTTTGAGAATCTAGGCTCTAGTTCACACAGGGCATTCTTAGAGGTTGAATAAGTATTTGCACTACCACGATACCTATCCTTAGAGAACACACACACACACACACACCCTCCTGCCCACAGGTTTGTCCTCTGGGTGAAATGCAGAGAGTCAGCACAGGGCCAATGCTCTACTTAATTCCCAATTAAACCATTTTAAGGGGTATGTAGTGTTAGGGATATGTAGAAATCCCCTCCTGGACCCAACCCAGCTTTTTCTTTGGCATTCCACTCAAGGCTCAATTCATCCATCAGTGGCCCTCGGTGAAACACATTATAGGCCCCAACTGTCTCATGAACAACCACCACAAATTGCTGCACAGTCCGCTCACCATAGCCAGGCTATGCTGTGGTTCTGCCAGACTGGCTGCTCACCACTGCTGCTTGGGGTGCTGTTCCTCACGACAGAGGGCAAGCTGGGCCAAATTTGAGTGAGCGGTGTTGCGAGCCTCGTCCGGTGAGTGGTGCCTAAAGCAGCAGCAGGATGAATGGATCCACAGCATGGCCAGCCACGATGAGTGTACTATACAGCTCTTTGTGGGACCCTAGGCTGCCCCTATGCATTTGGACCCCATGCATGTGTCCAGTTTGCCTAGTGTTAATGCCACTGGAATATTTAGTGGTGCACATTCCATGGCCTCAAGGCCCGAAGATGATCACCTAGACTGTGAGCTCTCTTGGGTAGGAACTATCTTTTCATTATTTGTCTCCAGCACATCTAGCACACAGTCAGACCCTGTCCTCTGACTGGAGTTCCTAAATGCTATTCCCACACTAGCAAACACTTAATTATGCAACATTTGTGATGTCATCCGTTTTCCTTTTGGAACGGGCACCTCTCATTTGGTTCCTTTGCCGCAATTCAAACAATTCAATTCTATGGAGAAATCTTTACTCCCAGGACTTTCGAGAGGATTTGACACACTCAGAAACCTGTGCCTGAAAAGATCTCTACTGAGTCTTACTTTGGAGTTTAACAAAAGTTTTAGTGGCTTGGTTCCACTGGCTTACACTTGCTCCTAGTTTGGAATGCAAGTACCTTTGGTACCTTCTCTAATTTGTGCTGTAAACATCCCCAACTCAACACTGATGTCTACATTATTCTGATTTGCACAGTCAGCATTTCCATTTGATGTGATTTGTCACCTAGCATTCCCCAATTTTTTGCCGTTGTCAACATGTAAATCAGTTTCACACAAATGACAAATATGGTTGGCTATTTTAAAACTGCTTAATATTATCTTCAGAGCTTATCAGACTTGGCAGAACAGTGTAATACATCTATTAGGAAAGTAGATAAGACTGTCTCTCTTTTTAATGAAAATCTGTGCGCGCCAGATAATCATTTGGGGTTTTCATGATCAAAAAAATCTCTGAAACATAATTTATCAAATAATTTGGTAGCTACTGTAAGAAAATAATGAAAAATAAAATCCAAGCACCTCTGCTAAGTTACTGGTACAGATCTTGATTGCAGTAATTTGTATGTATTATTGGATAAAGTGGTGTGTTTTAGGAATTAGGTAATGGGCAAAGCACTATAGACACAAACTATTGCAGTATGCTGCTATGCGTTTAGTTTAATAGAAACTCTCAGGACCTTTCTCTGGGAAAATACTTGGCATGACACAGATAAGAAAAATAAGTATCCATATCCAATTGCTTTAATTATAACCTTGCAATTTCATTTAATAAGAGGTTTAGACATTTATGGCTAGATTTACACTTCTCTTAGGTTTTTGATGATAATGGATGTTTACTTCTCTTATCCATTAAATATCATCCCAAAAGCTGTTGGAAATTATGGAAAACAGTGAATGAAATTGATAGGCTCTCTTTGCCAAGTTAGAACTTTTGGGCATATGTGAGTGTCTTAAACACACAGCTTTACATGCTGGAGAGCTACTGAAAATACAAATCAGCCAGTAGTTAGTTTCAGCAGTGGTGTGATGCCTCAATAAAAACATTTCCAATTTTATCATCCATAGCTTCTCTTCAAATACAAAGACTTCCTATTCTGTGCACCAGATGGCATTGACGAAATAGAAATAAAAGTACAGTACTATCATCTCAGATCTCTGTCACTGGATAGGACACTCTTGCTTCTGCAAAACCTATCAGGGTTTATCCCCGCTTTGAAAACTGATCATAATTCCCAACCACATCGAGGCCCACATTTAATCTCACTGAGGAGTAATGTACTCAACAAGCAGTCCCACTGATGCAATGGGACAACATGAGGAGTAAGATACTAGTTTGAGAATACGTGACAGAATCTGGTCTGACTGCAAGCTGTATTTTAAGACTTCCATGGTCCACCGTTTGCATACTCTTGTTCTAGGAGCAGAATTATTGGCTGAGATTTACAGAGCTAAGGGTGATTAAAATCAACTGTCTAGCTGAGATTCAGAAAAAAACCTGGTGTTTCAACCTATGTCCACAGAGCTGTAGATTGAAAGACATGACTGGAAATTCTCCTATACGTCATTAAAAAAATACATCTAGACTCTAGGGGGCAGATCCTCAGCTGGTGAAATTTGCCACAGCTCCACAAATTCAAGATAAGACACAAGCAAACATGACTGTACTTCAATGGTACTTCCTGCTAAGTTAGGAGGTTGAGTAATAATTTGATGCCTTTCCTGCCAAGCATCAATTACATTATTATTTAGGTAGTGTTCTTTATGTGTGTGACACTTTCTAGATTATGCAAGACAAGATCCCACCCCCTCCCAGCAAGCTTATATTAATTATACTAGGTTTAAGGAATTCCAGGGAGAGATCACGATAAACAATGGCCTTTGAGTTGTTATTTTTTAGGTGCCAAAATGGAAATGAATAATGATAACGGTGTAGGAGCAGATGAATCTAATAATAGAATATCTTTGCTTTACTAGTCAGGTGGAGGTTTCCTTTACTGTAATGCTGTGTCTTCAGATGTGCTAAGGTCGGTTCTTTTATAGTTACTGAAGAAGTGTTATGGAGTTTGGTGGTACTTTATGCAGAAAAAGCAGTCTTTATTCCAGTTACATTCCTTGATTAGTTTAATGAATTTGGCTTTTTTCCTAGAAATGATGCTGCCATTTTTTGCTGTCTCTGCTGCTTAGAACTTCATTAAAATGGGAATCTGTGGTAAGACACATCATCAGTAAATGGAGCTTAGGAAACTGCATGCACATTGAGATAACTGTATTTGTACTTTCTGCTGGAGTAATCAGGACAAGACCGTTACTTTGATTTAATCCGAATTTGTCAGAATGAATTCCAGTCCTACCAATCTCTAGGAAATAACTTCTCATTCAAGACTTTCAAATGAGGAGGTCATCTAACAGCCCGCTCGCCACCCACTTGGTGAGGTGCAGGAGTTTGGACTATTCACTCAAATGAACTCTGTGGGGACGGAGATGAAATGAAAGCTCTTCTAAAGCAGCTTCTTTTGTCACATTGGTTCTGGCCCCACTGGCCTTTTTTTAATTAAAGGTGATCTTCTGCTGTGGCACAACCACCAGCATAGCAACAAGTCCTCCTGCCCTGCCCATTCTCTTGCACAAGGGAGTAATAGATAAGTGGCTCCTGCTCACCTTCCTTCTGCTGGAGATGGGGTAGGGTTTACAAAGGCACCTAAGTGACTTAGAAGCCAACATCTTGTAATCAAAAGTGATTGAGGAGCCAATGGGGAAATTAGAGTCCTAAGCCACTTTTGAAACGAGAATTTAAGCCGTAAGTCACTTAGAACAGACTTTTAAAAGGTATTTAGGCACCTAACCGGCATAAAAGCATTAGGCAGTTCTCTTTAGGCTCCTAAATACCTTTGAAAATCATTCTGGTAAAATAAATTTTACAAGTTAGGGCTGAGTAAAGAGCAATGGAGCCCTTACTCTTTTTCTCCCCCTGTGTGACTGAATAAGGGCTATTGTGACAACCGTCACTTAGCCAGCCCACCAGGAATTGAACTGGGGTCCTCCAGAGCGAAAAGCTTCAACTAAAGAGCCAAGGCTTTGTAGTTGGGGGCTCTAACGTCTATAACTGGTCGGGTCCCCTTAGGTTTGGGTCAGGTTGCAAGGGTCTACAGCAGGGGTAGGCAACCAATGGCACAGGTGCCGAAGGTGGCACATGAGCTGATTTTCAGTGGCACTCACACTGCCCGGGTCCTAGCCACCGGTCCGGGGGGGCTCTGCATTTTAAATTAATTTTAAACGAAGCTTCTTAAACATTTTAAAAACTTTATATACTTTACATACAACAATTTAGTTATATATTATAGACAGAGACCCTCTAAAAACATTAAAATGTATTACTGGCACGCAAAACCTTAAATTAGAGTGAATAAATGAAGACTCAGCACCCCACTTCTGAAAGGCTGCCGACCCTTGGTCTACAGCATAGAGGAAGGCCTGTAACACACACTCACCAACGGGTTCCACTGTAACAATCTAGCCCTTAAAAATATTCCACTTTCCCTCCACCACACCAAAAAATTATTTAAAACTACTTTGGAGGGCTTTAAAGCTTGTGTGGGACGGTAGGAGAGGCTATAAGTGGGAAACCCTCCCTCCAACATGTTCCTGCTATTTGTGTGCCTGAGGATGAGAGACAGGGAGGAAGGCAATCAGAAGGAGAAGAAGAAACTGTCAAAATATACTCAAGCTTGCATTTTTTGTCTCTAATTTTTTGGCATGTGACATTTCTCTGGATACATCCAAGCTGGATATTGCACATCTTATTTTATACGGTATTGAAACCTTGGGCGAAGAGCACAGACCAGCAATGGCTATTGGGTGTTATCAAGCTTCTCTCTGCGCACCGTGCAGGGGAGCTTTTCCTTTTTCATATTGCCCAGAGGGAATCTTCGAAGTTAGTACATATCATCTTTAACCAGCAACGAGGAAAGCAAAATACATGTCTTTTTGGTAGCTGTTGTGAAGGCTAGGTGCACAGGTCACAGAGGGTACAGATTATGTACCTGTATACTGCAGCTCAAGCTGCATTGACGGTGAAGTTATGTATTGTGAACAAAAAGAAAACAAGAACAAATAATATATGGTTTTCCATCACTTCAGGGAAATTCCCTACTGTGTCTCTGGCCGTTTGGGGCATAGATATGTTCCTGGGCAATGTCACATCCCTTCTAACCCTGATATTCTGTGTGTCCAACCTTTCACAGCTTTCTAGATTTTTAAGAGACCATTATGTTCATCTAGTCTGACCTTCTGCACAACACAGACCATAAAATTTCACCCAGGGATTCCAGCATTAAGTGGCAAAACTTGATGATCTGTTTTAGAAAGACATCCAGCCTTAATATAAAGATCCCAAGTGACGGAGAGTTAAGCCATCCCAATGGTTAACTACCCTCAACTGTAACAACTTGCATCTTATTTCTAGTTCTTCTTTGAACAAATAAAAAGTTTATTTTTCCATAGAGCTCTGTGGAAATTGGATACATATGTTGTGACTGAATATTCTGATGGAACCCTTCTGTGGAGCTGGTGAATGTACCAAATACAGTACTCTCGAGAGCCTCTATGCTGCAGATCAATTTAATTTCACTATCATGCCACCAAAATTGCATATGCCTGATTCTAATTTAACCTAAGAACAGTGTAAAGGGGTCTTTGAGTAGGCATAAAGTACGTTGACACCTGTTTTAAGGCCCTTTTACACTGCCAGAAGGATGGAGCATGAATGTAAATGAGAATCAAGTTTTTTATCCTTGTTTCAAATAGAGCTATATTCTACACATCAAAGCCCAATGCCAGTTCTGGACATTTTTATTAGGCACCACACAGTGGCAGCATTGCCTTGACTGAGAAAGAGCATTTTCCTTGATACTATACAATTGCCTCCTACTTGAAGATTAAAAATAAAACAATCCAATTAATATGAATGAATGTAGATGAGGCCACAAATTAAAATAGAATATTTTTATCTTAGAAGTTCAGAGATTCAGATGGAATGGCCAAGTGTCTATTTGCACCCTCAGAGATTGCAAAAGGCACCTCAGAAGTCAGAGCCAATAACAGTGTCTTGAAAATCCAGCTGGATTGCTAGAATCACTTTCTTAACGCTTATCAAGATGCACTGCAAAAATAAACAACATGGAATCTTTGTTTTCCTGGTGTCGATAAAGTTCCCCTTAGAAGTGATTATGTTTATGGTACTACACTTTAACAGAGTGTAACATTTCAAAGAACTTTTGCCTTTATCAGAGGAAGCAAATGTGTGAATTCTACTTGAAATCTTTTCAACTTCATGTTGTTTAAGAGATTGGGACCACACCAGCCAGCTTGGGTTAATTGATTTCCAGAGTTCTTTGAGGAATAAAAGGCTAATGGACTGAACTTTTGCTCATTTAAAAGACTTTTACATCACTGTAGCTCTACTCTCTTCAATGTTGTTACACCTGATTTACACTGGTGCAAGTGAATGGGAATCGGGTGCTAACCCTTGCCATGTATCTAGGCTGTAAAAGTGACTCAACTTACAGGAATGCAAAAGTGTAGCCCAGATCCTCAGCTGGCCTGAAGTGGAGCTATGTTGATTTACACTGGCTGAGGATCTGGTCCATAAAGGGAGAATTAACATTAGTGACTTTTTTCCTTGATTGAGATACAGGACTTCTAAATCTCTTTCACTGAATAATGTTTGTAAGAAATTCAAATCAGAGAGCCAGCCCCTCAGTTGCTAGCCTGGCTCCATTGACTTGGGTGGACTCAATGGAATGATGTGGATTTACGCCAGTTGAGGATCTGGCTGAGGGGTCAAGAATTTAGAATTACTGGGATGGGGAAAACTGCTCAGGGCCAAACTTTCAAATGTTTAGGTGTCTCCGTTGTTTGATGCCCAATGTGAGAATTCCTAGGGCCTGATTTTCAAAGATACTGAGCATCTACAGTGCCAACTGAAGTCAACAGGAGTTGTGTGTCTCAGAACCTCTGAAAACCAGTCCTGAAGGTCCTTACTCCAGTGGCACAAGGTGACTTTACCAACTTTGTGAAAAGAATTCCCCAGGGGAACAGAGCTGCTATGGTGCCTGTGGAGTCACTGGGGGAAAGGAGGTATGGCTGGAGCACCTCTGCGGTCTTTTCATATCCAGCTACAGGAAGAGGCTCTTAGGGTTGTATGACTTACTGTGTATAATAAACCTCTAGTTTAAAAATAGCCTTTTTCCATTTTTTAAAAAAAAATCTTGCTGTATTAAAAAAAATAATTAAAATCCCATCCTTCAGTTCACATCCATCTGCAGTGGATGGATCTCCGTAGCTGGAATCCTCTACATTCCCTAGTTTGAGAGACAGCTGAAGGTCTGCATTGCTCATGCTATGGTGATGGGGACACAAAGAATAACCGGATATCTAAGAATCTGGATAAGTATCAGGATAACGGACTAGATGGACTGCTGGTTTGAGTCTGCAAGCCACATTTTTTAAAAATGTCTTAGTAGACTCGGCTGTAACACCTACAATGTCCCAAGGATCAAGGCTATGTTCTTAAAGAAGTTTTCAGAGCTTTCTCCTCTGTATTTGCCTTCATCAGCCATGTTAATAAAAATTATGCCAGTTAACTGAGAGGAGCCCTTTGAAGTTTCCACCATTTGGCAAAAAATTGAGACATTTGTATGAACTTTGATTTTCTAAAACAGTTTGATCTTGAGGTTAATCCTGTAAGAGGCTCAGCAAAAACAGAGTGATTGGGGAGAACAGTCACATCATAAGAACAGATTTAGGGAACATATTTCCTGCAGAAACTGGGGACCTCTTTGTGAACATCCTGACTGCTGAATAATTAATGTTGGAGCTGGACTCTGACAGAAAAAATGCTTTGCCAGTGGTGAGACCTTTATGTGAACTTCACACTCATGTTCAGTCAATCCACGTGTATTGTACTGAGTGCTCAAGACAAATGGGTCTTTACTGAAGGTTTTCTTTGTAACCATAATAACAAGATTTTTTTTTTTCCCTTTAACAAAAGCTTAGATTCTGGAGAACAAAGTGTCAGAGAGGGACTGATGCAGCATACGGGCATGTACTGGCTATATCTGAGCTTACCTAAGTCTGCAGTCCATCT
Source organism: Gopherus evgoodei (assembly GCF_007399415.2). Taxonomy (NCBI): domain Eukaryota; kingdom Metazoa; phylum Chordata; order Testudines; family Testudinidae; genus Gopherus; species Gopherus evgoodei. The sequence goes on from NC_044338.1 coordinate 10,782,677, forward strand.
GTGACTCTCTTTAGGAAGCCCTGGACCCCTTCTAGGCCCGCAGATTAAGATGGTGTAAATAGGCCAGGAGGCGAATTGGTATTCGCTTTTTCATCCGTGAGTCTGTTCATATATTAAAATATTAGAACAACCACCAAAGTGTCATGTTGAAACAAAACCTATTTCCATAACTAAGGAAATTCTCATGGCAAAAACTCTGTTAAAAGTAGAATAGAAATGTAGGGTTGGAAGGGAGATCATCTAAGTTAAGGTGGGGAATGTAAAGATAAGAAAGTCAGGAAATCCTCATGCCACTGAATTCCGTAACTTACCCATTGTAGGTAAATATGACAATAAGGCCATTCATTACATTATCATTAGGGAAAGTTGTGTGGCTAGCTTACTTGATGGAGGTTTCTCCTTTCCTTTGTATAGAAGAACAGCTGGTGGAGAGTTAGAGATGTAAAAATGCCTCCTATTCTGCTGCAGGAAACTTTTGTGAGGGAGACAGTGTAACTTTTCTGTCCTAATGGGAAAGTTTCTGTGATTATTCCCCCAATACCTGAGCTGCTCTTTTAAATGTGGCTTGCTGTAGGGTTTCCCCAGGGAAACCTGAGAGTATACAACATGCTAAGGAAGCCCTCAAAAGCATGGAATTTAGGGCAAAAAGTCTACTGGAGAAGTCTTAGCTGTATCAGTGGTTTCAGTTCACTGGTCAGTGAAAGGTAAGGAGAGGAGGTCATTAATTATGTACTTCCAACAAAGTACAAAGATTTTGATTTGGTTCAAGAGCTGATTAAAGGTTTTGCCAGTTCCTATATTCTCAGGGTTGGTATTCTTTTCCCTAATTGCAATTGTGACCCTAATTGTAATTCATCTCTCCAGTGGGAGAGTCAAGTTTGGAGCGGAATAGCGCTAGACGTATCTTTCTATCCCACATATATGGTGGTGATTGTAACTATGTGACAAATTGTTGGACCATGTGATAAATTGCACTGCCACATTATACTCTGTCCACTAATCCATCACCTCTTTGGCTTTTTCTCTTTTTCCTACATTCCAAAATCTCTCAGCAGCTTCAAATAACATTTTCCTGGGAGTGCATGTGTATGTGGGGTCGAGGGGGAGGGAATCACCCCGATTAACCTGCTACAACATATTTCCTTCTTTTGCCCAATTGTAGCATTTCTCCTCCAAAATGATGTTTTAGCCAGTCTTTGGGATATAGAAATGGACATTCTGCATCAGACCAGTGGCCAACCTTATCAGGTATTCTGCATGTGACAGGTGAAATGCCCATATGCTTCAGGTGTTTATTCAGTCCTCATTACAAGTGACAGGTTTAAGATTTGCTGTTGTGTGACTCTGCAGAGCTAGAAATGGGAGTGATCCATTGGAAAGATTTCCATCTTCTCACTTGACTCAATGGCACTTTCAGCTGCTCTTGGAAAGACCCAAAATACCAAAGACTAATTTTATGACGACATCTTTATGTTGAGAAAACAACAACATTTTCAGAGCCATTTCAAAGGCATTCATTTTAATGTATTGCTTCCTCTGAGCCCTAAACCATTGTACTCATGGTTCAGGAGAGCCTGGTTTTACAGGTGGAGGGATACAAAGGATAAGTCTGTTAAAATGTCTAAAACACGGTAAATCTTTTCTAAAAAATTAATCTTGTCACTCAAGCCTCTCTCTTAATTCTCCTGCACTGTGGATCTGTATCTTGATGATCTAAGTGACAGGCCTGACTTGAAAACTTCCATGTCAGATTTGGATCTGAATCTCAATATTCAGAGCTGGTTGAAATTTTAATTACATTTTGAAAAATATATAGAATGATTGTAATTAAAAATTTTGGACATTTTTCTTCCAACTATGGTCTTAGTTGACTTTTTCAAAAATTTGAATGACAAATTCCTGAGGGGTGGGAAATGGTGATTTTTTTTTTTAATTTTTATTTTTTACACACACTGTTTTCAGTAAAAACTCCCCTCTCCCCCTTTTTGGTCATCTCTGAACTCTATTAAACTTCCCCAGAGTTTGGAGTGAGATGGGGTGGTCTTAGATCCAAAGTCCGTCCTTCTGTCTCAGTTTAATTGAAGGTCTCCTAATGGGTCTTTATTTATAAGAATTAAATGTGACAGGACTAAGACACACAGTTACTACAAATTAACACATAAAAGAACTGATTCTGTACCACTGCAGGCCATGGGAGCTTTGCCATTGACATCAATAGGCAAAGGACCAAGACCAGAGGGATTAGACTTTCAAATACCATCTTGCTTCTGAAGAAAGGCATCCCAATGGCCAAACCTACTGACAGACGGAATTAATGTTTTTTTCTTGCAGAAGTAAAATCTAGCTTGTTTTCCATTTCTACACACTGAGAAGAAGTGTATTGATTTTTCTTCACTTCTGATTGTTCACATTACTGGTTTGCTTCTAAATAATTGACACACAGATAATTCATTTTACTGCACCAACATATTTTATGGGTCTTTTTGTTTTGTTTTGTTTTCACAGCTATACATCATATCGATCACATTTTACAAACTGCAGGCTCTGCATAGGAAAAAAAATTATTCTTCCACATTTTTCTCCCAATTATTTCAAAGCTTGCCTTTCAGCTTCCTACTGGGAAACCTGAGACAAGTTTCAAACAAATCTCTAAGCAAAGACCAGAAAATGTCAATGAGAGGAAACAAACACTGATAAATCTATAGAACTGAAAGCAGTGTTTAGTAGTGACAGAGGTGCTAGAAATTCTCAATTATATTTTGCCACATTAGAGACACTAAACAAGGAACAACTAGGTCATAAAGATGAATATGAGGCATCTTTGAACCCAGGTCAGATACAAGCTAAGAAAACTTCTAGGCATCAGATTGGAACTTTAAAATAGCCAAAGCAGCCTCTGAAGAATCCACCACATGTTTTAAACTACTACCGTGGACCAACTGTAAACCGGTGGGCTATCTCACCAGCCAAAGACAGAACCAATACCATGCTTGCATCCATTTCAGGTCCTTGCCTTTGACCACAATTTATTGTTCACCCTGAACACCTTATAATCTAAATAGACAGAGGAAGTCTTATCCCTATTTTGCACTGGAGGAAGTCAGTTGGAGATAGGGTGACCAGACTGCAAATGTGAAAAATAGGGACGGGGAGGGAGTGGGGGTAATAAAACCCTATATAAAAAAAAGAGACCCAAAAATCGGGACATCTGGTCACCCTAGGTGGAGAGAGATTTACTCAAGGTCACACAGGAAGCTTGTAGAGCTAGGGATTGATCCAACATCTCCTGAGTCCCAGTCCAGTGCTAAACCGTGAGATCAGCTTTAAGGAATTCCTTGTGTATCCTTCAGATGTGGCCACAACTCCACTGATGTCATGTGAAACCATGACATTTGCCTAGGAAGTCATTAATCTACTCGAGCCCATTGGAAACTGGGCTCAGCACGTGCTGAACAATGCGTCAACTTTAGGGAACCTCTGAATAAATCAGAAGGCTCCATTTTCTGGTTTTTAATTAGACTTGGATTTGGATTTCATTGCAAATATTTCACATCACTCTAATTTGAAGCAAACTGCTGAACCCTAATTCTCATCTTAGTTAGTGCAAATGGGAGAAAGGCATTGGGACCATTACTGGTAGGGCTGGTCCAAAAAAAGGAAAAATTCATAGTGAAAATGTTTAGGAAAAAATGTATCCTTGTTTTTCATTTAATACTTTGGAAATGTTGACCAGTGGTAATCACTAGTAAGGCTAGAATGGCTGCCATGTTTCACCCCCGAAATGACAGGAACTTGTACATATGAGCTTGTACAGTAGTTCTGAACATTGTTGCGAGGCTTACGAAAGGTAGATAGAACACTTAGGATCAAGAGTCAAGGCTTTTTTCCACCCTGAGTTAGTCTGTTACCAATGGCTCCAGAATAGGAGCCAATAGCCTAGTCTCGTTGCTTTGTGAGGATCAGCATCCGTGAAAAACAGCTGAGACACAGATTCGAGTATGGGTTTCTCCAAATACATTTGTGCATTGCACAAATATTAATTCTCACAACTTACCCCTGAGGAATAGGTAAGTAAGCAGTAGTATTCCCATTTCGCAGATGGGGAAAATGTGATACATGGGTCCCACGTATTCAAACCTGTCCTGCACGGAATTTCCATTGAAGTCAATGGGAGTTGCACATATGAAACGTTTTTGCCCAGAAAGGTTAAAATGAGTTGTCCACTCAGTGAGGAGGGGAATGATTCAGGAATAGAAGCTCCTGATTTCCCTCTTCTTCCTTCTTTCAAGCCAGCAGATTCTTTCAAACAGAAAAAATGTTGTTTCTTCTTTGTAATATCTCATTTCTGTGTGTTCCTCCCTCCCTTTGTTTGAGGTCTACAGCCTTACACTGAGACTATAAGCTCTGTAGGGCAGCATATGTATGTAAAGTACCTGGCAGGGCCGGCTTTAGGACGTGCGGGGTCTGATTCGAAAGAGCTGCTGCCAAAATGCTGCCGAAGATGGTGGCAATTCAGAAGCAGCTCAATCGGTTGCCACTGTTTATGGCAGCACTTCGGCGGAGGGTGTGGGGCCCTCTTAGGCACAGGGCCCGATTCCCGGGAATCGGGGGATCGCCTTAAAGCTGGCCCTGGTACCTGGTACAATGGGACCCTGGCCTCTAGTGCTGCTACTCCTACTCCCACTAATTAATAATGAAGTATGGTGAGTAACTTGCCCTTCTCACCTCTCCTACCAGATGTGGTTCAAAGGGGAGGAAACAAGTTCCACAATCATATTTCCTCTATTGTAAGCAACGTGAAGGTGAATTTCAGCTGTGGCTCTGCATATCCGATGAGAACCTGGCTCTGCTTTTGCTGGAAAGGCAGCAGCAGCTCAGCATACATGCTATATTTAAATATCTGCAGATTAGCAGCAGTGATGACCAGGAAAATAAACTGCGGCTGATTCATTGTGTTATACAAAATTGATTCCCGCCTTAGGCACAGCTCTGAGCTACAAGATATTTTTACAAGATTTAAAATGTGAAAGTGTCAGCTTCCAAGGCAATTGCGAAAGGCATAAAAGGCAGAACAATCCTTGCCTGAGAGCTTGGTATAAATCTGGATTGAAAAGTATGTTAATCAATGATAGGGACTCTTAACTGAAATGGAAGGGTCTGTCACTTTGCCATTTCTAGACATTTATGCATTATTTTTTTCCCAGGAGCTACTAATAGGCCTTTCCCAGGAAACAGAAAATAGGTTGTACAGTCTGTGTTTCATTCCAGTGTCTGTCAATCAGATCTTCTCTTGTCAATCTACATGAGGTAGCTATAGTTATCTTGGAAATAATCTTCCCATGTTCAATATGTACTGATTTTATGAGCAGCCCTACAAATTCCACCTGCCTGTGTCTATGTTATATGTTTGTAAGTGGACAGCATCATAAACCCAGAGCATTACTTTTATTTAACAGCTAACTGTATATTACTCAAAAGGAATATAAAGCTACTTGTGCAAATAACTTACGTACATCCTACCAAAGTGGGATTTCATTAGTAGCTCATTAGTTATGAATAATGAAAGCTTCTTGTGTAAGCAGAAGTGTGAGATTGCATTTGATCCTGAGAGATGATAGAATGGTTAGAGGGCAGACTGATGAAGGGGAAATCAAGCAGGGTCAAGGGGGGGGAGGGATAGCTCAGGGGTTTGAGCATTGGCCTACTAAACCCAGGGTTGTGAGTTCAATCCCTGAGGGGGCCATTAAGGGAACTGGGGTAAAAATCTGGGGATTGGTCCTGCTTGGAGCAGGGGGTTGGACTAGATGACCTCCTGAGGTCCCTTCCAACCCTAATAGTCTATGATTCTATGAATCATGTGCACTATGTTCAGAGGTGAAAGTGGACCGATACAGCTTACAGGTAAGAAGTGTCCCATACGCATCTGACATTAACGCGCTGCCGCAGCAGTGTCTTAACATTGCTGTCCCTTTTGCTCCCGTCATCGGCCCTGCCGGTAGGTTCTCTATCCCTACCAGCCTGGCTGCCAACGGGGGGGCTAAAGGGGAAACTGCCCTGGGGCCCAGCGATTTAAAAAGGCCTGGGACTCCCAGCCACTGCTACCATGGCAGTGGCCGGAGCCCTAGGCCCTTTAAATTGCCGCCCGAGCCCTGGCGGGCATGGGCTGGGCAGTGTGGAAGCGCTGGTTGGTGGAGGCTGACCCCCAGCCCTGCCCCTTCCACCCAAGGCCCCCGCTCCTTCTGAGGGCCTGGAGCCAGGCCCCCGTACTGGTAAGTCTTATTTTACTTTCACCCCTGACCATGTTACAGACAGTTCTGCTGGAGAACGTGTTCAGTGTTTGGGTAAGAGTTGAGAAATATTCATGTGTGTTCACTTGGCTAGTGGTAATATTAATAAGAGGAGCTTTGTGCGAGGAAGAACAACCTGGCATGTAAAGCACTGTGCTAGAACGCAAATGACTTGGGTTTTATCCCTGGCTCTGCTACAATATTCCTGTTTAGAGCTGGTTGGGAATTTTTCAACCAATTGTTTTTTCAGCGCAAAATACTGATTTGTCTAAACCAAAACAGTTAGCAAAACAGGATCCGGTCTGACAAATTTCCCAACTTAAAGGAAAAAGTTTAGAAATTTTCAAAACATTTCTAAGTGAAAAATTATGCTTTTCTAGTTCAAAATGACTTTTCATTTCAAGGTTTAAGCTAATTAGACTGATGAAAAAAATCAACTATTGGAAAAGGTCAAAATTGAAATGAAATTTTTTTCATTTCAGGTCAATTGAAGCGAAAAAACACACTTTTAGTTACTAAAGATTTTCAATATTTCCATTTTTTTGTCCCAATTCATGCTCGGCTCTTTTCACATGTGACCCTAGGCTACAAGATGTGGACGGGTCTGAACTAGCCCATGGCTGGCCCCAGAATTAGAAGGGCATAAACGTAGCAGAGCACAGGTGGACTAGATGAGTCTGGTCCTTAAAATGCAAGCCTTCCAAAAGATCAGGAATGTAAGGAGAGTATGTGCAGGCATAACCAGGTGAAAATCTCAGAAAGGATAGTGAAGAAAAGTAACAATCCATGAGTACTGTCCTGCACTATGAAGATCGTACTATGAAGATCAAAGGACCTGTTTCTCCCATGCCTTTTACTCAGATAAACCTGTTTTAAGTGAGCAATGTTGCCAATCAACTGTCATGGTTTTATTGTGAGTTTTGCAATATTTGGCATCTTTTGTACAGCCCCAACTCCTCAAGTCCTGTGAATATGTGAGAATCTCACCAGTTTTTATTTATAGACCAGCAAGATACCAGCCATTGTGGTTGCAAAGGAAGGCTTCAAAATATTGCCCAAGTACACCACAAAAGCTCAAAAATTAAGAGGACTCCCACACGTATGCTTTTTAAACTGATCTCATGATTTTGGGGGGCTGGACTCTTTTTTGAATGCTTGGTATTGGCAATCCTGAGTGGATGCAAATTGCCAAGTAGCATTTTATACTCCCTTTGAACAGCCAAATATGCCTGCACAAAGTGCCGAGCTATGGAGAAACAGGCCCAGATGCTTCCTCTGCAAACCACCAAAACAAATAACCAAAAATGCACTCATAACAAAGGAATTACCTATGGAATAGAAAGGACAGCCTCAGAATAGTTAAGCAAACTGTTCTGATGAAGCTGAGAGCACAGAGTATATTAACATATGACTAACGTCAGCAAAAGCATATCTCCCATCTAGGAAAACATGTCTTTGTCACAGGTCAAAGACTGAATGCCGACAGAACAAAACCAATTACAGGGAGAAAGGGGGGAAAAAAAGGCGTCGGGGGGAAAATGAGGGCAGCTTTAAATAGGGGTCTTGTGTGAAAATCACAAGCAAATGCACATTTTACCATAAAAAAAATCACAGCTTATTTTCACACAAAATAAAAGCAATAACGCTTTTGCCACTCTTGCAAAAAAACCCAAAAACAACATCACTTCTCATTGGTGTACTTCTGTGAGGGGTTTAAACTGTAATTATAAGGAAAACTAAAAATCACAAGACTTGGCAACATTGTTTTTCTGTAACTTTCTTATTTTTACTAGACTCCTTTTCATTGCACCCCAGATACGTGGCATCTGTTCTCCAACTGTAACACCACAAAACAGGATGCATTTGATCGTTTGCCCAACGTTGGCCTATATGGACTCTCCTTTGAAGTTTAATGGTTGCCTTGCCCAATATGGATCTGATTCAAAATCCTTTGACGTCAATGTGAGTCTTTCATTTGAACTCAATGGAAATGTTCCAACTGACTTCAAAGGACTTTGGCTCTATGTCCAAGATTTTCCATCCATATGTTAATACAAACCCTTCTATTAGCTTTTTTCATGAGAAGTAACAATTATTGAACAACATCTTCTCATTGGTGGTGCCTGAGCTAACCATCACACAGCTAACTTCAGCTAGTTTACATAATGCAATCCTATTGCTTGAAATGCCAAACCATGAGGCCGACTGACACAGTGTATTTTAACAGTCAGATAACTATCACACAATAAGTATCTTGCTATAAAATCCCAAGAGAAGACAAGACACTTGTAACATTTACTGCTATGAAGTCACCACTGTACACTACACATCTCACTCCATCTGTGGTTGGCCTTGTCTAGTTACCTCACCGTAAAACTAAAGTGCTCTCTCTCCACTATTTGGTAAAAACACACCTATTTTTTTTCAGTGAAGGCAGTCTGAGTTATCTTGGCATCTTAGCTTTCTTTCCATTTCCTGAACATCTCCTTTCATTGCAATTATGCCATAGACATGAAAACAATTTCTTCCTTTTTCCATCACAGTCTGCAGGCAGAAGAATGATTCTTTATACACAAGATGGATCCTGCAGAGGAATATGTCTGTTTTGAAAGATTCCCAGTGTAACGTTGGTCTGCTAAGAACTGAGGAGCATCAAAACTATGTTAGCAGAAAGTGTTGCAGAAGAAGGTTTTCATGTACAAAGTCCCAGGGAATATGCGGAGTGCATCAGAATTATGGAGCAGCACCATTTTTGCTGCTATGAACTTAATGGACATCTGTCCATAGGACATCAAGTGTGAATTCCTTGGCACAAATAAGGGCTGACTCTGTAGAAACATGAAGGGAGCTCCCTTTAACCAGCTGCAGGATTACAGAGCATATAGAAGGAATTTGCATTAAAGGCATAAAAGTACATTACAAAGCGCAAGAAGAATGAGATGTGGCCCAAACTGATCCCTGGGATAAATTCACGTAAGCCAATGGCATTACAAGGGGGACAAACTTGACCTACTGTAAAAAACATTAAACACCACAACACAGAAAATTGTGTGGGTTCTCTGGGTAATATTTTCAGAAACATCTAAGTGACTTAGGAGCCCACTGACTTTCAATGGAACTTAGGCTCCTAAGCCATTCAGGTGCTATTGAAAATTGCACACTGTGTCCTTATAGACTCATAGGTCAGAAGGGACCAATATGATCATCTAGTCTGACCTCCTGCACAAGGCAGGCCACAGAACCCCACCCATCCAATTTTATAACAACCCCTAACCCAGGACCGAGTTATTGAAATCCTCAAAATTGGTTTGAAGACCTCAAGTTTGTGCATAATCACAGTAAACAATTGCTTTTCTTCTTGAATATCATAATGATGGGAGCTCATTATAAGTTTGTTTACTTTTCCCAGGGAATTGTAAACTTCTGAGAAACCATGCAAAGGGTCAGAGCCCCAGCTGGTGTAAATCAGCTTAGTTCCATTGAGAGCTAGGCCAATTGACACCAGCTGAGGATCTGGCCCCAAAATCCTTAGAGAAAGAAGCAAGACTACTTCCCCCCAACTTTGTGCTCCCACACAGAAGCCAGCTTCAATCCCAATACGATGTAAAAGGACTGTGTGTTTATCTAGCACAAGTGCTTGTATTCTAGACTATGTAAAGGCAGAGCAAAGGTAGGTCCCTTGTTATCTCCCCTTGCCTATCAGCTGGCAGAGCTGAGTTACTGCAAAGAGAGCCCACAATGCACATGCTAAAAATAAAAATAGGTGAAACTTTCACTACCCCAGTGAATGGTTTCTCTGACCGGGGAATTCTGGGTGACTCAAACTTCAGGGGGATCCCGGCTGCTGTACATACCCCTCTGCTCCTCCCAAACCCCAAGCTGGAAAGCCACAATATAGTCCTTAACTAGCCATCAGTTAAAAATAAAGAGCAGTTTAAAGTGACATGTTATTTATTAGCTATTAATATACCTAGTTGAAATATTTTGATCAGAACATTTTCCCATTGGAAAATGGTTTCATTGAAATAGAAATTTTCTCCATGAAAATTTTGATTTTGATTAAATGCTTTGACTATCTGTTGGGAAAGTCAAACATACCAATTTTGTTTTGAGTCAACATTTTGTAATAAAGAACGTAGTTTCAAAATGTGTCTTCAAAACAAAAAAATCATTGTGCATTCATGTTTCAAACCAAGAAATGTTTAAATGTTTAATATTGATTGAAAATGTTGATTTTTTTTGACATTATCAAACTTATGACATTTTCAGAACCTTTCATGGTGCTATTTTTTAAAAATCATTTTACTTTTCATTCTGATTTGGAATCCAAATAAATGTCAAAATATTGGCATTTTCCCATGGGATGAAAATTGCTTTTTCCAACCAGCTGGCATATGTCAGCAATCAGGATTTTGAATGGCTTTTATTATTACTGGGGGAGATTTTCAAAGACACAAAAGGAACTTTGAGTACTTGTTAGTCTCTAAGGTGCCACAAGTTTATTTGAGCACAAGTTTTTATGTGCTAAAGCCCACTTCATCAGATGCATGCAGTGGAAAATACAGTAGGAAGATTTACATCCACATACAGAGAACATGAAAAAAATGGGTGTTTCCATACCAACTCTGAGACTAATTGACTAAGGGGAAGGGATAGCTCAGTGGTTTGAGCATTGGCCTGCTAAACCCAGGGTTGTGAATTCAATCTTTGAGGGGGTCATTTAGGGATCTGGGACAAAAATCTGTCTGGGGATTGGTCCTGCTCTGAGCAGGGGGTTGGACTAGATGACCTCCTGAGGTCCCTTCCAATTCTATGAAGGTGGGCTATTATCAGCAGGAGAAACCTTAATCAACTATTCTCAGAGTTGGTATGGCAACACCCATTTTTTCATGTTCTCTGTATATATCTTCCTACTGTTTTTTCCACTGCATGCATCTGATGAAGTGGGCTTTAGCCCACGAAAGCTTATGCTCAAATAAACTTGTTAGTCTCTAAGGTGCCACAAGTACTCCTCATTCTTTTTGTTGATACAGACTAACACAGCTACCACTCTGAAAAAAGGAACTTTGGCACCCAATTCCCATTGACTTTCAGGGTGTGTCTATACAGTCCACGGCAACAAGTCTCAGAGCCCAGGTCAAAAGACGGACTCTTTGGGCTCATGCTATGTCATTAAAAGCATCTGTGTAGACATTCAGGTTTGAGCTGGAGCTTGGACCCTGAAGCTCACTCTCCTCCCTAGACTTTAGAGCCCAAGCCCAAACATCTACCCAGCTATTTTTAGTGCCATAGCTTGAGCCTGAGTGCATCAACCCCAGTTCTGAGACTCGCTGGGTAGACACCCTTAGGAGTTGAGTGCCCTTTTTCACCAGCTGTACTAGGATCAGTATAGACAAGGAACAAATGAGACAGTCCTGCGCTCAGGGAGCCTACATCTTAGATCACAGTAGGTGGATGAAGCAGATAAATTAGAGGGGAAGTTGGGAGGGATGAGATAATAATAAAATGAACAGAAATAAGCAGAAGTTAAAATGAATTTTTAAAAAATGTCCAAACTCAGAAGATGAAGAATTGAGAAGAGGATTTAAAAAAAGGAAAAGAAAAACTAAATTAGAAAGAGGGAAAGAAACTAATTTAGATAGAAAATGAAGATGAGCTGACTATTAAAAAGAAAGTGAGTTCTCCGACTTTGGAAAGGAAATGGCCAAATCTATAGTAGGTTAATTACTTAAAGCACTTAATGAAACTGTCTGTCTGAAAATACATTAATCAGTAATTGACAAAGTAGCAGAGAGATAAGATGCAAGTATAAAAGTAAACAGAGGTTTTAAAAGAAATTAAATACCATTTAACTCCACAGCTATTGCTTTGTTTTTTAAATTTCTCTATTTCTCTCTTCTTGTACAGTCATTATCAAACTCCATGTGGATTAGTGCCCCATAGGCCTTGATCGTGCCAAGACTTACCCACGTGCCTAACTTAACACATTGTAAGAAGTCCTTCCATTAAAGCTAGGGGCAGAATAGATCCTCAGCTGATGTCAATGCTCATATGCTCCATTGTCTCAATGGAGCAGTGAAAAGTTTGCTCCAATTGAAGATCTACCCTCTGGTATGTAAAATGGAACACATGCATTTGCAAGATTGGGGTCTTAGAGATTGGCGCACTAGAAATGCCCAGACCAGCTTAGCAACAGAAAGGCAATCGATCACCAGAACAGATTACCAAGTGATGGAGCTGTCGCTGGGTGAAATTTCATGGACTGTGTTATGCAGCAGGTCACACGAGCTCTCGATAATCAGTCTTTTTTTTCCTCTGTCAGTGTTAGTACACCCAGTCTCTCAAATTCAGTGGTTTGAGTTCATGATTAAGGTGAAATGTCATCGGAGAGCCAAACCCTCAGGCTCAATTACACAGTAGTAAAGGCACCGAAATCCTTTACTGTTGCATATACCGACTCTGCACCAAGTAGAGTGACCCTGGGAATGACCTAATCTGGTGCAGAAGAGGATGGAGACTGAATGCTCAGGTGCCTGGAGTGGCAGGGCCCCAGCCCCAGGCCAGCAAGGCCCTTAAGCAAGCACTTAACTTTGTGCATGTAAGTAGTCTAACTGAAGCCTATATTAGGCTGGTTTGATGCAACAATGTGCATGAGATCCCTCCCTGCCTTCAAGAATGGTCCTCTGTGGATGCTAATCCCGTCTCATCATGTAAATTACTGAAGCCCTAGAAGGGAAAGGAGAGGAATTGATATTGGAATAGAGGATCTTGGCCCTTAGTATATTTTGGGGGAGTGGAGGTCGTAAAAAGGCATTTCTGGCTCCTTACCCAATATTCTTTTGCATGTACAGCTTTCCCCAACTAGTCAATAGAATTACACCAATTAAAGGGAGAAATGAATTGCGTACAGAGGATCAGGTTTCCAATGCAAATATTCATGACTGGGCCAGTGGACAGGGCACTGGACTGGGACTCAGGAGACCAAGATTCTATTCCCAGCTCTGCCACTGACTTGCTGTGTAACCTTGGGCAAGTCACTTCACTGCTCTGTGTCTCTGTCCCCCCCCCATTTTTCTTTGTCTATTTAGACTGTAAGGACCAGATTCTCCAAGGTATTTAAGCTCCTAACTTCCAGTGAAATGATTGATCTCATGATTTCAATGGAAAGTTAGGGGCCTAAATACTTTTGAGAATCTAGACCTAGGTTCTTTGGGGCCAAGAATGGTCCCCTCCTAGGTGTTTGTACAATGCCTGCCATAATGGGGCCCTGATTGCCATTAGGAGCTCTAGGCTCTACAATAGATAAATAAATTAATTAATTTTCCACTTCAGACTGCTCTCTGAGAACGAGCTGCAGTATTTATGTACAATTTGCTATTTCAGAAAGTGCTCTGATAGGAAACAGATCTGCCAGAATATAGTCACAGAAAGTAGGCATAAAAGGAGTGGGAAAATGGTCAACGTAAATTGCTTAAAAAATTCAAAGGAACATTGTGCATAATCGTTTGCAGTGTTTGCCCAGCTCTAGCAATGCTCTAGATAAACAAAGCATATGGGAGACGAGATAAAAAGAAAAAAGAAAGAGTCACTCAGTCCTTTACAAAGTCTTTGTTAGTGAACCCAAAATGCAAGTACATTATCCCAACCAGGGAACTGCGTCCTCCACTTGAAGGAGTATGGACTCAATGAGCTAAAAGTCTTTTCCTTCTCTAACCTCATTACAGGGTAAAAGGAATGCAATAAGAAAGAAACATGCTTGCCACTGAAGCAATTATATAAAAATTCAATATTCACAGGGCCCAAATGATTGTGTCCCCCAGCTCAGAGGTCAAATCCGAGACTGCATTGCAAATGCAGATAAAATTAATTTTTCACATAGCACAACCTTCAGCTCTTTATGAGTGAGGAGTTTGCATCTGACTGTTCGTAACCGTCAAATTACATATAAAAATCATTATACATTTTTAAAAGGCAAGTGGGAAAAGCCCTTATAAACTTTGGCCATTCACTTCTTATTTTCCTTTCCAATTGTCAACGGGCCAGATTGCTGGAGCTATGCTGACGTGCACAAGTTGAGTCTCTGGCCCCTAATTTTGTTTTTTACACTTGTTATTGTGGGGGGAGGGGAGAAGGGAAAGGGGGAAGATAACGAGCTACCACTAGCTTGTATCAGGCTGCAACTTTATTGTTTCACTGATGTATAGTGATGCCGCATAAATTAGATTTCACAATGCTGAGAAAATCAGTGCTTCAGAAGAATTCATCTCCACCATGATTGATGTTCTGTCAGCAACAGTATTCTAATATTCTCTCCAGAGAAACTGACACTGACAAAACACACTGAACTGCTGTTCCCTTCGAAACATCTAGATTAAAGACAGCAATTCTGTTTGCGAGGAACATTATTTGATGATGACAAACTGTTATTTGTTTTTTTTTCTCTTTATTAACAACAAAACATTTGGCCTTTTCCCCCTGACGAACTTTTGGAAACATGTGATCTGGCAGTTATACTTGTGCTTTGGTCACTTTGTGCTGATACAGTTTTAGCGTAACAAATACAGACACAACAAATTGTGTAGTATCAGTTACTACACAACTCCCACTGACTTCAGTGGGAATTGGATCAGGCCCGCAGACCTCTGTCAAAGCAGAATAAAATTTTACTTTTTGTTAATATTCACAGAGACGTCCCTCCCTCCCTATAACATCACATGGTAATGGTTAGGCTGCTGGTGCGCTGAGACCACAGTCTGTCATGCCTGACAAAGTATTGTTTGATTCCTTCCTTGTGTTTCTCCATCAGTCGGTCTGTATCCAGCTGTTGTCTTTAGATTATAAGCTCCTTGGGGCAGGGACTGTCTTTTTGCCCTGTGTCATACAGTGCCTACCACAAGTCCTGGTCCATGAATGGCTAGGCACTACCATAATGCAAACAAATATATAATCTGGTGGTATATAAGGAAGAAAATGGTACCAGAACTTTATATGGGGCTTGCTCAAGCCACGTATGCATGTGCAGCATCAACTGTCAGAACTTCCACTGGTAAAAGTAGGAATGCATCAAGGATCAACACTGAGCCCTTTCTTGTTTTACCTCCTCCTGGATATCCTCACAGGGAAGGTACAGAAGGTGGCACCCAGGGGACATGCTGTTTGCAGATGATATCTGTAGAGAGGTGGTGGGATACCCCACAGCCCCGCCGAGGGACGGACCTCCCCTAACACCAACGTGGGCGGAGTCACTGGGTCCTGCGGTTCCCCCCAGAGGACACGGCGCAGACCTGGAAGTATAAAAGCTCACTGGCAGAGCTCAGTTGGGAACTAGCCGCCGGAGAGACCAGACGTCTGCGACCGAGCTTCCTCTGGGAAGACAGCAGAAGGCTGCAGCCGGCCTGAGGTCGCACCGGGCAGGCCGAGCCTGCCTCTTGCCAGCTACCCCGAGGAGGAGCCGAGCCTACCGTCCGCTACTTACCCAGAGGAACCGATGGTGTTTGAGACTGCCGGCGACGCTACGACAACTCACGTACCCTACAAGGGGGAGAGTGGAAATAGCCCGGGGGCAGCCGAGCCCAGTCAGGCTGCAACACTGCCAGAGCCGATGTCAGTGTGTTGTGGCCAGGATCTCCACTGACAGCAGAGAGTCTCTGCCGCTGCCAGGGCCCCGGGCTGGGACGCAGTGGAGTGGGAGGGCCTGCGTCCCCCCTGCCATCCACTCCTTGGGTGGCAGACTCCCCCTTTTCCCTGGCCTGGAGAGGCTAGGACCTCCTGATATTGAACTGCTGACTCAGTCCCTGCGTAAAGCCCGGAGTCCTTGACTATTTGCTTGCTGCCCTGACCTAGGGCGTGGGCTGCTAACTCACTGCTGACTCAGCCCTTGCCTGAGGGCCTGAGTCCTTGACTATTTGCTTGCTGCCCTGCCCTGACCTAGGGCCTGGGCTATTATTGAACTGTGGACTCAGCCCCTGCCTAAGGGCCTGAGTCCCTGACTTAGGGCCTGGGCTGCTCTAGAACTCTTGGCTCAGCCCCATCTTAAAGGGCCTTAGCCCCTAACCATGTGTTTGTGGTCCCCCACTAGCGCCGAGCCCTGACTGACAGCGAGCTAGAAGAGGCGGTGGGATACCCCATAGCCTCGCCAAGGGACGGACCTCGGCCGGACAGTTCTACAATATCATTCTATGCAGTGAGGAGAAAGACAGTCTAGCAGAGGATCTTCATAAGTGGAGGGATGTTTTGGAGAGACATGAGTCCACAATAAGCAGAGGAAAAACAGAGTATATGGTATATCATTTCAATAACGTGAACACAGAAGAATTATGCTTGAAACTAGGGTTAGGTCTACACAGCAAAGAAAAACTTACAGCTGGCCCAACACAACCAAAACCTTTAGAAAAAGAGGGCAAAAAAAACCTGTTTCGGGTCAACCTGGAATGAATTTTGTTTGAAAATGTTTTGGGTTTGGCCACGAGATCAGTTTCTCACATTATTCTGGCTGGGGTTGGGGGGATGTCCATACAGTTCAAGCTGAGAGTGTAGTTCCCACCTCAGGAGACGTACCAAGGCTAACTTTGACCAAGCTCACATGCATATCCCAAGACTAACAATAGTGCTAATTAGTACCACTTACAGTGGGAGTTTATTAAATGTGGACTTTTGCACCTTAGAAACTGAACAGTGAACACCTATCAATTTCTAACTTTCTATTGCTACCCACTGAAGCTGGATTTGAATAGGAGACTGAGAGGCCAAATGTGGTTTCCCATTACCAATCCTTTGAACCAACCAACACAGTTTCTGAATTGTCTGTATGTTTAAATGAGGTCTTTGCAGGCTGTGTACTTCTGCAGGAGCTCAAGTCTTCCCAAATGCTGTATATCACAGACTTGACACTTTTCGATTTTTTAACTAGATCCTTTAAACGAATCCACCTACATTAATAGCCACATGTTAAAAAACGTGCAAATAAAGTCTATTGGTGAAACAACTTCTCAGCAGCTTTATTATGCATTTAAAAGGTTTTTTAAAAATAAAAAGAATATAAACTTTAAGAGTTATAAGGCATTTAAATATTTAATGACTCAGGAAGCTCATTTGAAAGTAAAAGTTAAGAGAGCGGTAATTCATTTTCTCATTAAACCACCTAAAGCAAATCACAATGACTACACAAGATACTTTCACTGAATGACACTAACACTTGCCAGCACTAATCAAAACAGTACCCGCCTGGGAATACTGGTGCTCTCAGACTTGGCAGGGAAGCAGGGAAAACTGCCAAACTCAGCAAGCTGACAGGGTCTGCTGTGCTTCAGAGCCGGTGGAGGGATTGCATTCAAAATTGCCGCATGGCCCAACTAGACCAGCGATACAAAAAACTACAAACATACCTTTTCACTCTCATTCAGTCAGCTGATTGGACCACTTATGAATACTTTGTATCAAGAGCAATGGCCCCTCTGGTTCTTGTGTCCCCAGGACTGTCCCTTCCTTACGTACTGGCACCAAATGAGGCTTTAAACCTTAAGACCTGATCCAAAGCCCAGTGGAGAGTCCTGTTGACGTCGTTCCCAAAGCAACCCTTTCTAAGTCAACAGAAAAGCCCCCATATCACAGTGGCATCATGTGGCTTAATCAACATCTGTGAAGAACTCCAAAATCCTCAGACAATAAGCATGCTAAAATATTGCTAGCCCCCAAGGAGATTTCCTCTTTGGCAGTGATTTTCTTGTTAAGCGAACAATGCTGTCTGAGGACCACATCACCAGTGATTATATCTGAGGCACAGCAGCAGCAATCTCACAGGGTGATGCTGCATTTTTAATACACCCTTAAGCTTCCTATTGAAAACCAGCGCTGGAGAGTACAATCACTTTCACACCACACGAGAAAGACTGACCCAAGACTCCAGAAATCATGATACAGTTTAAGATTTCCACTTTTTCCCCATTAATGCAACAAGTGCAGGTTCAGAAGCTGAGGGTCCCAGACTTTCCTCAAGGAACAAATATCCACTCAGTCAGAAAATTCTCTTTGTATTTAGGTGGGTGTACATTATTTACTTCATCTTATATATTTTCAGGAAGTAGTAAGCTCTTTGTATTCATCAAAATCTTAATGCAAGATGGACCCTTTGGGCAGTTTCACAATACAAATACATAATAAATAATAATTATTGAACAAAAGGAGCTTTTACTACATATCTTTATATCCAGTTCTTCAACCATTCGTTGGTGCTGCACTTGCAAACAGGTATTATGCAGTGTGCGCAAAGGCTCCAGAATTAAAATAAATAAAACATGGAGATGTACTGATCTCACAGAACTGGAAGAGACCCTGAAAGGTCATTGAGTCCAGCCCCCCGCCTTCACTAGCAGGTCCAAGTACTGATTTTTGCCCCCGATACCTAAATGGCCCCCTCAAGGATTGAACTCAACCCTGGATTTAGCAGGCCAATGCTCAAACCACTGAGCTATCCCTCCCTCCTCTCTTTCTGGAATTGCTTTGAAGGTACAGACCCGAGTTCAACGCTTCAGTCTTCCACTCTCCTAAACAGTGACAGCAAATGCAGACCACACTGTGCAGAAGCCAAATAACCCTCCAGTAATTCTTCCTATTAAAATAATTGCCAGGCCAAAGGAATACAGCAAACAGCTGTAGTTCATCCCATAGCATATTCCCTCTCCTTTTGGAACCTCATCTTCTAATTTATGCCAGAGCCACTGTTAGCTGCAGAAATAATATTGCATATCTCCTTTGCAGAAATGAAACTATTACAGTAGAATAAATATGTTATGCAATGGCCTAATCTATCTAGTGAACACGGCAAGTGTGCTGAAGAATCAAAAAAAGAATAGCATTTTGCAGTGAAATAAACTGAAGCGAGAGTCCATCTGCCTTATACAATGGCACTCTAGCTATACTTAGAAAAAAGCTCAGCTCTGAACGGGCAGGCTAATATCTCACCATGTGCACCTGCCTGTCACAACAAAACCCAGCAATAACATCTCCACCCCCTATATTTAAGGTGGAGATGCTCCCGAAACAAAAGTCTTGGATGTGAAGATCCCCAAATTTGACAGGAAGTCTCATTGTTTCCTTGAGCTACTCTGTCTTGTCTTATACCAACGTTGCAGGTTGCTTCTTTGGGGTAGGGAAAGTCTTTTTGTTCTGTGGCTGTAGAGTGCCCACACAATGGCTCCCGGTCCATGACTAGGGCTCCGTAGTGCGAGAAAAATAATAAATAATACTTCAGATCTGAATTTCCTGGCTGTCGCACTTCACATGGGAGTTGAGTCAAGTCCACTGGAAGCTTTCCATTGACTTCAATGTGCTTTGGAGCAGGGATGTAATGCGCTGAACCAAAACCTCAGCTACTCCCAAACTTTGAGGAAGTATTGCTAAACATTGACAAATTTGAGGCCCCATCTCTAATTTAGGAGTAAAAATGCCACAAGGCTTCCTTAATTATGCCCACAACATTTGCCCATTTAAAAATTAAAATTTGAGCAGGAAGACCTGAAAATATTCTTACTTACACAAAGGCCCCTTTATACCACTCTGGCAGTGGTGTAAAGGGGCTTTAGTGTAAATGAAATTCTGGCCCGTGGTCTGAATCACTGGCCAAGCCGATACATTTATTCATTTTGAGACAAAATCTCTAGATCCTTACCCAGTTCTTACTCAGCCATTACTGACGTCAGTGGGAGTTTGTCTGCCGAAGTAAAAACTGGTCCTGATTCTCTATTGTCCTGGACCTTGTGTAAATATTTGCACGGATGCACAGCGAGTGCAAAATGGCTGTAAAGCTTTTACCCATCTTGATGAGCATTTCACACTCACTTTCACTGCTGTAAAATGACTACAAAAATGTGCTGGGCAATGGAGAATGTTAGAGCTCTGGGAGTCGGCCCTCGGTTTGTATGTAGGAGTGGTGCAGGGGGGCAGGGACAAGAGAGAGAAGAAAGAACAACAACAAACAGGACTCCTTCCAAATTTGGAAGCAGAACAACTCTGTATTCACAGGAACTAGGATAGTGGCAGCTGTAGTGACAAGATCACACAAAACAGGATAAATGGCTCTCCTATATGGCTGTATATTTCATTACGAATGAGAGGGAAAAAGTTATTTACCAGATTTTGTGTCTGAACAAAGCGTTTTGCAAATAAAACAGGAGGCCCCAGGGGCTGACAAGTAGAACCATGTCAGTCGTCAGTTAATACCTGGGCAGAAAGAGAGAGATTAGGTTTTAGAGCTTGGAGTACAGCGTGTCTTTACAGAGTAGAATCCTGCAGATCAGTGTATTTCTGTGACGCTGATTCTGATGATTATACTCTGCCTGCAATGTGCTCTTGTAAACTGGGCCCTGGCTTGAGCTTCATGAGTGCTGAGCTCTGTTCTTGGTTCTTCCTACCCTGCTGTACAACCTTGGGCACATAACTCTACCTGATTCCCATCATCCTTTGCCACTTTGCTTAGCTTGTAAGCGCTGTGGGGCAGGGACTGTCTGTAATTATGTGTTTGTTCAGTGGCGGTCTTGTCAGTTGGGGGTCTCTTGGTGCTACTGCAATACAAATAATAATAATAATTACTGCTTCCGAATTTGCTCTCTGAGGATAATCTGCAATAGTTACTCTCACTTTCTTCTTTAAAGCACACAGCCCCTGTTAAAGTGGCAGATATAAACCTCATCTGATTTTTCTGATGTTTCTTGCATCCTACCTACCAACATCACTGTCATCTGAGTTGGAGTGAGTTTCAGTCACCTAGCCCTCAACCATGTCCCAGCTTCTACTAAACACAATGTAAACCAGCCCACAGCACTGGCTCTAGCAGCTGAGGGCATGTCTATATTATGGCAGGTGCGGTAGTGTAGACACTTTCTCCAGTGACAGAAGAAGGAGTGAGTCCATCAATGTACGTCATCTCTGAGAGGCAGTAGCAAGGTGCATGGAAGAATTCTTCCACTGATGTAGCTCCATCTACAGTGAGGTTTAAGGGCTGTCTAACTACGTTGAATAGGGCACGACATTTTTCACAGCCCTGGGCAACGTAGCTAGGTCAGTTTAATGTTTAAGTCCTGAGAAATAGAGATATAGAACTGGGAGTCAGCCTACTGAAAGCATCTTAGCCAATGCCTCTTTACTAACAGCCCTAGTGACCCCACACACACATTGGAAAACAAGAGGGGACCAGATGTGCACCGGTGAACCCTTGGGCAGAAGAGCAATTACCCCAAACAGAGCATAGAGAACAGCTCATAAGGAGCACATGGTAAAAGATTACGTTTTCTAGACCAGAGCTATGTAAGGCCATAAGTGTTACTAAGAGAACTTTAAAATCAATAAAGTGTTTTACAGGGAGCCAGTGTGGGGATTTCAAAATAAGAGTGATAGGCTGAGAGAGACGTGTAACCTTAAAGAGGTGAGCTGCTGCATTCTCAGTCTGCTGCCTCCTAAAAATTATGTGATGAGGAAGTCCAGAAGACAAAGAATTGCATTAATCCTGCCATGAGAAAAGAACAGTCCTTCCACTGATGGACTTACTCCATCAGCGACGTGTGCATGCTGCTAGCTCATTTAAAGCCAGGCTCTGACCACCTTTGTCTCTCCTCCTTTCCCTACACCCCGGGTGGCTTATTTCATTCTACTGTTGTCTCTTTAAGATGTAAGTTCCCTGAGGCAGGGAATGTCTTACTACAGTGCCTAGCGCAATGCAGGCTAGTTGGGGCCTTTAGGCACTTTGGTAATAATTATAATAAATACGGTTTTCAGTGCTCATTCTAAAATCATCCCCTCAAAATGCTCCATAATTGGCATAGGTCACTTGCTTGATTAATGAAATACAGCTTGTGATGACTAAGGCCTGTTGCTGGAAGAACCAAGAGAGCTGAAAAAGCAGCGAAGAAACCTGTGGCACCTTATAGACTAACAGATGTTTTGGAGCATGAGCTTTCGTGAGTGAATACCCACTTCGTCAGATGCATGAGTTGATGAGCAAGAGAGTGGAGTTGATACTGGGATAATTGCTCTGGTCATGTTCAGATAACTAAGCATCCTGTTCTGCAAGACGTGCCAGTGACCCACTTTCCTTGGGGAAAAAACAAAAACAAGGGGCAGCCACTTTGCTGTGTGTCAGGTGCTTTTTGCTGCTTCACTGGTGTTCACTCCCCACACAGCAGGATTCGTTTAAACATGTGGCCGTCAAAGTTTCCACTGAAGAATCAATATATTGAGTCAATGATACTGTAAATACATGAAGGCTTGGAACAAGTTTACTGCAGTCTTACAGAACAGCCAAGGAGAACTCATCCACAGCTGTGATTGTTGCTAATCACTTAGCATCGTATATAAATGCAGATGGTGCTTTAAGGTAACACATACGGTATGATTCAGCCACAAAACCCACCAGCATATGGCTTGGGTGATAGCAAAGCCCATGCATTGTTTCCATGACTAGGCTGATGTCAGAGTGTAAGGAATGCTCCTTTCTGGCCACTCAGCTCCTTTTTCTCTCTGTCCATTATTAGCATGGTGCTCCTACTCTCCACAAGCCTCAGCTGGCACTTTTGCTCCTAACTTCTTTCCCAGTATGATACTGGACTCAGGCACTTTATTCTGAAGTCAGGTGGCCTCATCTGCTCTCAGGCAACTTTAGCTATTGAAGCAAAGGCCTAACTTTAAGCACATGAGCAATCCCAGTGAGTTCAAAAGGACGCCTTTACGTTAGGCATGTACATTTAAGCAGCTTGCTCAACCGGGGCCTTAGTAGGATGACTAGATGTCCCGATTTTATAGGGACAGTCCCAATTTTCTTATATAGCTTTCCTATTACCCCTCACCCCGCCCCAATTTTTCACACTTGCTCTCTGGTCACCCTAGGCCTCAGTTACAAGCATCCAAATCTAGAGTTACTCCAACGGAATTTCTTCAGATTCAGATGGATCCAATCGAACTGAATTTGGCCCTATGTCCTCAAATCGCTTCAAGGATATTCTGAATCTAAGTGTCAAAGACTAAAGGTTACGATAGCCTTCCCCTTGGCAGTTCTGGCACATAGGATTAACATTTCCATCTGGGTGAAATTCTACGGCCTTTTTTCACCATCTTCCACTTTGGAGAATTACATTCCCACCAAGCAGATATGAATAGCTACTGCCGATTGTTCTACTCTGTTTGACTATGAAAAAAAGCCTAAAGAGAAGGTGTCTTGTATCTACCAACTCCAGGCCAGACACTAGAATACAGACTTAGGGCCTGCTCTTGAGAATAGAGTTGCTAACTGTCTAATTACACAAACCCAAACAGGCTTGCCTCACCCCTTCCCCACGGCCCTGCCCCACTCACTGCACCCTCCCTCCCTCCATTGCTCACTCTCACCCACCCTCACTCACTTTCACTGGGCCGGGACCGAGGGGTTCAAACCTTCCAAAATGGTGTAAGTATTGCATAGACCTTGTGTGGTTCTCCTGCACATTCCATCCCATGAGTGTAAAGAATGTGAGTAACTATTAACTACTCACTCCTGCTAATACAGCCCAGATGATGTTTGCTTTGTGCAGCTGTGTTACACTGGTGACTCATATTTAGCTTGTGGTCCACTATGACCCTTGGCTCCCTTTCCACAGTACTCCTTCCTAGGCAGTTATTTCCCATTCTGTATGTGTACAGCTGATTGCGCCATCCTAAGTGGAATACTTTGCATTTGTCCTTATTGAATTTCATCCTATTTCCTTCAGACCATTTCTCCAGTTTGTCCTGATCATTTTGAATTTTAATCCTATCCTCCAAAGCGCTTGTGTAAATTCACACAGGAGGTCAACGGCAGAACAGGACTACTGCCCTGGTTTTCTGAATCCCCAGTCCAGTGACCCATCCACTAGACCACATTGCCCCTCCTTCTGCTGTTTCTCCCCAAGACAAGCTCGGCCGATTCTCATACTTACACTGGCCAAGCGTGGCAAGTTTCCAGCCTTGCACTTCAGGCTAATGACTAGGAGCAGTGAGGCTGAGAAAGCTTTTCCTTTAAACCTAGAGCTCAAACAGGGTTCCACTATGTCTAACATGCTCTGAGGGCTGTGGGGTTCATGACCCAAACTGCGTTGCTGCTCTGTCTTTCTGTTACATACTGGATCATGTATCCTCAGTCTGCTTCCTGTGTTCCCTTCACCTCCAGTAACGAGAACATTGAAACAAAACAAAACACAGACCTCTCTCCACAGGAGGAAACTCAATTCTGAGTTTCAGTAAACACATTTCTCCCTCCTGCCCCCAACACCATCCACATAAGAAGGAAAAACAACAGGAGAGATTAAATAATTGATCTGTTCGACAGTAGCCACCTTTCACGAGCACAAATAAAATAAAATAGCAGAATGGCCTATAGTTGCAAAGCGCCATTAGGAAAAAACAGAGGTCAATGTGAACTGTATTTGTCCTAGTTTTATGGTTTCGGTATTTGTCTGACAAAGTCAAACTCTCTGACAAGGCCATTTATTTCTCTAATTCACGTCTGACTAGAGGAGATGAGCGATGGACGCAGTCACCTATGAACTTGATATATTGGCTAGCTGTCATCAGCCTTTACAGTCACAACTGTATTTCCCTCCACTCAACACACGGGTGGGGAGGAGGAAGACGGGGGAGTGGTTCTGCAATGAGCTGCACTGGACAAGAAGGCTGGTTCCACAATAGGCCTGTCAGGCTGCTAAAATAGACTGTGCAATATTTGCGAAAGAGACTCAGTTCAAGGATTTTGACTGGCACCTCCAGTTAAGCTGTAGCAAACACACGTTGTACGACTACTGTGCCGAGGCCATCTTCCTAATGGATGTAAAGCAGAAGCAATCAATCAGAGAATCAAGAGTCGTCAGCTCTCAGCTCTCTGCATCTGTGAATGCAAATTGAATGAACAATAATGAGTGTTATCTAATTAGTCCACACAGCTGCAATGTTACAGCCTTAGATAGGACATACCTTGTTAAATTTCATGGTATGTATAATAGAGTGTCTAAGGGAAAATGATTAAGATTTGCTATGTGCGTGCTTAGTAAGATAGAATTAGGTAGAGTCTTAGTAATAAATGTATTATCTTCAGCAGATGGCCTTTGGATTAACTAATTCAGGTATTCCTTTAACAGTAAGCCAGTTAAAGTGCAAATTAGTCAGAGGCAGCGTGATTGCTTAGTGTGTTAGTGCATTAACACTTTGGCCCCAGATCATCAATTGGTTGGGAACGGTCATCTTGACATCTCCAGATGGGCCAGACTCCAAGCTAGTTCACTCATATAGCCAGTTACCTGGCTCTCTCTCTCTCTCGCACAGCATTGCCAAAGCATAAGACTTTCAAACTCCATCTCAGGAGCAGCCAGATTTTAGGTTGGCTGTCACCATAGTAGAAGCTGCACCTAAGGAGATTCTGTATCGTTCTCCTGTCTGTTACATCGGCTGGACTGTACGAACCCAGAGTCACAGGCATAGAGGGGTTCTGCTTATAAAAAGGAGTTCACTACTGTTTGCTGAGTTTCTTCTAGACTGAAGAATGGTGCCTCATGTTCCTGCAAAGGTTACGGGGTGCTGTTATTTGTATTATGGTGGTGCCTACAGACCTCAACTGATGTGGAGGCCCCATTTTGCTAGATACTGGACATACCCAAGAGATGCTCCCTGTTCCCAAAGAACTTGCAGACAGTTTAAATAGATAGAGGCACAATATCAGTGAACTGGTGTCTGGGGTTTGCATTTTGGGCCCAGCTTGGCAGGTTATATGCTGAATGGAAGGTCAGGATCTCTTGGGATTTGTCCTTACATAAATATGGTGATGGAGGAATGTGCTAGTGGGTTAGCATTAGTGGGATTAAATGGTGAACTGTTAAGATACAGTAGCAAGGAATTTAGACAATGGTTTCAGACTCGGGACAGAATGTCTATTGTTTTGGTACATTCCACTTTGGGTGAGTAGATTGTTGCTAGTGGTCAGAGAATTCTCACTGGGACACCCATCCTTCAGAAGTGACTCAAGGTTCTACTAGGAATGGATGTGATTCCATCTTTGATTTTCTGGGAGAGACCATAGCAAAACTCCCATTGACTTCAATGGGGCCAGGATTTTACTTGCATATATTGAAAGTGCTTATAAAGTTGCACCCTGGCTTTTTTCCACATGTCCTGGTTGGGTGAGTGCCTTTGACATCTGGCCAGCCTTAAATCATGCAGGGTTCATTAAGGGAAGGGATTTGGGATATTAAACTTGTGCCAATTTGGAGATGTGTGTGTTGTGTATGGTGGGTTAGTGGGGAAATTACATTATACAGTTAAAATCCTTATAGGTTTTAAGGAAAATAAACCACTTCATCTACAAACCCAACATTCAGTGACTGTGTGAGAGAATCAGGCAAAATGAATGCAGAAGCACTACACCCCCATATATATACACATTAAAATTTTAAGTGCTTATATTTTCTTTTCACTTCCAAATATCACTGCAATTATCACCGAAGTTTACCATCGTTAACACTTGCTCAGACATACTGTGGCAATAATCTCCGTCTCCCACTTTTCTTGTTAATTCATTCCTTAGATTCATTTACAGGCAGTGGGTTGTTAGTGGAGAGCAGTTATGTATGCTTTTTAAATGTGTATACACGTGATGTGTGGGGTAAGGGAACATGCGTCTTTTCATTCTTTGTTTTTCTGTTCCATTATCTCTTATGCATATATTATCAACAATATCTATTTTACATGTGAAATGGTGTCTAAAGACATTAAGAATAAGTGGAAAGTACCAGGGGCCAGAGCCTCAGCTGGTGAAAAAATCAACATCACTCCCTTAAAGCCAATGGAACTATGCCCATAAATGGTTCCTTACTGCTAATAAAAGGTTAACAAAACTCAGATGTAAATACTGAGATATTGTATGGGTTCCTGTGGAACCCCAGATGCACAGCCTGAGCAAAAGCACCTGCTGGATCAGTCATGGAGAACATAGTTTTTGGATCCTCTGGTAAAATTACTGTCTATGAACCAGGAGGATCTGGAGGCTGAGTCAAGCTGGAGGTCATATCTGAGAGGAGATTTAAGGACCAATCCTGCACACTCTTATTCGAGCAATCTTTATACACAAGGGATGGAATGTGCAGAAGACCCATACATGGTCAATGCAATACTTACATCAATTTGGAAGGTCTGAATAGGACTTAAGTAGTACATAGACTTATGCAGATTTCTTGCACCAAAGGTGACTTTCACCTGCGAGTAGTGACTTCAAAGGGAATACTCTGATGAGTAAAGCCAGGTCACAAGAGTAAGGATTCACAAGAGCATGCCCTAAATCTGTTCTAGCGTCTCACCTGAAGCTGGTAGATACAGGACCCCTTCTCTCTACAGCTTTTCTCCATAGTCAAACTTACAAACATTTTCAGGAGCATCTAGCAACATGGGGCCCTTAGTCCCATTTCAAAAAGTGACAAGCATTTAGGAGAGTAAGACTCACTGAAAGTCAATGGAACTTGAGCACTTTTGAAAATTCAAACCCGAATGTAATTTCCTTCTAACAGGTTTGAAATCACATAGAAAATGTGGTGGAATAAGTGTCTAAATAAGAGACCTCTCCTCCACAAATGAAGTTTAAAAAAAAAAGAAGGGGGCCAAATTCCTCCCTCGTGCAAGTCCATTTAAGTTAATGTAAGGATGAATTTGGGCAAAGACGACTATCAAGCACCTCTTGAACTGCCACCACCTTCAAGCTCAACAATGTCTTCTCCTCCAGCAAAATTTGTGGTGACGCAGTCGGGGACAATAATTAAATATTGATGTTTTAGCAACTGATGCTTTTAATACATTTTAATTATACACATTTTGGACCCAAATGCTCACCAACAATTTAGTCCCTTCCAGCTACCTTGAAGATCTTTCAATATCTCTGTATTGATTTCTGTCTTAACAGTTGAGTTTTCATGACTGGATGCATCTTAGCACTTTGGCAAGGTAAACAAATCTGCATGCATTTATTTGAGCATGGTTAGTTAGTCACCACAAATGTGTAATGAACAGCCTCATACCTATGGAATGAGATCTTCTTAGTGATCATTAATTTCATCCCTTGCTGGTTTAACAAAAACCTCTTGGCCAAACTCAATTACATTTATGTCTGGAAAATTAAAACTGAAGGAGAAAAGAGAGTGCATTGCTCATGAACAAGTGTAGATTCCCCTTATCTTGTCTAAGATACAGCCTTGTAAAGGAATGTAACACACACACAAATATATATGCCTGAAGGGTTTATAGTAGACAAGATAAGGGAAATCTACACCTGGTTGTGGGCAATGCATAGGTTACATATAAGCATGTATATAAAGAGGGTAGATAAACTTCCTCTTAGTCATATGTTTGAACTCTTACATGATAAGCTCTTTGAGTCAGGAGCATCTTTTTATTTTGGTCACAAACAGTGCCTATCACAATGAGGTCCTGATACACGTCTAGAGTTTCTAGGTACTTCCACAATGCAGTTAATTTGGAATTTTCAAAGGGAACTAAAGAAGTCAGGCAATCAGCGCTGGCTCTAGGCACCAGGCATGTGCTTGGGTGCGGCACTTTCCAAGGGGCGGCACTTTGGCTCCCTTTTTTGGGGGGCGGGGGGCGCTTTGGGTGCAAAAAGCTGGGAGCCGGCCCTGAGCAGAGGTGAGCTGCAGCAGTGGGGGGTGCGGGGAGGGCCACAGGAAATAACCCTGGGGGGCAGGGGCAGAGGAACTGCTCACCTCCACCTCCTCCCCCGAGCATGCCGCTGCTCTGCTTCTCCCGCCTCTCTCCCAGGCTTGCCTGGGAGGCAGGGAAGGGTAGGACGGGAAATGCGGCACACCCGGGGGAGGAGGTGGGGCCAGGGATTTGGAGAAGGGGTTGGAATGGGGAGGGGGGAAGGGGCAGAGTTGGGGCGGGGCTGGGGGGGCACAGGAACATTTTTTTTTGCTTGGGATGGCAAAAATCTTGGAGCCGACCTTGCAGGCAACCAAGTACCACTAAAATCCCAGCCTTCATAAATAATTATAACTCCTATTCAGTATTCAATACGTTACAGAAGGCATCACAATCTTATAATTAAGGCACGAGACTGGAAGTCAGGAGATTGGGCTTCTATCCTCAGTTCAAGCTCAAACTTCTTCTGTGACTTTGGACAAGACATGAAATATTTCTGAGCCTCAGTTCTTCATCTGTAAAATAAGGAGAATACCACTCACCCCTCAGTTGTGTCTGGTTTAATTCACTAATGGGTGAAATTCAACTCTGTGTAAAGGGCCAGCACAAAGCCTACATGCCAAATAAGGTCAGAATTGGCTGTCGGGCTGGTCTTCTCCACAGAGGTGAATGTCACCCATTAACATACATAAAGTGCTCTGAGACAGGAGCAGCAGAAGCGCCCTAAAAATGTGGGTTACAGGTGCCCAAATTGGTCCCCACTTCAAGGCATCCCTTCCCCCTGAATCCCTACACCACTCCTTCCCCCAAGATCTGGCTCCCCTTCCCCTAAGGCCTTGTCCCCCACGCACTCCTCTCCATCCCCATTGCTCACCCTTACAGCTGGCAAGAAAACGGGAGGGCATAACCCTCCCACTTTTAAAAGTGGGGGAGCCATGGCCCCTTGGCCCCTCCTGTTCCAGTGCCCCAGCTTTGAGATCCTCAGATACAGAGGACATGTAATTATCACCACAATTGTGGTGATGCTTTGGTGGCTGCAGTCAATAATAAATGTCTCATTGTACCAGATGCTGTACAAACCCATTAAAAAAAAAAGGATGGCCCCAGCCCCAAAGATCTTACAATCTCACTGTAGATTTGGAAAGTGTTATTATTCATTATGTTAATGACTGGAACTTTCACAGGGCCTGGATCTACTTTGAGATGAAGAAAAATCTCCACTTGTGCACTTGGACCTTTGCAGAGTGCAGTGGAAAGAGTGAAGGATTTGCATGAGTAACAGCTGAAGCGACGGCTTCTGCTACAAAAAAATTAATAAAAGATCCCCGCATTCCTCTCCAGGTAGTTCTTATGCCATCACGCACAAGATATATTTCTGGAGAGAGGTGATAAGTTTCTGAGATGCAAGATCAGTTTTTACAGTACAGCCGCTGGCATTAGCGACAGGAGAATGGTAGCATAAAAATAACAGATGGAAGGGAGATATAATAAAATGGAAGCACAGGCAAATTATAAACCCATTTTAACTGTTCATGCAGATAAAACATGAAAACCAAAATACATCTGAAATCACAAGGACCAGGTGTCTGTAGGGAAGGAGTGTTTGATTTTACGCTCACAATGGAGCCACTGAAACGAACTGAAGGGTGAACCACAACTTGTGGTTCAGGTTAAACTTTTGCAGTGGCTGTTCATTATTTGTTGGTGGGGATTACCTCCTGCAATGAAGTTTAAAGCTGGTATTCTCTCCCCCACCCCAATGCACACACTGTGAGAAAGCAAATGTGAACATTTCCTTTGTGCCAACATTGCACAAGAACTATGCTAAAATATGATCTAAATAATTTAAGAATGCATGGAGTAAAACAAAACAACAAAACCCCAAAGCCTGGAGCATAGCTAAGGATAAGAGTGAAAAGGCACCACCTTCAGAAGCGCTCCTGGAACTCTGACAGAATAGGCAGAATATAATTGTGAAGGACAAAGCTAAAACAGACAACATGAAAAAGTAACAATAATGCAGCTGAAGCAGAATCCTCTTAATTGGCACAGACTCCTGGTGGAAACAGAAAACTACCAATTGAAGCTATCGTCCTCTCTTCTTGGAAGCCTGTACAAATACATTGTGCCAGGAGATAGTCACTTTAATTTCATGAACTGCTTTAAAAATAAGCATAGTACAAAGTACGAAGAGTTTTAGGAAAAAGTAGTTGAAGGTCAGATTGATGTGTTTAACAACTGTAAAAGAACAGGGAACTACAGTAAAGAATGGCCTACCCTGTAGGCCACTTTATGCTGGTAACCATCAGTTCAGTCCTCTAAAATGTGACGATTGGGCAAATTCAACACCTAGTTACAGTTTAAATACCAATGGAAGTTGCACCCGCTTACGCATGGGCTGAGTTGAGCCCGTAACTGCAGACGGCACCAGACATGCTATTTAACCAGTGTAGGCTTGCCATTTAGACACTGGTTACTGGTTTGCATGGACAGTCGTTACCCCACTGAGCATGCATGCCACGGACCGAGTGCCTGAGCACGTGGACTCAAATGCAGCAGAAAAATTACAAAGAAAATATCGGGTCTGCTTCGAGTTAATAAGAGTGGTCTCTATAAAAGATAGATCTGGATAGATAGTGCTCTTTATACTATATGTGGACCTATCTCCAGGTGTATATGATTACGTAGCATTATTCATCCACTGGTAGGTTTAGAAAAGTTATTCTTTTCGTCAGGCTCCTAACAGGGCTAGCAAATTTGACAGAAACCCCAGCTGTTGTGCTCTGAACTGAGCTGTATGACCCTCATTGGTTGCTCAGAACAAAACACCCCCATCCCACCGCTTGCTCTGCAAAAGTGACAATCAGTGGCTACATCGATAGTTTGAGCCAGGGTGCGATTCCCAGCTTGAGCAGACGTGGTCTCACTGAGCTAGCATAGATGCCGTAGCACTAGCAGCAGCGAGTGGCAGTTTGGGCTGTCTGCCCTGAGTGTCTACCCATTGCTCCTGCGCACCTCAGTGGGCAACATTACCCAACAGACAAGAGGCCAGCACAAAGCTTATGGACCACTTTAATCCAGCTCAAGTCTTATTTCAAGCACAACAGTGGGATTTCAATGGTGCATAAGCCTAGGGTTCTTTGGACAGGGGAATTTCAGCTTTGGTAGATAAGGGCTAGTTGTGAGTGAGAATTTGCAGGAGCCTTAGGGCTAGAGCCGCAAAAGTATTCTACCCATGGGAGTTAGGCACCTACGTATTTTGAGGATCTGGGCCTTGGTTTAAAGTACCAGTGCTACCAACTCTCATGGTTTCATTGTGAGTTTTGCAATATTTGATGTGTTTCTTAAAGTCCCAGCTCCTGGAAGCATGTGATTAGGTGAGAACCTCAGCTTTCATTTTTTTAAAAAAAGGAAGATTCTAGCCCTCACTACTGCAGAGAAAGTCTGGATAATGTGATTCAAGTGAACCCTAAAGGCTCAAAAACCAGAAGACAAATGAAAAGAACCCAAAAGTTATGTATGTTTCAAAATCTCATTGTTTCTAAGTCAATCTGGTGATTTTCTGGGTGCCTGACTCAGGAAATACTGAAGTACTGTGAAATTAAAATAGAAAAGACCCAGAGCTAATGGAGGCACAATGATATATGGGCTACATGAAACCTTGATGTGATTACCATAGTTGAGAGAGACAGTGCTAATGAGCTAATGAGACTGCAATACTATTTGTCAGAGGAGTGCTCTGCGAACGAGAGCTGTCTGTATATATGGAAATAGTTAATAAATAATCTGCCAGTAGATGGCACTCAAAAATATGTTGTAGGTTTTTAGGACCAATACACTTTGTTGTGGTGCACTGCAAATGGCTTCCTCTGCGCCGTACTTTACATGACGCTCTTAACACAATTTGTGCACATTTTAGGAGATGAAGTGGCCTTAACTGCTCTGTCCCATCAAGATTCAGTCTTAATAATCGCACACCAGGAACTTCAGCACGCTTAGTAAAAAAAACCCCAAGCCAAGCAGCTTTTAGTGATAGTCCTTTTCTGTTGTCAGAATGCTCTTTGCAGACAGGGCTCAAAAATCTGATGAAGGATTCCAATTCTCCAGTGGCCAAGGCAATGTGTGATAAATATCTTAAAAGTGAATTGATGTGTAGAGAGAAAAATAGAAAGTAAGTAGAACGCAATTCGACAGCCTGATTTATTTTTAAGGCGCTATCAGCAAACCCTTGAGCTGCATAATTGAGTCTGTTTGTTCTCAAAGATCGGCATTATTACTCTGAATTTCATAATTCTCCCCACCACAGGACTCACTTCAGTGCAGCATTTGGAATATTGCAATGAAACATTTGGATCATTACAGCGGAGCTGGGTGTTATCGCTAACGATTATGTTTTACTTGGTAATGGGTGCAATTAGAGCCTGCAGCTTCAGAGTGGAAACCAGAAAAATATGGCTATTCTGGGGGAAAAAAGATATAGAACAGAAGCTGATTTTGCATGTCGGGGTGGCGGCAGAACAAAACAAAAGGTTCATGGCTAGTTCATCAAGATGAAACCCAGTGTGTAACAGATGGGTCTTTCTATCCAATTTCCTATAGTATCAATAGTTGGTGCCTGAGGAGAGGTTCAAAGTATCTTTAGGTGACAAACTAAATATGATTGGAATACAACAGTTGTGATCAACAGACCTCCTTCAAATGCTGATGTCCCTCAACCTGGTTCATATAGCATGGAAGATAATGGGTGAAATCCTAGCCAGAGTCAGAATAAGTCCCACTAGCAGAATAATGTATGTATTGCTCTGTAGTGACTGGACCACACGACACCTGAATCTGCTACAGCTTCCAGGTTAACATACTGGTCTTTTAGCTCAAAGAGTGGCAATTTACACATTTAGAGCTGGAGGGGAAGGCAAAAAGTTGTAGTTTTAAAATGAGTTCCCAGGTCAAGGTAAACCCTAGGCTCCCATCATTGGTTTTGGCTGAAATAGTTGATTTTTGCTCTACAGTGGCTATTTTCCACAGGAAATCCCCCCATGTTCCAACCAGTTCTAATGGCGACACTTATGGCCAGGTTTTCAAAGAGCTCAGCACATCGGGCTGGGAAAATCTGATCACTTCTTTAGGTATCTAAATGGAAGCTGTGCTATTCTCAGCAGCCGACCCTGACTGCTGGGGCTAAGCCTTTTTGAAGAGTCTATTCGCAATGTAGCCCTTAAGCGGCATATGAAATCATGAGTATATGCTGAAATATACCCCGCCATTGCACTTCTTCTCCCTCCCCCTTAAGATGAACTCTGAAGACATTCTTTTTTTCTTTGCTTTTTTTATTTTTGGGCACTGAAAGCTTTCTTTAAACTCAGAGGCTCCTTGCAACAAAAGCCTATGCCATGCCATTGTGAAAGCACCATGCCTCGGCACGATCTAACCTGCACAGGTGGATTTACATCACAGCATTCGCTGTTCAGCAGACAGTGCACATAGCACAGTCTCCTCTCCAAGCAACAGGGTCTTGCTGATTTCTGAATTAGAGCAGTAACTGTTCAGCAGCACAGTTTAGGTTACAAATCAATTGCTGCATATTGTGCGTTAAGTGCTGCTTAAATCAGCTTACTGCACTATGCCCAGTGAAGTCCTTACCTAGGCCGGGCAGTTACAGGAGATTACACTTAACTCCTGCATCAAAGAGTGAAGGGAAGACACGGTTTTGGAGAGTAACTCAAACAACTGCGAATCCCCTTTGGTTTAGTGCGTTAAGGAAGCCTTCCGGTTCAGTGACACGGCTGAAAGTTTGATACACCATGGTCCACGTTGTGAAATCAACAGGAGTTCTACCCTTGCAATCGAAAGCAAAATTTGGCTCTATGATATTGAACATCCTACCCCATCAGGCCATCAAGAGGGATTGACCCTAGGACCTCTGTATCTGAAATGATGAGCCTCTAATACGGGGATGAGCAAACTTTTTGGCCTGAGGGCTGCATTGGGTTTCCTAAATTGTATGGAGGGTTGGCCTCTACCTCCTATCTGCTGCACCCCTCCACAGGACCCCCATCCCATCCAATCCCCTGTTCCCTGATGGGTCCCTGCTCCATCCACACCCCCACCGCTCCCTGTCCCTTGACCACCCCCAGACTCCGCTGCCCCATCCAATCACCCCTCCTTCCTGACTGCTCCCCAAAACCCCTGCCCCCATTCAACCCCCTGCCCCCCGACTGCTCTGACCCCTTCCACACCCCTCTCCCCTGACCACCCCCCCAAACTCCCTGCCCTCTATTCAACACCCCCTGCTCTGTGCCCTCTTACTGCGCTATCTGGAGCGCTGGTGGCTCTACAGCCGGGCCCGCGCAGCTGGAGTTGGGGCACCACACAGCACAGAGCACCGGGTCAGGCTGGGTGCTGCAGCTGCGCTGCCGCCCAGAGCATTGCACTGGTGGTGGAGAGAGCGAGCTGAGGCTGTGGGTGAGGAGCCAGGGCTAGCCTCCCGGGCCAGAAGCTCAGGGGCTGGGCAGGACAGTCCCACGGGCTGGATGTGGCCTGTAGTTTACCCACCTCTGCTATAATATGTTATTAAAGGCAGTAGCAGACTCATTAACCTCTACTTTGTTCAGTCACTAGAGGGAGACATGGACCCACGCTGAGCATGGATTACAATACCACATTCTTCTTCTATTATTGTGGCACCTCACAGCCCCAGGCATGGACTAGAACCCAGTGTACTAGATGCTGTGAACACAGAACAAAGACAATACCTGTCCCAAGGACCTTACAACCTAAGCTACCCTTCAGTTCTTTTACTGGGCCTCTGAAGTCACTGGGAGTTTTTCTGGCTGTTTCAATGGGCATAAAATGAAACTCTTTGGCTCCTCAAGCTCCACAGATTAAATATGCCCTCTTTTGGAAAATCTATGCCGGGTTGTCCCATGCAAGGGAATGAAAAGCTGTAAAGGTCACCACTTTGCAGAAAAAGGCAGATGGATCTCCTATGCCAGAATAGCATTATTGTCATGCTGCCCCCTCCATTTAATACAGAGAGGAAAGTGCTATATACCGGCTGTGCTCAACCCATAGACCACTCCAAGAAAGCAGGCGCAACCAACAGCAAAGACGGCATTGGCCAGCCAAAATAACACTCAGCAGCCTGATCTCTCTCATTGTAGACCTTCAGAGGGGCCATTACGACAGCATAGTTTAAAGACCAAAGGACTTCCTTGCAGACAACAGTGAACACTGAACACAGGCTGAAGAACCCTGTGCCAGGGAAAGACGGCCGGCATGCAGCTCTGTACCTTGGTCTTGCTGCCTCAGGAGAAGTATAGCGACCTATCATTTGAAACTGCTCTCCTTTGGAGTGTCATGGAGCGGGGCTCCCTATAGGGAAAGGGTAACTGTGTGCAAATTTTTTTCTTATCTCCTTACAGCCAGTCCTGTAGGGGGTTAAATGCTCGGAAAGTCCCACTGACACCTCTGAGAGTCTGGGCAGTGTTTCTTTTGCCAGGCAGTGCTAAGCACCATGCAACGATCAATGCTTTTGGGATAACTGACTTGCCTTTGTTTTTGTCTAGGACCTACTTCACTCCCACTCCCTCCCTGTCAGCAGTAAAGATACAGTCCCTACAAACTGCAGCTGACAAAGAGGAAAAACAATAGACGTATTTATACTTTAAAATATATTCAATTTAGATTTCCATGGCAACCTCCATGGGAAGCCTCTAGGAGAAAGCGTG
Organism: Gopherus evgoodei; assembly: GCF_007399415.2. Classification (NCBI taxonomy): domain Eukaryota; kingdom Metazoa; phylum Chordata; order Testudines; family Testudinidae; genus Gopherus; species Gopherus evgoodei. The sequence continues at coordinate 10,819,377 of NC_044338.1, forward strand.
CATAAGTGACAATGCCTCACAATTATTGTACATCCGTATAGTGATGCTGCCGCATAACTTGTATAACTGCAGTGCAGTCAGGGCCGGTGCTTCCATTTAGGCGACCTAGGCGGTTGCCTAGGGCACCAAGATTTGGGAGGGCGGCAGATTGCTCCGGTGGACCTCCCGCAGGCATGGTGGACCTCCCACAGGCGTTCCTGCGGACGGTCCGCTGGTCCCGCAGCGCCGGTGGACCTCCCGCAGGCACGCCTGCGGGAGGTCCACCAGAGCTGCGGGACTGGCGAGCCAGCCCTGCGCCTAGGGCACCAAAAACCCTGGCGCCGCTCCTGAGTGCGGTGAACCCAACATCTGTCTGTCTGTCTCTTTGGAGGCAGCATTGCCTAGTGTGTAGAGAATGGGAATGGGAGTAGAGACCGCAACATTAGGCCAGGAAGAGTTTGTTAGATACATGGGCAGGAACAGTTTCAGTGGAGTGAACCATACTGGAGTTGGAGGCAGATAGTGAGGTATTGGCTGTATATGGCATGTCAGATGAGTGTAGAGGTGAAGCAACTAAAGCCTTTATATCACCCCACATCATGCACATTCTCACGTGCAGGAAGGTCACACATTGTTTCCGCATCACTGAGACCTTCGGGGATCTGCATGACTTCCTGTGAACCTGGTCCCCATTGTAGATATCACGTGTGAAAGGTTCTGTGGCCTGGGAAATAGTATATGCAGTCAGAAACTTTAAAGGGTAAATTCTATGGCATGGTTGTGTTCTGTGGCTTGTCCAGCTATCTGCTTGTTTTCTTTACATGTGGAGAGCTGTGTGTAATTTATCGTGTGTGCCCGGGGATGAACACCTACACAGGGACTTCTTTCCCCTCTGATGCTATGATAAGTCCTCAGAGCCATATTTTTCTTCTATCAGATTCTGCGTTAAGAGGCAAAGGGTGAAGTTTCAAGGGTAAAAAAGTTGTGTCAACCCTCAACAGGCCCCATGCATAAGAGAAAGTGGCATAATCACTCACTGTCTTCTGACCTCAAACACTGATTCCTTCTCTCACTTAATTTACCCTGTTAGGGAAAGGGGGGGGGTATATGCACCCAGTTTACAAATCCAGAGACCGTCCCATCAGCTAAGGAGTTCAGAGAGATTATGATGTGGTAGGGTAATCAGACGGCTGAACTTGGAGGCCCCATGCTGAGCTGTAGTTTTTGAAATCATATAGCCAATGCCCTACAGCTGGGCCTTACTAATGCCGCGAATCTATTCCACTTAGACATGCCTGCTCTGCAATTCCTGCAGTATCCAGTATCAGTATCCAGTCGCCTCTACTACTCCACCCCATGGTAGCCACCCAAATTATGGACAGGCCCTGCACTGGTAGTGGGACACAAAGAGGCTGCCTCTCGCCACCTTAATGCTCCTACGCAGGGCAGCCAACATTTGTGGCTTGACATTCAAAAGAGTCATAGAAATTAGCTCCTAGGGTAAGATGCTAGAGAATAGCTCTGCTGATCTGGCCCATCTGGATGGGGGTCAAATGTTCAAGGCATTTTTGAAGCAGAAGGAATGGTGTGAATATATACGACAGGCCAGCACTGCCAATTTTTTTGTCAATAGATACTATGGGCCTGATCCTCATCTGGTGTCAACTGGCACAGCTCCACTGGCTTCAATGAAGCTACATCAGTTTATGACAGCTGGGGATCTGTCCAGGTAACCATGCTCCTTTTCTGGCAAACAAATTTTTTTTTTACCCTCTCTTTAGAAGGCACCTACAGCCTTTCTGCACTTCCGTCATCCTAACAGAGCAGGCATGTTAATCAAAGCAATCCCGCTTGTGCATGCCATAAGGATGTTATGGGGAACAAAAGCTTGGTGCTCCTACTGATCCTCAGGGCAATGAACAATTTTAAACAGTGGGCTCCGCATACAAATAAAGTCACAGTTCATTAGTGGTCCTGCTTTTCAGCAGCATTCTCAGACAAAAGATACCTGTGGAATTATTTCTCTTTTCTTTTGTCCATTTTTTCATGTTATGCGGATTGCATTACCACGGTAACAGCACCACATGCCAGATAACATAGCACTTGCCAAAGTAATACCACTGTTCAATAAATAATGATTTGCTTCTGTTGTTATTCTTCTCAGACACAGCAATATGGGCCTAATAAGAGGTTCAGTCATCTGAAATGCTACTGCAAATTTAACAAGCTCTTCCCATGCTTTGGCCAAATGTCTGGTTGAAACCTAATGACCCCAAAACATGCTTCTGACAAAACAAGTTCCAAGTACTTTTGCTGAGGCACTGACCATTTCGTGTCCGTATAGAACTGAGAGATGAGGAAAGCCACCTGTACATCATTTGCTTGTCAGAGTTCCACAAACATGGCTTCAATTTTCAAAGCTGCTTAAGGGATTTGGATGCCCAATTCCTATTAATTTCTAATGGGCCCGAGCATCTAAATCATTTAGGCAACATCAAAAATCTCAGCCTAGATGCCCCAAGTGATGGATAACCCTGGCAGATGAAGCTCTGAAGTGCAAAGAGAGAGATCAAGTGACATGATTATAGCAACTTAAAAGGAATAGAGCCCAGATCTCCTGAGTCTCAGTTTCAATGACAGCCACAGAACCTTTACCTTCCCTAGCAAGGCCATTGGCAAAGGCAAATCTGTTTATACTATTCAAAGCTAGGCCCGTGCATACACACACAATTACACCATGAGAGAATTCAATGTAAACTCGAAACACAGCTAACAGCTCTTACAGTAGCTTAATTTTCCTAGGAACGATGTCTTGAACAAGGGCTTATGTGACCCAGAAGTGGAAAGGTCTATACTGTTCTAAAAATCCCTAATCCTGTATATCTTCTTCCACTCAAAACCCCAGTGGCATCTCCTGGGCCTTCTGACTACAGGAGCTTTTACTGATGCTCTGATTGTTAAATGACTCCTTAGACCCCCAAGACACTTTGCAACAGTGATTCCAATGCACCCACGTAACACACAGGCTAGAAATACAGAATCTTACTGCTAAAGTATGCTTATCAAGCAATAGCCTACAGCAATTGAAGAGCCTGGTGCTATCTATGGATTTATGACACTATAACTCATACTAGCATAATGTCTAGTCTCTTACTAGTAGTTGGTCCATATAAGAGGTTTACAAGTCTGCTACTAGTTACAATTTAAGAACACACGGCCAGATCCTTAGCAGGTGTAGATCAATATTGCTCCATTGACTTCATTTACACTGTTGAAGGATCTGGCCTTTACTCCTTTAGGCAAAGAAGTCAAGGCTCTAGTTTTGCAGTTCTTGGGTTCAAAAACCACTATCAGCCCAAGTGATGTTGACTATAATTCCGCTTCATTCTCTCATAGACTAAGCTTTTAAGATCTGTTTCTGATCTCATATCAGTTTTATACTGGTATAGCTGTTGATTTGAGTAGTGTTAATCCTGATTTAAACCAGTGAGATCAGAATCAGGCCCTTACTACTAAGTTTTTTTCTTTTTTCGTGTTTTTGTTTTTTAGGATTTACCTGCGAAACGTCAGTGCTATTTTTTTTTTGGCCCTTAGTGCAATTGAATGCAATTTGAGTATTCAAAGTGATCTCGTTGAATCCACAGACAGCAATTTTATATTTTCACCTTGAAAATCTAAACATGAGAAGCCATTGGCCTTTTTTGAATGCCAGGTTATTTTTTGGCTAGGATTACATGGATAATACTTTATCAGAAATCCATAGTTTACTTCAATTCTTAACATTTCAGTGTCTTTCACATTTAAATAGAAATGAGGCTTCTTTGAATTTTTTTTTCCCAGTTGGCTTTGTACATTGATGATTAAAGAACATGGTTCATTTTTCCCCTCTCTCATTCTTAGCAATGTCTCATTAGACTAGCTTTTTATTGCTTTTCATATCCATCATGATTTGTGTCAGCAGAACGGTTATGCAGACGGACAGCTTATTATCGGCTTTAAGTGAAGAAACAGAACACAAGAGTGGTTGCTAAGAAAAGGGAAAGGTAATTAATGCTGGCCATGGAATATAAATGAAGCTTGACATTTTCACTTTGTAAATCCAAATTAACTCCAGTATTAATGTTAGAGCATGCAACAGACAATATTATGATTCTGCTTGCTTCCCTTTAAAATCCATCAACAATGAATTTCTCCTGATGCTGCATGACAGAGCAAGGCCATGAATGTTCTGGCATGAGCTCCTGTCGTGACGACACCAAATGGAAAATGTATAAAGGTGCTATATTTATAATAGGTTATATATCTTTGCACTCATAAATTCTATATTGGAATGTGCCTGCAGGGTAATTGCATGTCTTGGTACCACTATGTGAAGACATGCGAGAGATTTGGGAATGCACACCAGACTTAGGAACTTAAGCCTACCCATAGGAACCCTATCCCTAGCTCAAAGTGCCCTACCCTTAAGAACCCTAAACCTAGGGCGGGGTGCTCAGCCCATACGATCCCTAACCACAACTCAAAAGTGCCCTGCCATTAGGAACCCTAATCGTAGCTCCAAGTGCCTTAACCATAGGAACCCTAACCCTAGGACAGAAAGCCCTACCCATAGGAACGCTAACGTTAGCTCCCAGTACCCTACCGATAGGATCCCTAACTCTAGGACAGGAAGCCTTACCATAGGAAACCTAACCCTAGATCCCAGTGCCCTACCCTTAGCAACCCTAACCGTAGATCCCAGTGCCCTACCCTTAGCAATCCTAACCCTAGATCCCAGTGCCCTACCCTTAGCAACCCTAACCCTAGGGCGGGAAGCCCTACACATAGGAAACCTAACCCTAATTCCAAGAGGCCTACCCATAGGAACCCTAACCCTAGGGTGGGAAGCCCTACCTATAGGAACCCTAACCCTTGCTCCAACTACCCTACCCATAGGAACCCTAACTAGGGTGGGAAGACCTACCCATAGGAACCCTAACCCTACCTCCAAGTGCCCTACTCATAGGAACCCTAACACTAGGGTGGGAAGCCCTACTCATAGGAACTCTAACCTTAACTCCAAGTGGCCTACCCTTAGGAACCCTAAAACCAGAGCGGGAAGCCTTACCCATAGAAACCCTAAGCCTAGCTCCAAGTGACTTACCCATAGGAACCCTAACACGAGGGTGGGGTGCCCTACCAATAGGAGCCTTAACCCTAGATGCAAGTGCCCTACCGATACAAACCCTAACCCTAGCTCCAAGTGCCCTGTGCATAGGAACACTAGCCCTACTTCCAAGTGCTCTATCCTTAGGAACACTAACTCTAGGGCAGTAAGCCCTACCCATAGCAACCCTAACCCTAGCTCCAAGTGCCCTACCCATAGGAATCCTAACCCTAGCTCCAAGTGACCTACCCATAGGAACCCTAACCCTAGGTTGGGAAGCCCTACCCATAGGAATCCTAACCCTAGATGCAAGTGCCCTACCGATACGAACCCTAACCCTAAACCTTGCTCCAAGTGCCCTACGCACAGGAACACTAACCCTACCTCCAAGTGCCCTATCCTTAGGAACCCTAACTCTAGGGCAGGAAGCCCTACCTATAGAAACCCTAACCCTAGCTCCAAGTGCCCTACCCATAGGAACCCTAACCCTAGGGCAGGGTGCCCTACCCATAGAAACCCAAGCCCTAAGGCAGAAATCCCTACCTATAAGAACCCTAACTACTGGGTACAACCACTTTCGGAAATTTGGACTTTAGAGTCCAAGGAATCAGGGAAGCAAGGATTTTTGTTCCAGATTGCCATGCAATTTCCATGGAAACTACATCTATTTGTATCTAAGTTCCTAAATCACAGATCCAAGGACACCAGATGCAGGTTGCGGTGGGGAGGAGGATGGGTTGAAATCTCCGTTTGAACTGGCCCATCTCTCATTTGTATTTTATATACCTCAGTTTTTTTTCTTTCTGATAATGAGAATTGATGAATTATGAGCGAACAGCCTGATCCAATGCCCAGTGAAGCCACTGGAAAGACTCCCATTGACTTTAAAGCCAGGTGCATCAGGGACTTCACAAGGAGCATTTGTCCAGAGCAATTCATGGAATGATTATCCGTCTCAGCACAAATGGTATATGTCTCGCAGCTTTCATTGAAAAACCCTCCAGGCTTTACAACTTGCCAGCCACACTGTCCTCAATCAGGAGCAGAGCCAGGGTTTCTGATGCCCTAGGCGGACGGCCATTTCGCTGCCCCCCGCGGCCCTGGTGGACCTACCGCAGTCATGCCGGCGGATGGTCTGCTGCTGGAAAGGCTCCAGTGGAGCTGCTGCAGTGATGCTGGCAGGCAGTCCGCTGGTCTAAAGGCTCCAGTGGACCTGCCGCAGGCATGACTGCACTAGGTCCGCTGGAGCCTTTAGACCAGCGCACCGTCCGCCGAAATGACTGCGGCAGCTCCACCGGAGCCTTTCCAGCAGCAGACCGTTCGCCGGCATGACTGCGGCAGGTCCACTAGACCCGCGTGCCGCCCCCCCCCGGGCAAAATAGCACCCCCCAAAAATTCTGGTGCCCTAGGCCATTGCCTAGGTCGCCTAAATGGTAGCGCCGGCCCTGCCTATAATCAACTTCTGCTCATATCAGTAGGAGTTATATACATGTCAATGAAACATAGCATGTGGCCCAGGAGCTACTTTTTGTTGTTCTAATGTAAAACCATCAGAGCTATTGAATCTATTCAAGAAAAAAAAACATGACTTTGTTAAACTAGGAGCCACATCACATTACTTTGTCACAGAGTAAACTCTCATGGGGAAAATAAGAAAAAGCCTAGCTCTTGGAGAAATGTGACTCACCAGGAAGAAGCTTTAGAAGGTCAGTCTGTCCACATAGTGTTCCCCAAACCTGGTGGGTTTTCTTCCACTGATAGCCAGGGATCCCCTTCCCCACACTATCAGTATCCTTTTAGCAAAGCATGCTGGGAGTGGAAAAAATCAGGCCTTATAAAATACAGGTTCTTCTCATTTAGGTTCTACCTCTCCTCATGCTACCTAAATAGGGAAACAATGCTAGGAGAGGCAGCTCAGTGAAAGAAGGAACTAGACTTAGGGATTTCAGACACACAGAGGCTGGAGCTTTTCCTGCTTAAAAAGAAAGAAGTGGGTTTGCCCTGACCCAACAGTGAGCAACTAGTGACATACTGATTGAGTTTTTCTCCTAAAAATAAAAGGGAGTCTTTATCAGATGCACCTACAAATGCATCATGCACCCTTTGGCTTAACAGTTTTGTTGTCGTAAATGCACTGGTTCATCACATTTACTCTGCCTCTTAGTTTTGGGAGTTCATTTATATTACAGAAATTTGGATTTGAATTTTCTTAAGAGGTAGTAGTTTTGGATCTGGGATTTGGTATGGGTTATAGAGGTGGATCCAGACATAGAAGTTTGCATTCTGTGCATTTTCTATAGCATTTGCTACAGAGATCCTGATAAAACAACTCTTAGCAGACCATTATTTGCTGGTGCAAGTTAGAGCAACCTAGAGGCTGCTCAATCTTGTGCCAGAGACTGGTGCAGCCTCCTGACAATCCCAAGAATCAAGATGATAAAAATTTTATATAAAGCAACCTAAGTCCATCCCAGGCATGCCAAATGCTGCTATGATACACCAGGGATCTAATCTAACACCTCCACAATTTATTTATACATCCTCAGACTTGATCTTTCTAGGATAAAATATATCAACCCAGGGCACCGGTGGTATTTATTATTAAAACAATAGTAAACACACTGGACATACACCAATGAAAAGACGGTACCTGCTGTTGTAACACTGACAGATCCTGGCTGTCGGCGGCTGGGAGCAAACCTGGGACTTCAGGAGCTTAGCGCATGAGTCTCTACTGCACGAGCTAAAAACCATACAGCTGTTAGCTAAGGCTGCAGAGCAGACTCATTAATCTAATTTAATCTTCTCTCTCTCTCTCCCCCCTCGCTGCCACTAGATGGGACAGAACACCATACCAGGTGGTGTATGGGTCACCCTGTCTCTCAATTTGAACTTTAAACAATAGCTATTCCTCTTTGAGGATTTTCTGTCATAAGGGAATTCAAAATGTTGGGTATTTTCAATGCACTTTATCCCTTTCCCCCCTCTTCAATTTTCTCTTCATAATGTGATTTGTCTATGAATAAACAAATAGTTATTGGACACAAAGTGGTGGAGGAGGGAAGACCAAGGGCTTATCTACATGGCCCCACAGTTTGGACTATGGGGGTATGAATTGCAGAATACACTTAAGTGCTACGCTGTAAGTCCTCTGTGTGGAGGCTGCTGTTGTGCACTAAAAGATACCTATCTCATGTTAGCCTAGTCCCATTTCAAACAGGATTACTTTGATGTTATCTCAGTACCTTTTAGTTTAACACCAGAAAGGTCTATGTGGGGCAGTCACAACACAACTCTTTAGGGTCCTCTGCAAATCAGAGAACTGTAGGGTTAGAAGGAACTGCAAAGTCTAATCCCCTGCCAAGGGGCTGGATTTTTCCATGTCTAAACCATCCAAGACAGTAAACCTCCAGTGAAGGAACTCCCACAACCTCCCTAGGCCTCTGTTCCATTGTCCTACTGTGCTTAGAGCTAGAACTTTTTCCCAGAGATTTAATCTAGATCTGCTCTGCTGTAGTTTGAGCCCAATGCCTCTCATCCTGCCCTCTGTGGCAAAAAGTGACCAACTTTTCTCCATCTTTTTCATAATAGCCTCTTAAGTATTTGAAGAGCAAATACTTACAACCTTGCCTTCTCCCCTGTGGGGCTGTGAAGACAAGCATTAAGTGAGTTGGAAATCCTCAAGTGAAGAGGGAAGAGGACAGATGAGAGACATGATAACTCTTTACAAATACTTTAAGCGATAGAATAAAGAGGACAGAGACCAATTATTCGCATTAGCCAATGAAGACTGAACAAGAAGAACAGAAAATTTAGAATATGAAAATAGCTCTCATGGAGCACTTATGCATAAGAGGTGCCAAGAGATGATGATGAATCCTTTTTGGATGCACCAGGGTCCAGATCAAAAGTACTCAAAGCTGCAGATAGGAACCCAGAGAAATTTTCTGAAAAGTGACTGAGCACTTGAAGTGCCTAATTCCTATTGGGAGCTAGGTGCCTAACCTAGCGGGATTTACAAAATCATCTATCTGCATCTTTAGGCACCTACATATCTTTGAACTACTGCATATTTCCCCTGCTGTCCCTGACTCCATGCTTCTTTGGCCTGAAAACAAGCCTGCGATAGGGGAGTCCAAAGGGTCTGTCTTTTTTTTCTTTTGTTTTTCTAAATGTAAGCACCTGAAATTAAAGATTTTATTGAAACTACCTTCTTAGTCTTGCACTAGCAATGCTGGAATAGTGGGAGCAGTATAGAATAAAAATAATAAATCATAATGAATACTACATTTGTACTTACATGCCCAAAATCAAACATATGCGTAACCCTCTACCTGTGAAAAGTCCCACTGACTTACATGGGTCCCTGCTTTGGCCCTAAGCACGCATTTAGTATGTTGTAATGAGCTATGCTAGCTATGTTTTTATCTCAATGGGAATCAGGATGTGGTTCTACAGGCAGGTTCCTGCAATCCTCTCTTACGTGAACAATGCCGGGACTCTCAGGGGGATACTCACATGGATTAGGATTGTTCCTATGAGAAAGGATTGTAGGACCCTGGTATGAAGAGTCTAAAGACACCCACTGAAGTGGGACTGAAGCAGTGCATAGGTCTTCTACTGGCCCACTTCACGGGGGGCGGGGAGGATATTACCTGAACTCCTCTGGAAAAGCAATAGTAACTTGCCTCCCAGGACCACTTTATCTCCTGATAATTGTGTAATTAACTCATTTAACCAGTGTATATTGTTTCTCTTTCCATAATGTGGGCCTTTTAAAAAGAAAATTAAAACTGTCAGGCATCATTACACGATAAATGTACCAAGTAACCAACCGTTCAGATTTCAATAGCCGTGATTTAAGAAGCTGGCTGAGTTCAGACATCTGGAAAATGTAAGCATCTGGCCAGACCCCAGATAACTTGCCAGTACATGAATGATTTTTTTTTCCAGACTTACGTACGACCTGGTGGGTCCTATTCATGCTAGGGAAATGTTTCATATTTCTTCATTATCTGCAGGCAACATAATAAGTATCAGAGTGCAGTCAATAGCGCCTAATACAATGAAGAGTCCCTGGAATTACACAGAACTCTTCTCTGACTGAGTTAATGAGGAGGCTTTGTTAGGAACTCATTGAAGGCCGGTCTACATACTGCATAGTTTTAACAGCAGTGTGAGGGGGCAGGTACTGAAGGCTGACTCATCTCTATGCTTTCCCTTGTTTCCTTTTGGAAAGATCCCATGCATGATATTACAAAGGCGTAAGTGTACCTTTTATATCACAGGAATACAATTACCACGCTTTTGTCCTACTCCCAAGCTGCGAACAGACCACTATCATGTCTCTTGTACCTAAAGAGAAAAACACTTGATGAACTGCCCATATGCTATATTCATCATGCTAGATGCAAACAGTCTACAGCTCTTCCCTTGTGCCATCAGGGATTGATGAGAGAGTTCCTTCTAGAATGCATGGGGTGTAGACACCTTCCCCTGTTGCACATGGTGTGTCAGTGCCCCCACATGGTCCAGCCACTCTGTTACCCCTTTGCTCCCGCTCCCCTCAAAGGAAATCTCCCTTTTCCCTCCCTCATAACCCACGTGCAGTAGGCACCCTAAAAGGAACCCTGTCCTCTTTTCTTTCTGGCCAGATAAAGACCTACTGCATTCAGTTGCAGTGAGCATATTCTTCTTGCGTTATCATCTCTTCTTTAGCAGGGACAAAGCAGCCAAGTTGTTCAATAGCTATACAAATAAATATGATGGCTATCAAATCTTAAACTACAGTACAGTCTTCAGTGCACAGCCTTTTTTTTTTTTTTTTTTAAAGAGCTGGTTGTTCAAAAAATTTTAATCTAAAAGTGGCCTTAAGATGTTCATTTCTTTTGGTTTTCATGCCTCGTGAGAATTAAAATATAGAAAATGTTATAGCGAGGGTCACTGAACTGGTTATGGAATTTTTCTCTTTTTTACAAAATGAAAAATAATTTTTGATAATGATTTTTATAAATTCAGAATAAAATATAGAAAAATCATACTGAGAAAATATAGGCCCTTTTCAAGTCCACTAAATGGAAAACAGCTTTCAAAATTTCAACAATTTCACAAAAATAGGTTTCCGCTTTTAAAAAGAGAAAGATAATCAAGTCATACTTCCAACCATATGTTCTCTACTGAAACAAATGCGAGAACTAGACTGACTTTGGGCACTGGAGAAATCTCAGCAGGAATCGAGCAAAGTGTATTAGCTTTCATTGAGTTAAGCAGGAGAATCACTCCAGAAATTAAAATGAGGATGATATTTTGAGAAGGTGATAAAATATTAAAATGGGAAACTCCCATTTGAGTCTGGTCCAGCCTTCATTTTTACCATTTAAGCTGAGAAGTTTGATTCCTTGCCAGTAATAAGTGAAGTATCCGGGCTGTTGCTAAGGCAAGGAGGAAAATAAGTTTTATACTGCAGTGATATTGCTGCTTCATCCAAGAAAAAATAAATCAGACCTGTGAACTTTGAAGTGCAAAGACAAAGATGCCCTTCAGCCAAGAAGGGCACAGTGGAATGAGAAATCAGTGGTGGTCAGGAGAGTTGGAGGGATAGTATAGCATCCCAAAGGGAAGAGTGAGGAAGAAAATTGAGCAAAGGAGGAGCAATATTGAGAGGCTCAGAAGGGTGTGAGGAACTAGTTGAAATGTGGAAAAGAGGAGGCACAGAGTGGTCCAGGCTGAATGACGTGAGAGATGGGGGGGGAATGCTGGCATCAGATCCGTTCTCACGGACTCACCAGCTTAAGTGGTAGAGTCATCAAACTCTGCGTCAGGGAGGAGTGCTTATGAAATGATTAGTGCTATGATGGATTACAATGGCTCCATTAGAGTTGTTAAGATTGATCATGTTAATGTGGTGTGCATCACGCAGCAAAAAGCCCCATGGCAGACCGTTTGGCTGGTGTCACAGAAATGGCAAGCACAACAGGCATTTCTTATAAGAGTAAATTTGGGTCTGACCCTGATCTCACTTGCACTGGGGTAAGTCATGAGACACTGTCGGGAGTCAGTGGAGTTATACATAGCTAAGAGAATGAGACTGGTGTAAGCGAGATCAGAAGTGGGCCCTGTTGTCTATTCATTCCCAGATGTCCCCTGTTGGCGTGTCCAAGTATAAAATTGTATGAACAGGGATTTTTGGCCTGTGGAGTGGTTAATGTTCAAGTGGATGAGCATCCTGCTCTTTCAGATGTAAGGGTGCATTTGTCAAGGATTCATTTAAGGCCTCTCTCAGTCAGCCTCACCTCAGTTCCTGAAAAAAAAATCATGGAGCAGGTCCTCAAGGAAACCATTTTGAAGCACTTGGAGAAGAGGAAGGTGATCAGGAACAGTCAGCATGGATTCACCAAGGGCAAATCATGCCTGACCAACCTGATTGCCTTCTATGATGAGATAACTGGCTCTGTGGAAATGGAGAAAGCAGTGGATGTGATATATCAAAAGCTTTGCTAAAGTTGAGATATGGTCTCCCACAGTATTCTTACCAGTAAGTTAAAAAAGTATGGATCAGATGAATGGACTACAAGGCAGATAGAAAGCTGGCTAGATTGTCTGGCTCAATGGGTAATGATCAATGGCTCGATGTCTAGTTGGCAGCCGGTATCAAGCAGAGTGCCCCAAGGGTTGGTCCTGGGGCTGGTTTTGTTCAACATCTTTATTAATGATCTGGATGATGGGATGGATTGCACCTTCAGCAAGTTCACAGATGACGCCAAGCTGAGGACGGGAGAAGAGGTAAATACCCTGGAGGGTAGGGATAGGGTCCAGACTGACCTAGACAAATTTGGAGGATTGGGACAAAAGGAATCTGATGAAGTTCAACAAAGATAAGTGCATGGTCCTGCACTTAAGATGGAAGAATCCCATGGACTGCTACAGGCTTGGGACCGACTGGCTAAGCAGCAGTTCGGCAGAAAAGGACCTGGGGATTACAGTGGACGAGAAGCGGGATACGAGTCAGCAATGTGCCCTTGTTGCCAAGAAGGCTAATGGCTTATTGGGCTACATTAGTAGGAGCATTGCCAGCAGATCAAGGGAAGTGATTATTCCCCACTATTTGGCACTGGTGAGGCCACATCTAGAGTACTGCATCCAGTTTTGGGCCCCCCACTACAGAAAGGATGAGGACAAATTGGAGAGAGTCCAGCGGAGAGGAACAAAAATGATCAGGGGACTGGAGCACATGACTTATGAGGAAAGGCTGAGGGAACTGGGATTGTTAGTCTGCAGAAGAGAAGAGTGAGGGGGGATTTGATAGCAGCCTTCAACTACCTGGAGGGGGTTCCAAAGAGGATGGAGCTCGGCTGTTCTCAGTGGTGGCAGATGACAGAACAAGGAGCAATGGTTTCAAGTTGCAGTGGGGGAGGTCTAGGTTGGATATTAGAAAACACTATTTCACTAGGAGGGTGGTGAAACACTGGAATGGGTTACCGAGGGAGGTGGTGGAATCTCCTCTCAGAGATTTTTAAGGTCTGGCTTGACAAAGCCCTAGCTGGGATGATTTAGTTAGGGTTGGTCCTGCTTTGAGCAGGGGGTTGGACTAGATGACCTCCTGAGGTCCCTTCCAACCCTAATTTTATATGATTCTCCAGAGTAACAGCATCCTGAGTTTGAGATTCCTCACTTAATAGTACCCCAGCTAAGGCTGCCTCATTTTACAATGTGCCCATTAAGGATGTCCAGCTACATCCTTCTTCAACACCTTTATGGAATCTTTCAAGAGCTCGAGCAGCACAATCTCCCTGTTTTTTCCCCCCTTTCTTTCATTTTTTCTTTAAAAACAACTTTGCCCTCATTCCACCAAAAATTAATGTTGGAATTTTCAAAGGCACAATGGCTAACATTTTCAAAAGCATCTAAGTGACTCAACTGCCCCAAACTTGAGGTACCCAAATCTCTTTGGCTCCTTCAAAAACTGAAACCTAAACCTAAAAATAAATGTTGCACTGTTACAGGTTTTGCTACCATTTGTCAGCCACTTTGCAGATACATTTTACTTGCAATTTTTCTTTCCTCTGTTAAATGTAAACCTCAATGCTTCTCTTGTTAATTAAATGCCTTACAGAAGCACTTAGACATCCTAACCGAGAGCGAGGTCTATCTCAACAGCTCAACAAGAGAATGGATATGAGAGAGTTCTCCTTTGCTTTTAATTTGGACTATGTATTACACATGGAGGAATGAAAAACTGTTTGAGCTCAGCTAGGGGACATGAGGCTGCTATCTCAGCTGTCCATCTGCCGCTGTCCATTCTTCACTCACCCTAGAGTAACCAAGATTATGAAGGTACTGCACTACATATCAGTGTAGATCCTGCCTTTACTATGGAAGCAGTGGCTTTCCACTCTGCTGGATCTCATCTCTCTTATGATTAAGGCTAAGATTTTGTCAGATATTTTTAGTAAAAGTCAGGGACAGGTCATGGGCAATAAAGAAAAATTCAGAAGCCCATGATCTGTCCCTGACTTTTACTAAAAATAGCCATGTTAAAATGGGAAGGGACTGGGCACAGCAGCAGGGTGGCTGGGAGCTCCGGGGCCCTACCACCTATGGGGACTCAGAGCTGCAAGGTCCCCCTGTCCTCCCCAGTGGTGGGGAGCTGTGGGGTACCCCTGCAGCCAGTGGTGACTAGGAGCTCAGGGGCCCACTACCTCAGGTGGTGGGGGTCCCTCACAGTTCTCTGCTGCTGCAGGAGGCGACAGGACTCTGCAGCTCCCAGTCACTGGGGCTGAAATCACAGATGTCTTTGGAAGTCACAGATTCTGTGACTTCCATGACAAAATCGTAGCATTATTTATGGTTGAGGGATCTCTCCACCCAGACAAGACGCTAAGCTTCTCACTTGAGCGTGGAGTCATCAACAAACCCCAGCAACATCCCTGAGGTCCATTCAGGTATAGAGGCACCTTGATGAAGAGCTCTTTGCAGTTCCCAGCAACTTCAGACATCAGGTTTCAACCTAAAACCATGTTATTACAGTCAGATTAGATGCTCCTGTAAATAATACATTTCAGGAGGCTCTCACAGCTGCAGAGTGATGAAACCAAGTGGCATTTCTAATAAGAAAGGTTAAAAATCTCAAACAATGCAGGTCAAAAGGACAGAGAGGCCAGCCAAGACTTCCAAAACAGAGGGAAAAGCAGGCCTGTGTGACACACTAATTAAAACAATGCCATTTTAGCAATTCCCACGACAGTAGGGCATCGAACGAGAACATGATCTTTGAAATGCCTCCCACCTCCTCTATAATGAATGCAGCTTGATGGAATTCTGCAAATGAAGAATAATTACATTTATCTTAGTGAGGGGCGCAAATGCTGTTTTCAGATTAACTACTTCAGTAAAATGGTAAAATCATGTATAAATCCCAGAGAGAGACTGCTGGGAATCAATGGAAGAAGACTGCAAACAAGAATGGGCAAGTGATATGTAATACTAAGAAAGAAACATACATCTATTTACAGATCTGTTCTTTTGTTTCTTGCTTATGTACTTATGAGCCCAAACCAAAACCTCCCTTAATTCTGAGTTTTCAATTTGACACAATATTCTTTTTCACATCTAAAGTGTTATGTAGTGTAGCTGTGCCGATTACTTGAAGAGGGTTTCCATCTAGGTATGTAACTTGAATACCAAAAGTTATACAGTAATTGTTTTTAATATTAAGTGCATCTAAGACTGTACAGTAGGAAAATTATGCCAAGCAAACAGAATCCTTGTTCTGAAGAGATTGCAATCTAAAGGACTGAACAAGTTAATACGAACCAAGAGGGGGGTGCAGCCTTTCTACGGAATTTCTCTCTCATTGCTACTCCTACAAGGATAGATGGCTATAGATATCTCCCTGTAAGTGTAGCTGGCACTGTCAGAACCTTCTCCCCCGCCCCAAAGTACATATCAGATTCACTCCTAAAAAGCCTGCAATTTACAGTCTTGAAGAGATCCACTGAAAGAGAATGAATGCAGTGTGATGCAATGCAGACCAAAGAGCAGGGTGCATCTGTTAATTTATTCTTTCATTCCTCTGGAAGAGGCATTCCTTTTAGTTGATCTGATGGGTTCAAAACCCTCCATACCGCAATACTGTCCCTTTCTTGTTTACTTATTTTAATTCACCCAGCTCTGCACTGAAACGATTCCCCATGCCAGCTATTATTTTATTGTTGGATTTCCTTCTTAGCTTTTATTGCTGCTATTGAGGGTGCTGATTTCATTACATTTGTTCAGTGAAAAGAGATAGAAGCCGAATGGGAAAGGGAGAGGGACCCCCCCCCCCACCATTGAAGAAATAAATGTTAAGTTATGAAGATTCTGTCAGCCTCAGAAAGAGATTTTTATGCAGTTTTTGGCATTTACAAATCCTTTGTGAAAAGGTCACCCTGTACTTGGAATCTTTTATTAATACTGAAGAATAGCCCAGAAAATGTCATGTCTTTTTACCATGATATTTACACAAAAAAAGTATGACTAAGCATTTGAAAATTTTCAAGCAGGATGGCACTAACAAGGCCTGAAATCACGATCTTTCTAAAGGGTTGTGTGCTCTTTGCCAGTCGGCTAGGAGGATGGCTCAGAGTGCTTTGTTTTCTGCTAAGCTAATTCTTCTAGTGGGCTGTCATTTCAAGTGGTGAGCTTGGAGGGCACTCAAAGCAGAAATAGAGAGGGGCTGGGGGAGGGGCTGCCTGGGGTAACATTGCTTCGGGACATATGTGATACTGGAAGGATTTCCGGAGCTCTCAAACCAAAATGTTCAAGTTAAATAAGGTGGCCTCATTGTCCCAAGGTGCTGACAGGTCAGAACATCCATTGACTTCACCGGTAGCTATGGGTGATCAGCACTTTGGAAAAAATATAATCAGGCCAGATCTTATTTAGGAACCTAAATTTGGATTTAGGTACCCAGCTGCGGAAAACATCGGCTTCATGGTGCAAGCACTCAGGAGATGGTTAGCAGTAATACATATTTATGTTATGGTAGCACCCAAATGCCCCATCAGTACTGGCAGGTCCCACTGTGCAGGGCACTGTACAATCATAGAGAAGAGATGATCTTTGCTTTGAGGGCTTACAATTTAAAGACACAAACAGACAAAGGGTGGGAGGAGGAGTTGATAAATCACAGATTGCAGTATTGCCTACTACGGTGTTCAGAAATACTACAAGTGTTCAGAAATCAGGAGTCAGGACCCACACAAAATAAAGAGATTGGCTGAAAAAAATGTGTAGAACCCCAATGTAAAATTCTGAGCAAGCATGAGAACTGCTAGATGCTTATGGAATCGTACGTGAAATCCAAATGCTTTGAAGTTTGACCACAACTTTCCCTTTCTAAAACCTTTTCCCTAAGAAACCCTTATTCTTACAAATATCCTAATTTTATTTACCATGCTTTCTTATTAATAACCTCCACAAACAGGGATACTGACTTTTCAACAGCATCGACAGGCCCAGTTTAGCAGGGCTTAATAGAAAGTTGAAAAATAGGGACAATCAAAACTTCCTTGTACTGGTAACATCTGATTCATGCGATGCTTTTATATGGTTTATTGGACTCAGACAGTCTGCCTATGTCAGAAGTTGAACCTGGAGGCATTCTCTTCCTTTTCTTCTGCATCAGAGAGATCTTTGTTGACTCCTTGATGAGAACAGTGGTTGTCTTTTCAGATTAGTTAGAGCTGGTGGAACTAGACAGTTTAGTCACCCAATGAAATACTGAAGCCCTCAGGTAAATTATGCTTAAAGCCAGAGTGCTGTTTCTCACAATTCAGTAGGGGAATATGTAAAGCCAGACCTTTTTTTATAGGAACTATCCCTCTTAGCTGCAAATACTCCAAACAGGAATAGAAGCTATATTTTGTGTTACATTTTTTCCAAGAGCAGTTGAGAAAGCCAGACCCAATAATCCTGTTTCATCGGAAACATCCATTACTGTGCCTGCTGCAAGTCCACTGACCTACCCTCTCAGGAGTGATATCTAGAAGAGACACAAAGGCCACGTCCAGACTAGGTATTAAAATCGATTTTAGATACGCAACTTCAGCTACGGGAATAACGTAGCTGAAGTCGAATTTCTAAAATCGAGGTACTCACCCGTCTGGACGGCACGGCATCGATGTCCGCGGCTCTCCGTGTCGATTCCGGAACTCCGTTCGGGTTGATGGAGTTCCGGAATTGATGTAAGCGCGCTCGGGGATCGATATATCGCGTCCAGACTAGACGCGATATATCGATCCCCGAGCAATCGATTTTAACCTGCCGATGCCGCGGGTTAGTCTGGACGTGGGCTGAGTTCACAGTCAAGAGCCGTGCCTATCAAAGCAACTAATTAGAGGCAGATCCCACATTGCGTTCATTATGCACAGCTTCTTACAACTCTAAATATGCCAGTAGGAATAGAGATTCTAGCAATGAGAACAACAGATGGAGACTTACAATGAAAAAAAAATGCTGAAATGCCTCTCAAATACTATACTTCATAGTGGTAAGAATGGACAGTGCTCACTGCCTAGCTATCTTTTTCCAGTTACCCCCACACATCCTGTGCGCAAAACCCTGGGTCAGATTTTCTGCTGGGGTAAATTCATTGAGATCAATGCAATTACATCAAGAGAGAATTTTGCC
This sequence comes from Gopherus evgoodei, assembly GCF_007399415.2. Taxonomy (NCBI): domain Eukaryota; kingdom Metazoa; phylum Chordata; order Testudines; family Testudinidae; genus Gopherus; species Gopherus evgoodei. The sequence goes on from NC_044338.1 coordinate 10,838,170, forward strand.
CTTTCTTCAGTTATACTTGCTCAACCTCATTGACTCAATAGGAGCAACTAAGGTCAAGATTTAAAATCAACATGTATAAAACTGTAGACATCTATCCATCCATCCATAGCATATACTCTTACGGAGCTACGGGGCCAGATTCTGAAGTCACTAGAGTCATTCAAATTTATACCACTGTAACTGAGATTGGAATCTGGGATACAGTTATGGGTATGTCAAAATATACCAGTGCAGGGCCAAAATATGCTATTTTACACCATGCGAAGGACATTTGGATTGTAGAGTCTATGAATGCAGGATTTAGCCCAAAGTACAATATAGAGATTTAGAAGGGAAGGGCATTGATTATAAATCATACTCTGTGTGTGTGCATACACATAGATAATATATATAATAAAATCTGTACTAATTTAATTTGTGCAAGTAGTTTTCTGGATAATTCCTCTTTCTTTGATAATATAGTGATCATCAAAATACAAACATTCATTCCTATATAGATATATTTTTCTTGTTCCCAGCTGAGAACATCGTCACAATAAATAAATTAACCACCAACAAATACAAAGTGTACAGGACAGTAAATGGAAAGTGGGTTTGATTAACCATCCTCTCTCTTTCCCTGTCATTGTATTTCCTGGGAAAATTCCAACTTTTTCCTTTTCAAACACACAAAGCCACTTTGTTTCACTGGTATAATTTCTTACAATAACATTAACATATCATTGGAACTCATTACCTTTGGTGTAATAGCTCCCTATTGAACTGTGTCAGACTCATTATGTCAGTTCCTTTTCATTCCAGTTTTGTGCTCCTCCAGAGAGTCGCACTGCAGCACCAGTAATAATGATTAAACTGCTGTCTAATGCTTCACTGGACATCCAAACCAAAGAGGGGAAAAAATTCTCACTGAAGATGGGAATTGCTGCATTTGCACTTGATACTATTCTGTGTTAGGAAAGCCCATTGCAGTGCAGTAATTTTCATAAAGAGACATGCACAACTGATATAGCCTGAAAGGAATAATATAAATACGTAAAAAATGGGGGGAAAAAAGCACACACACCAACATCAAGGAACCAAGCCAAAGGCAGTGAGAAAAGCAACAAAATATATTGCAAGCAAAGCTCCAGTATATTTTTAACTCTTTATTCATATTGGGCCACATAGTCCCACCGAAGTCAATGGGATTACTTGCATGAGTAACTGCTCAGTGTGTGTAAGACTTACAATCTGGTCCCTTGTGGTGTATTAAGACTGTTTAAACTGTGGGCTGGAACTTCAAATTTCAGGGATTTTTCCTGGTCCTGCTTGCAGGCTAGGGAGCTTGTAGGGAAGCATGCAAGGTAGGGGTAGCAGCAGCCAATCTGCACCCGGTCAGCTCTGAGTTATCTGGGGGGCGTTGTGCCTCTGTTTCAGAGAGCAGTCTGCTGTGCCTCTCTGATTTTGGGTTTTTGTGTATCATCATCCTGAATTCTAAGAAATAAAAGTAGCATTGCATTACAGTCAGCAACAGTGTTCTAACTTCTCCATGAGTCTGCTGTGAACATAACAGCCCTATATGGCTCTTTCCCGAAAGTGAGCAAAGGTCCACATAGGAAGACATTTTAAAACTCAGCTTGTTGGGGAAAAGAAAAGCATAAGCAGAGATGATGCATGAGAAATAGATAAAACCACCTGAAATCAGATGTTTAAAATCTCTGCATGCTCGCTTACAGATAAAAACATAGGTAAGCCTAATAACAAAGATAAACCTGGTAGCTTTTGGAATCAACTTTCCCCCTTGTATTCGACATTTAATATATTCTGTCCTTTTCTATAAAGGAAATAGGAGGTTGGGTACAATTTTGAGTTGAAGAACTGAATGAAAGGGGTGATAGACTTTGTTGTAGTTAAAGGCAATCTGTCACACCAGGAAATGCTTTAAAACAGAGATTCTACTAATAAAAGGGACTTCATGCATCTCCATTTCCCTGTGTCTTGCTTTCATCAATTATCAAAGTTATTTGTTCAAACAAAGGGCATGATACTGCCCAGTTTACGTTCGCACTGAAGTCAATGGATCAAAGTCAGCCCCGGAATAAGCAGATGCAACTCCCAATAAATCAGCATGGGCAGTTTCCATTGAATCCAGTAGAAATCGAGCCCATGTACAGCACAGCTGATTTGGTTCCCACTCAATTCAATGGAAGTTTTGTTTAAGTCAAGAGGACAGAGTCAGCCCTAGGGGTGGCTGCCCCTCTCTCCTGCAGTGAAGTCAACAAAGTCAACATTGTGTCATCCCAAACATGATTAAATCATGTATACTGAGTAACACCTATAGAGTCTGCACTTATATTGCAGGACACCTCAACCAAGGCAGGACCCCTCTGAGGAAGGTGCTGTATAAATACAAGGATAACCCTGCACTAAAGACTTTATTGTCTAAAAGCCAAGCCATAACTCGTGGAGGAGACAAACATGGCAAGAATTCAGTGTCAATAGCTGCTCAGGACCCCATTTGCTGTGCATACCAAGTTCTATTGGTCTTACAGGATTAGGATTGCGGCTTTTCAAATCGCCGGTAACCAGACCCTGAGGCCCTGCCCTCTGCCCTGCCCCTTCTATGAAGCCCCACCCCTTTCTCTGCCTCTTCTCCCAAGGCCCCACCCCATTGCTCACTCCTCTCCTTCCCCAATCACCCACTGGATCATCTCAAGGAGTCTGCAGGTAGGAGGTGGTCCCAGCTGAGCCAGGGCTGGCATGGGTTAATGACTTGGTCCCTCCCCGCAGTAACTGGACTTTTGGTCTGGGTATCATTTAGGTTTGCCAGGTCCCCAAAACATGGGCACCTAGCAACCCTAAATGGCACCTAGACACAAAAGCCAAAAACCAGACTATCTGGGTAAATCCTGGATGGGTGGCAATCCTATACAGGATCCAGTAACTATGCTACATATTACCGAGTGCTTTCTGTTGGAATGTTATCTATCTATCTATTACTGCAGGTTAGAAAGTGTTTTTTAGTAAAAAATAAATAAATAAATAAATTCAATTTCTCATCAAAACCCAAAAAAATTCAGCTGAAAAAACAAAGACTTTCAGTCCAAACCTACAAAAAAGTGTGAACAAAAAATGTTCAGTTTTATAATGGAAAATCCAAAACTTTAATAGAAGCAGTGGAAATTTTCATAGTCAAAAAATCTAATTTTTCCATTAAAAAATTTAAATGGAAAATGTTTTGACCAGCACTAACATATACAGACATTCCTGATTTATGGACCGCTTCTGGAACAAAAAATGAGTAGGAACAAGACAGTAACAAAATAAATCTCAACATGCTATGAAGGGACAGGAACCAGTTGAGGGACCAAGAAGAGACTACAGAAAGGCTAGATGACTGCAGCACTAATACTGTGCTTTCATTAGCATTTACTTCTTGTTATTATTCCCAAACTTGCCTTGATTATCACAGGACCTTGCAGAGAAACAGACACATTTTTGGTGGGAGGAAAGGAATGAAAAAAAAAAGTCAACCACACTATTAAGTTCTTCAGAAAACAACCAGTTTTCATGGAAGTTTTGAAAAACTAATTGAAATTTGGAAAATGTTCAACTGTCACGGAAATGGTATCCCCAAGGCAGCAGCAATGCCACTAGCTCAGGTCTGAGACTTCTATACCAGAGAAAGTAGAAAGATGTATAGAAAAGGTTAGTCAGGACAGATGTTGGACCCAGATCCAAACATCAGGAGTGTTCAGATCTTGGACTCTGGTTTTGGCCCAAGTCTGTAGGAGTGTTTTCAATCAAAAATAGGGGATCAAATTCTGCTGTCATTTTGGGTCCAATCTGTCTGAACAGATGCATTTGTCACTCTCCCCAGGAAAGTGCAGATTCTCCTTCCTTTTGGGATCAAAATGTATCCTTCCACTGAACACTGATTACCTGGTTCTGAGCTGGGGGGCAGGTTTTGTCCTAAAATAATGTGCTGGGCTGTAGACTGTATTCAATTTCTGCAAGTTGATGTGAGTTAATATTAGAAAGCCAGTACCATATGGGGATATTGATTAATGTAAATTTGGTGTCGTTTTATTATTAATTGGAACTACTACCTGCTAAACTCACCCAGGCAGGAAATAAAACTCATGTAAGCCAGCAAAGGGACCATGTAAGAGAGGCAATAAACCTAGACTGAGTCCTGAACCAAGCAAACAAACTGAAAACGAAACCCATTGCTACAAAATAGGAACCATCATTTTGCCTGTCAGATTCTCCTTAACTGAAATAAAGAGAAGAGCTGGAAAACTTATAACCACCAATGCCCAGCTACGTGGAAAGAAGCCACTGGACTGTTCCCTTTGGGTAGCATTACCTCAACTTGTATAGATGTGGCTGAGTCCAATTTCACCACCTGCTCCCTGTTACTATCTATAGTTAATGGGGAAAAAGACACATGGTACCTGAGGGTATTTCAACCCACTCATCATTAGTGAAACTCAGTTGCTGAGAGAACTAATGTTTTTTCATAGGGAGTCTCTCTTTGGTCCAGATTCTCAGCTGGTGTAAATGAGAGTGGAGCTATCTATAATTTACACAAGCAGAGGATCTGGCTCTTTGTTCATAAAGCACATCTCTAAACTGTACCCATAATAAATAAAAGTATATATATATATGGAACAAACTTCCGGAGGAGATGGAGGAAATCCAAATTCTGACTCTTTAGGAAACACTGCAAAGCTCTCTTCTTTGAAAAGGCCTTTCCACCATCAGAATGGCTTTCAGAACAGTCACATCCACCTTATACCCCCCACATTCCAACCAACCCAAAGAAACCACGCAAAAAAATCCTTGAATTGAATCAACCTTAACAAAACACCCCAATAAAAGTAAATTAATTATAGCAAAATATAGTGAAAATAAAGTTGTTTATAGAACTGTACAACATTTCTGATCTCTCTTTATGTGATCCTGTGCTGACCTAAAGGGGTTCTACTACCAACCCGTGAGAGTTTAGCAGGTAGGAGATCAATCAATAATAAACCGCAAATCAGAAGGAAATTACCTGGTCTGAGGTTTTGTTATGAACCTGCAGTAACTACTCTGGGGGTTTGTTTAGTCTTATGAAATGTTTGGCAAGTATCAGCATGATTTTATTTTGGCCTGTGATAACTTGCGTGTGAACTAGAACTGAGTGCCATTTTCAAGAAAGCGCTATGTAAATCATAGTGGCTTTCAATTTTTTTTTTTTTACCCAAAGCCAGGAAAAACTCAGTGGTTTGGGGCTAAATTTTATTACTAGTTTGAGGGGTAATGTTTGAACTTGAACATCCTAGGTGAAACTTGGCGAGAACAAACACGAGCAAAAGTGAAGAGGGATTGGCTTGGATAACTGAGTAGTAAAGTCAGTGACTTTATCGGTGGAGGGGAGCTGACATTTTTTGGAACACAGAAGACACAATATCAAAATCTCATACATGCAATTTACATCTCAGATGCTCAAAGCTTTATGGACAAGTACCTATGGATTCCCTGTCCCCAAGTATATACACAATTCTCAGATAGTGTAAATTCTCGTAACTCCATTGACTTCAATGGAGCTATAACAATTTATACAAAGGAGGATCTGTCCCTAGGCATATAGCGTGAAATTTCCAATTCAACACCAGACTGTATTGAGCAATCTTGCAACAGGAGGGAGATCAACTAGATTATCTTTAGATCTTTTTATCCATAATTCCCTCATTGTTCATAAGCCCTGGGCCTAAATAAAACTGATTGATTCTTTAGAAGGGAATTTTTTAGGATTAGGGCCATCTATTACTCTGTGTTTGTACAAAGCCTGGCACAACAGACCCTTGATTTTGGTTGGTTTCTTTGAGTTACTATAATAAACATGAACAACAAGGCTGACAAACAGATCTGACTTTATTAGCAGCCAGTGTTCTGAGTCCACTCTTTTCTCCCCCTTGCTTGGAACTAAACATTAGTTCATTAAATATTAAAATATGAAGTTCTTCCTGCCTCCAGGGATGATGACATATTTACTAATCAAAAGACTTCTCTCTATGGAAAAACTATAAAGAAAAAACTCACTTGATAGATTTTTACAGGGAGAATGAGGATTTGAAGAGAAGAGCTTTCTTTGAAAAACCTAAAAAAGAAGATAATAAATATGGCTGCTTCCCTTGTCCCCTCTTCATCATCCTTGGTGGCTCTCTTGGGTATTGATCCTCCAAGAAAAGGATCGTTCCCTACTCCCTCTTCTGCCTGTTACCAACATCTGAAAGTACTTTCTGATTGGCATACTTGCATCCATAAAGGCTGAATCAACTAATTTGTAGATTTGGTCAGAGGGACTCTGCAACAACACCTTTGCATTACAGCACTGCATCACTGGAACACAATGGTGATCTGGGACTATCACCTCCATCTCTGAACAGTGTCATCTCACAATAATGCTTCTCAATGTAGTACTCATCCAAAAACTTGGACCAAGACAGATCTAGATGCACTTGGAAGCATTTAGGATGAGATGATTTGTGTGTGTGTGGACTCACAGCATCTCTACTTATTCTCTCTTTAGTAGGACTGAATCTACCACAATGCAGGGCCTGGATCTGGATTGTTGCATCATTGTTGTGGCAGAATGCATGTGTGTCCAGATTTTTTGTTGTGTGTGTGAGGTGCAGTTAGACTTAAATTTTGATGTTAAAATTTTGGAGCTTGGGTTAAAAAAAATAATTAGCAAGATCTAGGTGGATCCAGCTTTATACAAGGTTTCAGAAGAGACATTAGTTAGCACAGATCCCAATATCAATAGTAGCAGTGATCAAAGAGACTATGTATCTTTGTTCTGTATGCTCTTGTGTTGCTTTCTCTAGTTCAGGGTCTCAAACTGAGGGTCAGGACCCCTCAGGGGTTCACAAGGTTATTACATGGGGCGTTGCGAGCTGTCAGCCTCCATCTCAAGCCTCACTTTGCCTCCAGCATTTATAATGGTGTTAAGTATATAAAACAGTGTTTTTAATTTATAAGGGGGGGTTTGCACTCAGAGGCTTGCTACGTGAAAAGGGGTCACTAGTACAAAAGTTTGAGAATCACTGCTCTAGTTCTTCTGTCAATCTCTGCTCTGTGGAGCTCAAAACTAAGTTAAAACAGATAGATTAGGAATCAACGTGCTAGACTTGGCTTGGTTTATTAGACTTTTCTCTCTTTTTTATTTTAAGATTTGTACATAACATACACAATTGGCTCTTTATTCAGAAGGTTATTTGAACGTTCTCAGTATAACTGAGCTGTTCGTTGACCTCAATTATTCTGATTAAGGTTACTTCTGATGTTTGCTTCTCTGAGTTATTTGTCTCTTTGTAAACTGTAGACAGATTAGATTGGAAATAAAATTATTACTCTTATGGTGTTCTGCAGTTATTAGTAATCTGGCTGCCCTGAAATAAACAAAGGAATAATCATCTAGGCCAATGCAGCAGCGGTTCTCCCAAGCCAACCAAGGAATCTATCCATGATACTCATGTGACCTTCAATTCTAGAGCATCTGAGCACCTCGCAATCTGTAATGTATTTATCCTCACAACACTCCTGTGAGGTATGGAAGTGCTATTATCTCCATTTTACAGAACGGGGAACTGATGCACAGTGCCTCACCAGTGCTCAGACAAAGCCTGTGACAGGACAAGGAATTGAACCTGGGCCTCTTGAGTTCCAGGTGAGTACCCTGGACACTGGACTATTCTTCTTCCCTACTATGGGTGATATCTTCATCTGCCACGTGTGCAGAAATTGCAAACGAAGGACAAAAGTTAGGTCCAAGTCCAGTGTTGCCCAAAGTCTTGTGATATTTGATGTTTTTCTTAAACCCTCAGCTCTTGTTGTCATGTGACTAGACATGAATCTCAGACTTCATTTAAAAAAACAAACAAATACAAACTTCTGGAGTACAAAGTTGCAGAGTAAAGCTGGGGAACAGCAAAGGCTTTAAAAAAATAAAATAAACCACAGCACAGAAGGCAAATAAATGGATCTTACATTTATTTTTTTTTCCTATAAGCTCTCGGTTTTTGTGTGGTCCTGACTCATGAGTTTTGAATGCTCAGGTTTGTCAGTAGTGCAAGCCACCGAGTTTAGATTTGGATTCAGACCCAAAACTTCCTCAAACTCAGTTCTACTGACAATAATGAAAATAAAAAGGCTGGAATCTGCCACTACACTTGCTGGCGTGAGCTGCTCTTTGAACTCAATGGACAACATCCTACTGAATAAACAACTCTCATGACTAGGGGTTTGTATGACTGGACCCTGACCTACCATCCTCACTCACACTGCATCTTACTCTTGAAAGTAGCCTCCCTTAAGTCTGCCCTTCAAAAGCTAAAGCTGCTTGTACCTGCTTTCTATATAGGTTCCTGAAGGTGAAGCTTCCCCTCCCTTTGCTCTGCAAATAAAGCTCCCATTGAATGTCAACGTAAGCTTTGTTCAAAGATCAAGGGTAGAATATTGTATAATCTACTGCATGACATGCCAAGAATATATTAATGTTCTTTGGAGGGATAATAAAATAATCTTCTATCAGTCAGTTCTCCAGGGATTTAAATCTCCTGTTTAGAACCCACATTCCTTCTATGTTTATTTGCTTCTGTGTAACTTGTGACAGAAAGCTGGGATTTGACTGTGAAGTCCTCAGTTAGGTTTTTAAAATTCTAACCTTTGTAATAAAAAGGAAAAAAAACAACAACAAAGCAGTATTTACACACATGTATGAGGAAAACGAAAGTATATGTAATTTAGCAGCTGGCAGCTACCTTGAACACGGCGAGTCTCAAAGAGATGTGCAAGAGCAGGTTGTCTTAACTTGATAAATTATCGCCATGATCTGTTGTACTTTGTGGCTATATCAGTAATTATGTACCAGGCATCCTAGATCACTGAAATGTAGAGGAAATGAAACTATTTCCATGAGAACAATGGATCAGAGAAAGCATTCTAAAAATACACCATAGGGTACAATCCTACACTGGCAGAGGATAGGGAAAATTTTGATTTAGTAGATCTCTGTAAGCTCTAATTTCTCTGATACTGTTAAAATTATGTAATTGTGTAACTAGTGCCCAGAGGTCCAAATGAAATCAGGACCCCATTGTGCTAGGCAAATAGTAGGAGGCAGTCCCTGTCCACAAGATCTTACAATCTCAATAGACTACGTAGCCAATGAAGCATTTTTATCCCAATATTTACAGATCATGAAGTGAGGCACATAGATATTAAGTGACTTGCCTAAGGTCACATAGGAGTCCTGGTTCTGCCATGGACTTCCTGAGTCCTGATCCAGTGACAACCACAAAAGTTTCCTTCTCCTCGACCTACCATCATTTCTGTAACTCATCTCACCATGTGGCAGTGCTGAAATAGTGAAAACCCAGCATAAGGAAGATGAACTAGTTTCAAAGCAACGTTAAATGTGAGACGAGAATTTAGTTCAAACAAAATGGTTATTGGGAACCATGAAAATTAATGAGACTTGTGCTCCTAACATCTGCCTCTTGAGTAGAGGGTGTGATTCCCACCTCAAAGAGACATATTTACACTAGCTCTAATTGAGCTAGTGCACTAAAAATACAGGGTAGCCACAGCAGTGGCATAAGTGGTGGGAGGGACTAGGTGCCCTGCAGTACATGCCTAAGATTTTGTACTTGGGGAGGCTAGCCCTTCTGACCACTCCTACTACTGCAGAGGCACTCTATTTTTAGCACTTTAGCTTGATCAGAGCTAGTGCGGGAATAACACTGCCAGCTCAAAGGGCAGACGTACCCTGAGGCACTTCTGAAAACTGTGCCCTTCCATCCTGCAGCTTATGTTAGCACATCCCAAAGGTGCAAAGTCTAGCGTTTAATCTGACATTGCTGTCCATCTTGTAATCATAATGAATAAACAAATACATTCGTCATTGGATTTTGCCTATAGCCAAGGTCTTAAAAAAGTGACCAGTGATTTGTGGGTGTGCAACTTGAGACACTAGAGAAGCTGATTTTCAGAAGGTCCTGAGCGTCTCCCTCTGACATTTAAGTCACTTTATGGTATCTCAAGTTTGGCACTCCAAAACTGAGGCACTAAAAAAAAAAAAAATCACCCTTCACACCTGGAAATCTTGGCTCCTTCTCTTTAAAGACATGGTCCTTAGTTTAACAAAAATCACTTTGGAAATAAGCACTGTAAAAAGATTTTAAACTATTAAAATTGGGGAATGGAAATGGCCTTGTTTTGTGCATTCTTCATGACATTGAGTAAAGGAAAAAATGACGTTTCTTAATCATAATCACTGCACAATATCCCCTCACTATAAACACAGAAAAACCAGTGCTGTGTCTGTGGAATTTATTTTACTAGTTTATCTTGCTTTTGCAAGGCTCTGTTCCACCCCACACACAGTCCAGTCAAAAGATGACAATCACAAGTGGTTCTTTTGATAGAACAATCTGTGCCACCTTTGCAGGAGGCGCTCGGAGCCCCCAAAGCAGGGCTGCCCAGAGGATTCAGGGGGCCAGAAGCAAAGCAATTTCAGGGACCCTTTCCATAAAAAAAGTTGTAATACTATAGAATACTATATTCTCATGAGGGCCCCTGCGGGGCCTGGGGCAAACTGCTCCACTTGCTCCCCCTGGGCAGCCCTGCCCCAAAGTGGGGTCAGATTCTCTACTGTTCCTGGCATTTGTTGGATGCCTACAGAAGAGGGGTACTGTGGAGACAAGTGTGACTCCATGATTCTCTGCCTGGCCTGGGTCTAACGCTGCACCAACTGGCAACCAACCATTCACAAGGGACCTTTCACCAGCTGAGAATAGCTGGAGCATGGTGCATGCTGGTTAGTTCCCTCCTGCTGCTAACTTGCTCTCTGATCTGGAGACTGCAGGAAGGGAATGCTTAAGAGCCAGCTATGTGGTTTCTACACCTAATGGGGTATAGGCGCCAACTCTGTGGGTGCTCCAGGGCTGGAGCAAGCAGGGGAAAAAAAATAATGGGTCAGCCTCCCTGCCAGAACCTCCCCCTCCATCCCAGCACCTATTGCCTACCCCAGATCAGCTGTTTTGTGGCATCAGGAAGCTGTCTGTGTTAGAAAATGGATACTCAGATGCAGCAATGGAACATAGGAAGCTAGACCACTTCAAACTTGAGGTCCATTTCCTGTCTTTGATAGCGACCAGTACAACTGCTTCAGAGGAAGGAATAAGACCCCTCAGTAGTCAGATATGGATCATCAGCTCTCTGTATTAGGTCTTATCTTGATCTCTAATAATTGAAGATTGGCTTAAGCCTTGAAACAGACATTTAATATCCCTTCCCACTTTATCATCATTTTATACTAACATTTATAAAGCACTGAGATTTTCAAATGCAAGGCGCTAGAGAAGTGTGAAGTGTTACGGTAGTAACTACTGTTCACCCAGAATTGCATTATTGCCTCCATTATATACATAACTTGAGTAACATACTAAGCTTAAAAGCTTGTTTTAAACCATATATCATCTGCAGTTTTGGTCGCCACAAAGTTATACATTATCATAAATCATGGTCTGCCATAATCTGTACTGTAGCATAATAAATAGGTGACAATAGAATCTGTCTGATGAGCACTTATCTCTATCATAATAATTCTGGGCAGCTTTAACATAGCACAGGTGTTAATGAAAACAGGGGACAATCCATACATGTAAAAGAACATAACATATCTTAAAAATAGCTGCAGAGGTGCATCATGTTTACTAACAGGTACACATGCAAAAATCTTCCATGTTCATTTCCACACATGGAAGGCTGGATCTTGCAAACCTTCCATGTACAGAAATGAGCAAGGAAGGCTTTTGCCATGTGATTTTAAAATATTAGCAGCAGCAACCTGTGTCTTCCATCGCTCCCAAGCCTACTGAGTTCTGATTCCCTCTGCCATTACTGGACCAAGAAGAAGGAGAAGTTAGAAATATTTAAATGGAACTTGTTAAAAGTGGAAACTATGCAAAGAATGTTTCCCATTCTATCATCCTGGAGAATCTCAACGTTTCGGGTACTGGTTACAAAGAAACCAGTAAAGACAATTTGAACCCAGGTTGTTCGAGCCTGTGAGTAGCTATTTTGGGGTAGATCTTCAGCTGATGTAAACAGGTGTTACTCCACTGCCCTTTGTCTTCATGCCTTACAGCAGGGGTCGGCAACCTTTCAGATGTGGTGTGCTGAGTCTTCATTTATTCACTCTAATGTAAGACTGTGTGCGCCAGTAATAGTTTAACGTTTTTAGGTCTCTCTCTATAAGTCTATTTATTTTACTTACAGCAATAGTTTAGTTATATATTATAAGGTTTTTAAAATGTTTAAGAAACTTCATTTAAAATTAAAACGCAGAGCGCCCCAGACCACTAGCCAGGGCCCAGGCAGTGTGAGTGCCACTGAAAATCAGCTTCCGTACCGCCTTTGGCACGTGTGCCATAGGTTGCCTACCCCTGCCTTACAGTGTCACCAAATTGATTTACCAGTGACTGTTTGAATGTTATTAGTCCTGAAATGATCTTCTGGGAATGACGTCTTACTGCAAACAAGCATTCATTAGCTAATGCTCTGATTGGTCCCACTCCAGGAATTGCCCCACTGACAGAACAATACTTATTTCTATCATACAGTCACCCCTCTGATGAAGGTGATGCATGAAAACCTTCCAGAGGATTATTCTGCCATCCTTACTCATGCTAAATAGTACTTCACTCCACACGTAGTCCCACTGATGTCAATACAGACTTGGGCCCAAGCTGCGCTAAGCTCTGATTGGCATCATAATTGATATGCTCCTGAGTAGCTGGACAAGTGACTGCTATGAACAGGTGTGATCTTGGCTCAACCAACTACATGGGGATTAGAATTCTAAGACTGACAACTTGGTTTAAAAGGACATAATGTCATCCCCCCTCCCCCCACATACCCCCCCACAGAAAATCCTATTCTTTGGTTGCCAATCCCTTTCAGTGTTTTTTATTTTACAAAGTCACCGTGTCATTTACTTTTGGTGACAATCACCACTGCTCCAAGCCCCATTCTGTGGCAATGATTTATTACTATTGGATATGTACAGCTCTATAAAAAAGGAGGTATTTCTACCTCTTCAGCTGGCACCTGACAGTTGCAGATAGTGGACTATTTTTCATGTGAGTTTTAGCTTGAAGCTTTTCTCCTTTGCTGCTGTGGTACATAACAAAATGCAGGTGGGCATCTAAGGATGAAAATTAAAGCCTAGCTTTTACAGGATCTCACAATCTTTTTTTTCCCCCTCATGTAAAGAACATTATTTATCTCTGCATGTGCATGGATTTATTATAAACAGAATTTAATAGAATTTAAAAGGAAGGACAGTCTCATCGTTAAGACACTTGACTGGCATCCAGAAGATCTGGGATTAGTAAATCTCTTTGAGCTTCAGTTTCCCCGTGTGTGAAATAGGGATAAAAATTAGAGCTGGGCAAGAAATAGTTTTTCCATCCTGGGAGAATGTGGGAGGTTTTACAAACAACCCTCCCTCCCCACAAAATTTGGTTCAAGCCAATCAAAACATTTAATTTTGATTTCAACTTTTATATTATAAACAATATTTTAAGTGGTTTCAAACAAAAACCTCAAATATTTCATTCAGAAAAATGTCAAAGTGAGACACCGACACTGCTGAAACCTATTTCAATTTTTTTTAATCAAATGAAAAAAATCTTTGAAACTCATGTTCTTGTGCCCCACCAGCAACAGCACAGAAGTGAGGGTGGCAATACCATACCCAAGCCACTCTTACTTCTGTGCTGCAGGCGGTGGTGGCTCTGCCTTCAGAACTGGGCTCCTTGCCAGCAGCCACTGCTCTCCTGCTGACCAACTCTGAAGGCAGCACCACCACCAGCAGCGGAGCAGAAGTATGGGTAGCAGTACCGCAAACTCCCCCCTCTCACACACACACTAACCTTGTGACCCCCCCTCAGCTCCTTTTTGGGTCAGGACCCTACAGTTACACCACCATGACATTTCAGATTTAAATGGCTGAAATCATGAAATTTACAGTTTTTAAAATCCTATGACCGTGAAATTGACCAAAGTGGACTGTGAATTTGGTTGGGCCCTAAACACTGAGGTCTTGCTGCACTGATCTCTGGTATTGCTTGACTACATTTATGAGGGAAAAATATTGAACTAAGTGGAAAGAAAAAGAATGGAGAGAGGAACGGTTAGAGAATAAGAACCTCAGATTTTTTTTTGAAGGCAGAAGAAGCAAATATGAACCGGGAGTGGCTGGATTTAGAGAAATCCTCCTAAATTGCTCACATCATTCTCTCCTATTCGCCCTCACACTTTTTGCAATATTTCAGAACTGGATTGTTAGGGTGACAGCGGGACAAGGTGGGGGGGGGCAATGGATCCTATAACACAACCCCCTTAAGCTATGACTGGATTTCTGCTGCCTGGCCTGCACTCTGATGATCAGGATTTTTATAGTACAACCCCTTCCCTCACTCACTACTATTCAACCTGAATAATAGTAATTTCATGGCTGCGCACTGTGTTCTGAGCCCCTCTGCTGCTTTGAGGATTATTTTGTGGCTGCTCTGCATGTCAGTCTTGCACCAGACGGGGTGTTAATTACAGTTCCCTCAAACAGAACGGTTGCTTTGTGTTTGCATCATGTCCCACAGAGTTTTTGGTGCAGTTATAAAAACAAACACACAGACACACACACAAAAGCTAGCCATTGCTCAGTGGTACTCCTGCCCTGATGTTCCTAGACGTTATTGAATAACATTTACAGAATAAAATTGCTCCCTGTTTGAGGGCACAGATTTAATTCTCTATTTCATGGATCAGAAATGGGTTAGAAAAAAAAAGCAAGAGAGCTACAAAGCCAGCAACAAAGATGATGAAAATAAAAACGTACAATTGTTGGAGCCTCAGAAAAACAAGTGGTGCTAAAGTAGATTCCAAAACTCCCATTGACTTCAGTGGGCTTAGGCTCAGGCCTCCATCAATGGTATTTCTGTAGTTGGAAGCTTTGGGACCAATATTCATAAACTCGCATTTTGTGCGTTCTTTGCCCCCATGCAGTAGACAAACGGCTGCAAGAAATGATGCTCTAAACCGGCCACAAGGACCACAGATTTATGAACACTGCTTGCCACTTAGGCTATATCTGCACTGCAAATCACTGGTGGCAACGTGCAGCACGTGTAGCTACACGCTGCACTTAAAAGTAGGGTAAGTCCATGCAGTGGTGCATAGGTACAGATATCAATGAAAGGGTCCAGGCACGGGAAACTGCCAGAGCCCTTCCCTGCTGCCTCCTCCATGCTGGAGCCTTTTCCCACTGCTATACCCATGCTAGGGGTCCTGCAATACACATACTCTACATAGGGTGACCAGACAGCAAGTGTGAAAAATCAGGACAGGAGTGGGGGGTGATAGGAGCCTATATAAGAAGAGGACCCAAAAATCAGGACTGTCCTTATAAAATCGGGACTTCTGGTCACCCTAACTCTACATGTCATATGGGCTGTGCATTGTAGACATGCCCTTCAAAAGGACTCAAAGCCAGCTTTTAAAAAGGGATTTAGGCATGTAAACAGGCCAATGGTGCCCAAGGCCTCCATTGTAGGTGCCACTGGCATTTTCAAAGTTGCAGCTCAGATGGTGCCAACCCCACAACTAAGGAGCTGCTCAGAAGCCCTAGCCCAAGACCTGAAATCTGTTGGACCCAACAGGACGACGACTGGAGGAGGCCATCAATCGGTAGAGGGGCAGCACGGCACCTGCCCAGAAAACAGCCTGGGGGGCAGAGAGAAAATACAGGGTGAGAAGATTTGAGAATAAGCGGGGGGAGAGGAAGATGGTTTCAGCTGTTAAGTTATGGGCTACCTAAGTGGCTGACCTGGCTTAGCTGTCTAACTGCAGGAGAGGGTCAGCAGCAGAGGGATCCTGATTGTAAGGAGGCACCTCATCTGCCAGGTCAGTTGCTTGGTGCCCAAACCCCACCACTCTCCTCTACCCTGTTCTTGTTATTTCACTGCTGGCTAATTTAGGCAGGTACCTGCTCAGCTGACCGGCTTCTGAAAATCCCTCTCTTAGGCGCTTAACTATCCCCATGCACTCTACAGGGACCCGAGGCCCACATCTGCAACAGAGAGCAAGGCATTATAAACAAAAAGCTTAGCATGGCTGAAATTTTGTCTAGCTCAGGGGTTGGCAACCTTTCAGAAGTGGTGTGCCGAGTCTTCATTTATTCACCCTAATTTAAGGTTTTGCGTGCCGGTAATACATTTTAACGTTTTTAGAAGGTCTCTTTCTGTAAGTCTACAATATATAACTAAACATTTGTTCTATGTAAGGTAAATAAGGTTTTTAAAATGTTTAAGAAGCTTCATTTAAAATTAAATTAAAATGCAGAGCCCCCCAGACCAGTGCCAGGACCTGGGCAGTGTGAGTGCCAATGAAAATCAACTCCCATGCCACCTTCGGCAAATGTGCCATAGTTTGCCTACCCCAGTCTAGCTTTTTAATCATTCACACCACATTCATCCTAGAGATATGACTGACAATATGACTTGCACATGTCACAAGGGACAGATTCTAAATGTGGTAAAAAAAGACCTTGTTTTAGGTAATCTTGAAGCAGAGTCATTTTTTGACAAGTCACTCAGAGTCAGGGTCAGGTATGACCAGTTAACTCCAGTCTCAGAATACAAGAAAGACTGGAGTGCTTTTCTGGCGCAGACAGAACTAGGGCCTGCGACAAAGGGGCTGAGGGTAAAACCAAGCTTACGCTGATGTCAGTTATCACTGCAAAAGGGAGGTAAGTTTAACATGTGTGTCTTCTGTTCAGAGCAGGGTAGACATTCCATCATCTTACACAGACAAACCGAGTTAGATGTTAACTCAGCTGGGCTATCGTGTGCAAATGGGTCCATGAGAGACCAGAGTATGAAAACCGCTTTGAAGCTTTGGAGCCTGATTCTGATCTCAGACTGGTACGAATTAGAAGCAACTGCTCTGAGATCACTAGAGTTGAACAGGTGTAAAAGTGAGAATCAGATTCAGGCCCTTGGTTTCTATCAGGCCTTGAACTAATTTTTCAAATTCTGCTGTAACATGCTTGAGGCTAATATACTGGAGAACTACTTGATAATGTGGTCCACTCCCAACCCCGTAAAAGGTGCAGCCTAGCATGTCTTTAAAATATCCACTCCCCATCCCCTACTTGCCTGTCTAAAACTAGTAAGGACAAGAAAGTATTTTACAGCTGAGTTCATTAACCTTTGTTAGACATCACCTTGTCAAGAATGCTTTAGGAATTAGCAAGCATGATCCCTATTTCTTCATTATAATGAAGATCCAGTTTGCATCAAACAGGCTTCTAAACACTGTACGACAGATTGATTTATTTAAAAACAAAAACAAATTACGAATATACTAAATTAGATGGTGACATTTGGCTATCCCAGTCCTGTGATTGCACATGCGCCTTTTAGTTTTTTAAAATTTGTTTTGCTCCTAAGTTAATTTTAAAATTCATTACAGTATGTCTTTTCTGGACAAACTTAAGTCAGCTTCAACATTACTTGTTTTTTCATTAGGTTCTGGTAGTCACCGAATGTTCTACTTGTAGGCTAACTTTGATATGTTTTGTATTTGGAATGGATTCTGCAGATCTTAATTACATTGACTAGTACAGTATTCCTCAACCAGGGTATGTGTGCCCTGGGGGTTTGCAGAGGTCTTCCAGGGCTACATCAACCCATCTAGATATTTGCCTAGTTTTACAATGGTAAAATGGTTTTACATTAATAAAGTCAGTCCAAACTAAAATTTCATACAGACAAGGACTCATTTATATTACTCTATCAGGGGTTCTCAAACTGGGGGTCACAAGGTTATTACAGGGGGGCCACAAGCTGTCAGCCCCCACACGTCAAGGCTCCGGCTGTCAGCCATGCACATAGCTGACAGACTAAGCCCTTAATAGCTGGGTGGTCAGAAAGCAGCGGCTACTGGCTGGGCGCCCAGCTCTGAAGGCAGTGTCACTCCCGGCCGCAGCGCAGAAGTAAGGGTGGCATGATACGGGGGGGAGAAAATCTCATTGTGAGTGGGGAAACCCACCAGCATCCTCTCTATTTCCATTAATGCTCTTATTGAGAAATACCGAACTGATGTGTGCCTGGCTACATCATTGAGTGTATGTCTACCTAGCAAAAAAAGAAAAAAAAGACCCTGGCAATGAGTCTCAGAGCCCAGGCAATTGACTTGGGCTTGTGGATCTCATGCTGTGGGGCTAAAAATAGCTGCGTAGACATTCAGGGCCAGGTACGAGAGGGGTGAAAGGCTGTGTGTGTGTGTGGGGGACAGCCTCAGAGCCCAGGCTCCAGCCCGAGCCTAAACGTTTACACTGTTATCGTTAGCCCTGCAACGCGAGCCCAAGTCAGTTGACCTGGATTCTGAGATTCATTGCAGTGATGTTGTGAGTTTCTTTTCTCTCTCTTTTTTTAAAATTGACTTATTGAAACGTAGAGCATAGAACGCCTTCATGCCCGACACAGAGTTCTTGTATTGGCTTTAAAAGAATGAGGCTGGGATGCCAGACTCCATTAGCCTCCTTTGGAAATCCCAGCCTTAATAGAGAATGTTCTGACAAGAAATGTGAGCCATACCTAATTTAAATATTAGTCGTTATTTCATCCAACAAACTGTTACGCTCTCCAGAAGTCCTTAACGACTCCTATCCATCCACTTATCTTCGTTATATGCCATTGTAAAAATCTGGAATTCATTGACTTCTAACTACATTACTTATACAACTACACAGCAAAGAAAAACCTGTGGCACTGAATCTCTGAGCTGGGGGTCAGTTGATTTGGGTAGTGGTGCTAAAAATCATAGTCTAGACATTCAGGCCTAGGCAATAAAACCCGGCAAGCAGGGGGGAGGATCTCAGAGTCCAGGCTCCAGCCTGAGCCGGAATGGCTACACTGCTACTTTTAGTCCCAGAGTCTTTGGGATTTTTTTTTCTGGCCATACTGTAAGGCCATGTCTACACAACCAGTTTGTGTCAACAAAAAAGTGAGACACACCCAAAAGTTGATATAATAAAAGTCATAATTTCATGTTCACACTTGCTCCCTCAGATGGCAGATCATGTCCACAGTGGGGGCACCATCATCGACAATGTGAGCAATCCCGCAGTCCTCCTGTCACTAGGTGTTGTGGGAGAACAGTGGATTGCGGTGCATCTTGAGGTGTGCTAAATGTCCCGTGATGCATTGCTTTCTGTCTCAGCACAACAACATGGGCTTCCAGCTTTCTCTTTCATGACATTTTTTCAAAGTCCCTTCTTTACTGTGCACTCTGGCATCTTTGTGAGAAGGGATGGATCCCACACTGCTCTCCTATGCTCTCAATCCTCATGAAGACATCATGGATGGCAGTGCAATTAATCGTGAAATTCCTAGCTGAAGAAGACTCTCAGGCACCCGACATTCTGCATGACATGGATCGGAGGAACTTTAGATTGAGCAGGTGCATAGGGTCAACCACCACTTTTGGGCTCATGAAACAAGCACTGAATGGTGGAATCGTATAGACATGCAGGTGATGGATGATGAGCAGGGGCTACAGAACTTTTGGATGTGGAAAGCCACCTGCCTAGAATGGTGCACAAAGCTCGCCCCAGACCTGTGGTGCAAGGACACCAGATTGAGAGTTGTCCTCTTGGTACAGAAAAGTGTGTGGCAATTGCTGTGTGGAAGCTGGCAACTCCAGACTGCTACCAATTGGTCACGAATAATTTGGAGTGGGGAAGTCGACCACTGGGACTGCGTTACTGCAAGTGTGCAGAGCAATAAATCGCATTCTGTTATGAAGGATCGTGACTGAGTAGTGTGTGTGAAATAGTGGAGGGCTTTGCAGAAATGGCTTTCCCTACCTGTGGATGGGCGATATATGGCACACATTCCAATTTTGGCACCAAACCACCTTGCGAGACTGGCTAGACACCTCTGGAGTGGAGAACAGTTCCTGGCTGCCTGTCTCACTGGGCAACTCTGCCGGGAGCTGTACATCCTCATCTAATGCCACGTCTTCATCAATAGCTTCATCCTCCAGGTTAGGTTCTCTTTCTGCCCCCTCCGTGCACTCCGAAGTATCTATGGGGCTCTTGGCAATGGAGGTGAGCCACCGAGGATAGCGTCCAGCTCCTTATAGGACCAGCAGGTCTTGGGTGAAGCAACGGTTTGCCTCCCTCGCCTTATGGTACACCTGCCTCATCGCCTTTATCTTCACTTTGCACATAGCCCTTTTCGCACAAACCTCGAGAAATCTGCCCATAGGTATCCCAATTCCTGCAGCTCAAGCACAGCTAGGACTGCACAGCCTCCTCTTCCCATATACTGAGCAGACCCAACAGCTCTGCAGTGATGCAAGCAGGAGAGCGTTTGCTGCAATAACCCACTATGGTCACCTGGGATGATGCAATGAGACCTCTCCACGCCGAGCAAACAGGAAATGGAATTTCAAAAATTCCCAGGGCTTCTAATGGGGAGGGACGGATCATTGTTTACCTGGCCATAGGACAATGGAGTTCAAATTGCTGACCAGAGTGGTCAGGATGGGCATTATGGGACACTTCCTGCAGGCCAATTAAAGTGATGAAATGAAGCTTGGTGTTTACACTTGCATGTTGTCGACAAAAATGTAGAGGGAAAAAAAAAAAAGATATAAGTCTCTCGTGAGGATGGATGTATTTTGTCGTCAAAACCAGGCACTCTCCCCCACAAAAGTCACCTCGCTATATGTCCGAACTCACTGTTTGGGTAGACAAATAGTTTCAATGACAAAAAACTTGGTAGTGTAGACAAGGCCTAAGTGACTCCCCCCACAAGGCCACACAGAAAGCCTGTGGAGGACCAAATCTCCCAAGCCCAAGGCTAGTGCCCTAACTACTTAACCATTCTTCCTTCTTCTACCTCTTGTTCATTTGTCTTCTCAGTCACAGTTGCACCTGAATAGCAAAAATCTTGCACTGGCTAAAAGTTTGAAGTGATGGGCTAAATTCTCTGCTGATTGAATTTGACTGGCTTCAACAGTTACACCAGTAGAGAATTTGGCCTGCTGTCTCTTCCCTGAGTCTCAAATGCTTTCCCATGCCTTTGAGACCTCATGGATGAATTACAGCATTTTAATTCTTCATGATGCGGTCTTCCAGAACTTGCTTCACTGACATGCTTCAGCTAGTCCAGTTAATTACCAAAACAATATGTTTGGGCTTTCCCCACCCCCATTTGTCATTATGGCAGCAGACTCTATTTCAGAATGGTTTTAAAATTTGACAGTAGACTCCCAAGATCTCACCTGGCCTTCGCCTTGCTTAGCTGAACTCTCCCTAGACTCTAGTACACTACGGAATGCGGTTCCCTGTGTAGGTGCTGATGAATCACTTCACACCCCCAAGGGCCAGAGGCTTTACCAGCTATGACTCACAGAATTAGTTTGTAGGTATTACGTAGCTATTTCCAGGTTTAAAAACAGCATCGAATATATCCTGTTGGTTTTACATAAGCTCTGAATTATTCTCTTTTGTGAAGAGCAGCTTTTGATGCCTGTTATGATAAGCACTTCATACAGCTTAGACGTTATTATTAAAGCAACCACATTCTTCCGAAACATTGCTAATTAATAGGCTATTCGTTCTTTTTGTGGTGGTGGTTTTGGTTGCCAGAAAATGGGTCAAAATTGAGAGAAACTCAATATAAATAAACTGTGGGGTGGTTATTCCTATTTACCATTTGCTTTATGGTAGCACCAAGAGGCTCCTATTGAGATCAGCATTTCACCGTACACTGTACATATATATGGTAAGAGACTGTACCTAAAGGGGCTGACAAGATAAAGAGAGACAGAGGAACTATTATCCCTATTTTTACAGGTAGGTAATGGAAGCACAGAGTTTAAGTGATTTGCTCAAGATCACACAGTGGCAGAGCCAGGATTTGAACACAGATCTCATGAGTGCCAGTCTAATGCCTGAACTACAAGACTAGCCCATCACATGTGTGTCACTTTTGCACATCTGTCGTAATGCTGGATCCCTACCTCCTGTTAGAGCTTCAAGGCTGTAATATTTCCTATAAGAGGAACTCACCTTATGGTATCGAGGGAAAATGGAGACACAGCACAGTGACTCGAACTCAGGATGCCGCAACTGCAAAATTTGCAGTTTCTAAATGAGCAGCTTGGGAATACATCATCATCTTGCTGAACAGGGTAATATGTGCACACAACTGTCTGTGCCAGTAATGATTTGGGCAGGTGAGCACCATTTTCGAGGTGTAGCACTTTGTAGTGTTGGAGCAATATGTGATGTGAAGCTTCAGGTGGATTTTTAACAAGGGACAAAATACTTTTGATGGAAAATGTGGGTAGTCTCCCCGCTCTGATTCTTGTTTTCTAAATACTTCAGGATTCCCAAGAATTTCCCCACGTTTCCTTCATCTACAGTCAGTCTCAAGGACGTGAGCTATGGCACTCTCCACTCTGTGGCCCTGATCCAGAAAAACACTTCAGCATGAAGCATCCCAGTGAAATCAATTGGACAGGCAGGCTTAAAATTATGCAAGTGCTCCACTGGATACAGGCTTTTTCTAGGACTCCTGAATGGGACTACCTTTAGTTTATATTTTGCAATAATCTATCTATGGTACTTATACGGCCCTTCTCCCCATAGTATCTAACTGCCTCAGATTGCATTTCTCTTCACAGCACACCGCCAAGGAAGGAAGCAAGGTAGGTACTGTTATACCCATTTTGCAGATGGATAACTAAGGCATAGAAACACTAGGGCCCAGGTCTTCAAAGGTATTTAAGCTCCTAACTTCCTTGAAGTCACTGGAAGTTAGTTAGGAGCTTAAATACCTTTGTGAATCTGGGCCTAAATGACTTGCCCAAGGTCATCGAGGGCATCTGAGGCAGAGTGTGAAATGAACCCTGATCCTCATTCCATCATCTTAATCACAGAACCACTTTGATGCACTAGGAGGTAGTTAAACCCCAGTCTACCTTTAACTTTTACAGCTCTACCTAACATTGCCTTTGTCAATTTAAAATGAAGCTGATTTTACAGTACAGACATACAATGCATACAGTGCCTGTCCTATTGAAACTTACTAAGAAAAAGTTTATGCCTGAGCAGTTTAACTTTACATTTCAATCTTTAATCTACAGCTTTTAGTTATGTTTGCTGACAGCTCTGAAATGGAAATAGTTCAAGCTTTCAGATAAGAAAAATAATAAATTCAGAAAGCAGATATTAGAGATTTAGGAATTCATTCAAAATTCTCCTTGATTTGATAAGAGGAAAGAACTTGTAAGGAAGTATGAAAATGGCTTCTCTTTCATGTACGAGACACATACAGTTCTGCAATTCCTTGTCTTGTTCTGAAGACTTGTCAGTGGTTATAGTTACTTAAAATTCTCTATCATCAGGAGCAAATACCCCTTGAAAATCCTAGTTCATCAGGCCTTCTAAAAAATAAGAGTCTGTCTCCCATCCTAGAGGAAAGAAGGATATTTGAAAAACACTCAGAAGCAATTTTGCCAGCCTCTGTTTATTCCTCTCCCCAGCAATCCTGGGACAGACCCAGGAGTGGCCCCAGGGTTTTTGGCACCGTAGGCGGGGTCCTTCCATGCTCCCGGTCGTTGGCGGCAATTCTGCGGCGAGGGGTCCTTCCGCAGCTCCCGGTCTTCGGGGCATTTTGGCGGCGGGTCCCGGAGTGAGTGAAGGACCCGCAGCAGAATTGCCTCTGAAGACCCGGAGCGCGAAAGGACCCCCCCCCCCCGCCGCCAAATTGCTGCTGAGGGTGGCAAAATGCCACCCCCCCCCCAAATCCTGGCACCCTAGGCGACCGCCTAGGTCACCTAAATGGAAGCGCCATCCCTGGACAGACCTTAGCTAAAACAAATAGGCATAGCTATTTTCAAGTCCCTGAAGCAACGCTCATTTTCACTAACTGAGAATTTATCACTCTTTCTGCGATTCTTTGCCATTGTCACATGAGGCCTCAGAAGTGTGAGTGCCCTCAACTCTTAATGAGAGTCAGCAAGAGCAGAAGGTCCTTAACTTTACACAGAAGAGGCTTCAGGATTGGACCCTCAAGGACAACTGACTCTGAGGTTATTTGTACTTAATAGAAATTAAAAGGCCTCTTAAAATATGTGTTTAAGATTTTCCTTTTGGAGATGGACAACTGGAACAATGTGATTTAAAATTAAAAAAAATTAAAAGGAAAAATGTATGAAAAAGCCCCTCCTAAGAAAACCTTCTGCAAGTTGTCACAAAAATTAGCTATGACTCGCTTTCCCCCCCCGCCCCGAGTGCTGACTGTCCCCTCTCTCTTTTAATGCAAAGAGTAAGCAGAAAATGAGCATCTGTAAATGCAGGTTTCCATTGAAAAAAGGCTTGTGAGTTCTTGGCTTTTTTCTTGCTTCCAGCTGGCAAAAGATGTCTGTCTGATAGCAGTGGGGATCTGCTGTTAACGCCTATCCAGAAAGGAGTTTCTAACCATCAGGTCAAGAAAGTGCTCGAGCTCCTTGTCTTGAAGGTTCAGCTATTACTTTGCAGTGTTTCAATAGGACTGATTTACTGTAACATACTGCAATTCAGCAACGTGTCTTCAGGGGAAAAAAAAGTCTCAGGAGCCATTTATAATTATCATCCAAATCTTCATCCTCCCATCCACTCCTCCTTCCTCATCTTAAAAGAAAAACGGAATGGAAAGGCTCTTGCATCCATTGTTTTTCGCTCTCTTTATAAAATAAATGGTGTCAGCTAAAGCTACTCAGGCTCAGTTGAAGACAGCTTCAGCATTCTGCATGTATGTTGCATATTTTTCTTGAGCAATAAAAAAGGCAAATGTCAGTCTGATAAAGAAACTGCAATTCATGGTGTCATAAGAACAATTGTTAAGCTAAAGTGACCAAGCTGGGTTTTCGTCTATGAAGTATATCACCCTCCAGCGAACACAAATACTCAAGGTAATTCATTTAGGTGTACACAGACCTATAAACACCAATGCCATTCTGTCATTCCTGAATATCCATAGGTAATAGAGCGATCACTGGAGACTCCATGCAATCACATTTGTGAGTGCAAAGTCTTTCTACATATGCAAGGAAGTCACTGTACTGTTAACACCTTCCGAAAACAGTTTGTGTTCTCTCCCCCTCCCTTACCCCCTCTCTCTAAACTGCCATAGTCAACTGGATTGCTGCACCATTTTCTTTGGCAGGATGATTAATGGACCCTCTCCTCATGCTGCAAGCCGAGGCAGTACAAACTTTTAATTCACATAGCTTGAAACAAAGGGGGACAGGCTGACTGTCCCGCCACTCTCGTAGTCTGAGGATGAAGGTTGGTCAAGTGGTTGGAGGGGATTGGGAGAAAACACCCCCCCCCAGCTTGTCTGCCTTTAAAAAAATTCTTATTGCACCTACGGGCCTCAAGTGAGCTTAGACTGTTTTGTGTTAGGTGCTATACATGACCCAAACCTTTGGTAAAAATTCATCTTCCTCTCCAATCCAGTTCAAGGAGCACTGCTCCAGTACACTAAGGATTCAGGCACAGATCTTCAAAGAGAGTTAGGCACCTCAACTGTCTTTGAGGATCTGGGACTCAGCCCTATGAACAGAGTTAAACCCACTTTATTGTCAAAATAACAGTAACCCAAATTATTTTGTATGTTGTTGCTTTGTTGTAATGTCCACGAATCAACATCAAATGGTAATTAGTACATTCTTTCCCTCTAATAAACTCACAAAGCTTGAACATGAAGGAACACATTTCTGCCCTAGTTTTTTTTTTTTAGTGTGTGCACCAAGCCAAGATTCTATGGTCAAAAGTCGATATCCTGTATTTTTATTACATTCCATTTTCTCAAAGAAGGTCTAAATAATTTGAGAGCCAGCGCATGATGTTATGATAAATTCTGTTTTGCAACTTCTCTTGACACGAGAGCAAGACTTCTGTGACTGTGGACAGTAAATTAGAAAGACTGCACTTTGAGTTAATTTACTTTTCAGCCTTGCAGATTAAGAGCTAATTGGGAAAAAGATGGGTACAGAACTGAGATACTGAATTTGCCACCAGAAACTTAATAACTAGGAAAGCAAATTGGAAAATGTTCAAGTAATTAATGGAGGCTGGAACAAAAAAATAAACCTTGTTAAATTCCCCTATGAACTTAACATGAAAGGTTAATATATTTTTATCAGAGTAAAATCCTTTCTGCCCGACAAGAGTCTGGCGCCTAAGAAAATGATTATATATACACAGCAGAAATTATGTTCTCAAGAATGTAAAGGTTGCCCCAGCTGTTCTTACCAAATGAAACATTATGGAACCCTCCAGTTGTATCAGAAGTCAGCCTACACCCATTTCTTAATGTAGTAACAATAGCTTGGTACCTGTTTATCTTGGTCTATGAGTGGAACATAAGGAAATTTAGAGGGGAATTTAACCACAGATAATTTCTGTATCATCTTGCCTGACCCAGAAAAATGGGTTGTCTCACGGTTAAGGCATTTGTTTAGAAGTCATCATTACTATTTAGGGTTTTTAGAGGGTATGTTGTTTAAATGATTAGAGCAAGGCATAGAATCCAAGAATCCCGATTCCCATTTCCAGCCTGAAGACTGGGGAACAGGACTCGTAGATTTTAATTCTGTCCCCCAGTGTTTATTTGTCAGATACCATAAGCTGGATACCATGAAATTCTCATGAGCATAGTAAGAGGAAAACATTTTACATACACACACACACTGCGCTACTTGGATGATGATATAGGTTTCTTAATGATAATGTAACTATATGGTGAAGTCTACACGAGTCTTCACATTTTCAGCCTGGCAGCTGGAACCCAGCAGACATTACTCTCATAGGGACTGATCCTTGGTTACTCAATGAGCCTGCGGGGAGTACAGAGTTGGCACTTCCTGCCCTCCCAAACACCACTGCATGGGTTATTTGGGAGGCTAGTTCAGGCTCTGGTGCAATTTAGAGCGACAAGTCAGCTCAAACTTCTGATGGTTAATGGAAGGGGCCCCCAGAGGCCTTTCCATTGGCCCAAACTACTGGAGTGCAGTGTATTTTGGCTACACCCACTCTGATCTCAAACATACTCCCTCTCCGGGGGGCTATGGAGTGGGTAGTGTCAACCTATTTATGCCGGCTTTATGTCGCTGGGGTATTTCTCTGCTGCATCAATATAAAGGAGACTTAACCTGGGCTAAGGACCTGGCCCATAATCAGTAAATGGGTTGTTTCTCCTCTTGCATATCCCAAAGTCATTGGTGATAAGGGAAGGAGTTTCTTCTTGTATTCAGTGTTCAAAAGAATTAAGGATGGGTACTTGACTTAGATTTAGCTCAGGCAACAAGTAAGCTGCCCAAAGGGCACTTTGGCTGGGATTGTCAAAGGAAGCTAATGGAGTTAGGTGCCCAGCTCCCATTGAATTGCTCTGGGACTTAGATGCCTAAAGCAAAGTCAATAGGAATTAGGTGCTTGAGCTCCCAAGGTACCTTGGCAAATCCCAGCCTTCATTTCTCAGATTGCTAATTTATCACCATCTTCCCTGCTGCACATGCAGGGCCTACCACTCAAGTCATCATCTGCCTTCCTCAGAATGATGAGCACCCCTTTGTAGTCAGCTTTTCCAAAGAAATCATTCTTGGAGATTTTTGCTGGGATGGTAGAAAATTTCTATTCACTGTAGCTCTGCAAATGTCTTAAATGGGACTTTTAGGGCTCTCTCAGTCCTGCTCTATTACCAGCAGTGGCTTTTATGTTGTGTTTCTTTGCACTTCTATTTTGTTCAGCTTACAAAAAAACCCACCCTTAAGATTAGTGCATGTAGATAGATATTTTGCAAGACTGGACACCATCTGTTCTATTTCATGGATCTGAAACCCATGAGCAAGAAAAGTGTCTCTGTGGGGGTTATTTAAAGCATAACACTGGCTCTCTCTCTGCTTTACATAGGTGGGAGATTTTTCTAAGGAAATAGTTTACATGCTGCATGGCAAGAGGAATTTGTATAAAACAGAATTCCAACTGAACCATGAAAATTGCTGCACAGTGATTCTCAGACACTTTGCCATTAAAAATATGTTTAAGGGAGAGAAACCCACTCTGCACCCAAGTGAAACAAATCCCATTGGCTTTTTCCAAAAACACTGTAAATATTATAAATAGAAGAGCAGCTATGGCTTATACTTTGGACCTGCAGCTTACAAAAATTCAAAGAGACGTTAAAAAGGATTTTTTGCCACAGATGCATCTATCCAATCAATAAAAGAAATGAAGCAACCTATCTGGCAAGTAAAAAGCTCAACCGACTTTGGGGTTCTTAAGCAATCCTACAAGTGGTCATCAAGCAATTCAAAAGAAGATTAAGGGATGGGAAGGCAAAGTTTGAGAACAGACCAAGTTAATACCTAACACCAATCATTTGTATGCCTCATTTACTGCTTTGTTTGGGATGGAAAGTGATACGAATGCAGGTGTCAGAAACCAGTGCAATGTCGCAAGTGGGAACAGATCACTGAAAACTAGGGACCTGATTCTCACTTACGCTAAGGGCTCATCTTCAGACTTGTTTGTACAATGCCTAGCACAATGGGGCCCTAATCCTAGGCACTACAGTAAGCCAAAGGCTAAATGACCACATTTTCTATGGCTCTATTTCAGTTAGGAGGGGTGAGTTTTTACTGAGATCACTATCTCTAGCCCCTGGCGTGGACACAGATATACCACCATACAGGTGCTGTATAATAATACATAGCTTTTATATAGCACTTTATCTGTATCTCTCAAAGCATTTTACACTGGACATCAGTATCATTCCCACCCTTCCCGACTCATTTTAAAGATGGGGAAATGGCACAGAACAGAGAGTAACTTGCCTAAGGTGACCCAGAAGGAGAGTGGCAGAAATGGGACGAGAAACCAGATCTCCGAGTCCCACTCCAGTGCTCCATCCATAAGGCCAGCTATACAGGATTAAGCACTTTCATACCAGCTCCCTGTGCCCACACTAGGGGTGCTATATCGATTTACTAGTACTGGTGTAGTCAAAGCAGTACAGATTGCGTGTTGAGACATAGCATTAGGTCCTGATGGGTGTTAAAAACTGAGCAGGCACACGTGTTTGCCTGCATGATTCTCTGTTCAGGATCAGAAAGGACCTGAATACTTAACTACAGCCACTGTTGATTTTGATGAGGGGAAATACAAAAGGAGTGGGTGGGCGTGATCTTTGTCATCTAAGGTACAGTCAAAAAAAATCTGAGGTTTGGTTGAAAATAAGCCACTCTCTCCTGCAATAAGCAAGAAGTCATTGCATTTTGAAGAACAGCACTGGTGGGCGGTCTAACAAGGATGTGCTCAAAACAGCCTGTAGCCGGTCATCCCCTGTATGTGTGTTCTCACCTTGTGTTAGCCAACACATGGTAAAATCCTAGAGAAGACAAGGCAGTTTGTAGCTTTTAGACACATAAGCAGGTCGAGGAAGAGACCACAGTGGAGCCTAGCTTTTACCTTGATCTCTTAACTCATGTTAAAAACAACCACCTGCCTTGCCTTTGCTAGGATTTTAACTCATGTACACTAAGCACAAGGTAAGAACGCACCTCTTTTTCCTAGTGAAGACAACGACATGAGGATTTCCTCAGTATGGAGCAATCCTTCTGCTTTGCACAGAGCCTGCATAGCTAGCTGGCCACCTTCTCCCTTCTGAGTCTCCATCATTCAGCTCCTGGATAGGATTCTTCTTTTACAGTTGACCCTCAATCACGATTCATTTTGCTTCAATACTTCTCAGCAGAGGCTGGGATATTTCTTTTACCTACCTCTTAGCGAACTGGCACAAAACAGTTGCTAGCATTTGGCAACCTATACAACTCTTGTCAAGTTAGCAGGTTTTTTTTAATTCTGTAGCTTAGATTGACCTGACTGCGCTATAAACCTATGTAATCAATCAAGATCTAGCTTCACACTATATGTAATTTACTCCTTTTTAATAACCCGTATACTGCAAACATTTTGCCAATTATGATCTGAGTCAGTCACAAACTGGTGCTGAAAAGCACTGGCTTGTTTAAAATGCTACAATAGATTGTACAAAGGTAATTTTCCTCTTCTTTTCAAAGAAACTGAAAGGTTAAGTTAGGATTTGAACCAGACTTGATTCTGATCCCATGGCACACCCTGTACCTATTACCTTCAAAGATCTAACACCTATGGTCACAGAACATTCCTGAAGGTGACCTACATTTTCTGTTTCCAGTCTGATTTATGATAATCTCATAGTTCTGTTCTATATTGCAACAAACACTGATTTCTTATTAGGCTAGAGATCTGGCCGAACTACCCCCACTACTATACGTTTATAAGTGGGGCAAATTACTGAAAGCCATTGACTTGTATTCACCATTGATAGAGCAACTCTAGGGCAGGGTCTTAAATGACTGGACAGGGAACACTGCACATAGAGAAATCCCAAAATAGGACATTGATCTGAACACCTTAAATGTTGGGAGACTGAATCCAAATCCAGACACAGATACAAAATGTTCCATCTCTATAAAATAGATTCAAAAGCCCCTTTTTGAGAAGGTTGGGGCTTTGCCAGAAAAGCACAATCCAGTCTTTTGTGATCATTTCTAAAATGCACTTTTCTCTTTGTTAATAATTTTCCTAATGGTTATGAATTTTGTGCTTGCTTAATTCACCCCTGGCCTCGGGAATTCAGGCAGTTAGATGTGCAGTTACCCTCTCTGCTTCCTACTTATAGGCTATGGGGCTGTACTGAAGTCCACTGATGTCAAGAGAAGCATTTCCATTGCTTTAACTGGGCTTTGGTTTCCACCCTCTGTGCATATGCAAATTTTGCATACAGGTATGAGCACCAAAGGAAAGCTGTCATTTTCAGCCTTGCTCTCCATTACCCTAGTGGTAATGTAGGTGGTTTCATAGGCACTGAATTACATTAGGGTGCCAAACACCTTTACTTTACTTTCCAGGGTTTAGGGTGGGGAAAAGCCACCTGATCCATAAGGAAAGATTCATGACAACAGGTCCATCGTTGTTTGGCTAAATCTTTAAAGCCTATTACAGTACTTCCCAAATCGGTTTTTAAGTTAAGTTGGTTCTATAATTTAGTTACTTGTGCATTATTCGATAAATGTGGATTGCAGTAAATGTTCTTAAGTCACCTCTTTAAAGCAGAATAAAGAAGTTATTAATATGCTTCACAAATGGTAATATTTTATCATTTCATAAAGCAAAAAGAGAACAAATCATTTTCGCCCAATGATATATTTTTCCCTGTAGACAAATGTATTGATCTTAACAGTTCCCATCTATTTTCAGAACCGTCAAAGAACAGCTATTACAATTCAATTATGTTTCATTAACCAAGTTAGAACTTATATTACAAGCCTCTATTTTTTTTAAAGGGTTCAACAAGGTTGTTTATGGCATATAATGTAGTGCTTGTTTGATAAACTCTGATGGAATGGGCACCTAACCACGCAATGCTGCGATAACCATACACCACTCTGAAAACAGGACACAAATTAGATTCATGCTTTACTTTTCATTGAGGGGGCCTGTTGTGATTAGGGCCTCATCCAAATGTCTCAGAGGTCATCGGAGAAAAAAAAACAACAAAACAAAAAAAACCCTCCAGTGGGCTTTAGATCAGACCCTTAAATAAAATATGTCAAATACATACGAAGCAGTAAAGTTTAGCTACTTATACAGCTCTTAACATGGGATGATTTGAGCAAGAGTAGCCATTTTGCCAGTCACTAGGCACCTTCCCTGTATACACACTCACGTTCTGGGCCAGGTGACGTTTTAGGGCACAGAGCCACATGGGGAACAGCATGAGCAACTGCGACCTATTAGCGAGGCAGCATGGCGTAGTAGATAGAGCACTGGACTAGGACTTAGAGGTGGGTTTTATTTCTGGTTCTACCACTGGCCAGCTGGGTGACCACTGTGCCTCAGTTTCTCCACCTGTAAATGCTACTTACTTCCCTTTGTAAATGGCTTAGAGGTGTACTAGTGGAAACACTCTAAAAACTAGGTATTACTAGTATTAGGGCGGTGCAGACTACTCTCCTGGTGCACCAGCCTCACTTGGCAGGCTATTGTGAAGGGGTGGGGCAATCAATAGCCCCACCTCCTCCCTGTTTACTTACAGATGATTTGTACTCCAGGAGGTGAGCAGGGACGGCTCTTGGACCCTGCAGAAAGGGGACATATCTTGCACACCATCATTATACACCTGTGCAGTTACTGATCACAACCTGCCCCTCAGTGTTCAGGAGGCATAAGATGCTGAGGACAGAGATTTACCAAGTTCTGCAGAACCATTTATTTTCCCTTCGGAATCATGCAGCATTCAGAATGCTAGACCTCTACATTCAGAGCTAGAGGGTTACTTATATCTGTTTAGTCAGCACTGAAAACATATTGGCAGTGGGGAGTATGGAAAGCCTGCGTACCTGCTGCCCACACAGAGAGCCCTGTGGGTGCCTAGGGGACTTTGGTAAATCTGCCACGTTGGAAGCCAGACACTAGATTCAAGTTTTAAAAAATATATATCAGTAAATTAAAGGAATGTAAAGTCCTTTGTATCCTCAGGGCATGGTCACATTCTGCCACGAATGACTGGCATCCATTCTACCCTCTCCTATGTCAGGAGAGTAGTGGGCCAGTCTATGAAAAAGGAATCTAGGATCAACTGCAAGTAATCGCATCTAGTTTCCTGTCCAAAGGCAGAGCTATTCCTTGACAAGATGGGACGTTACAATCAGAGCCAATCACTGTCTGGCTACTGGCACAGTGGCATACTTTAGCAATGATGCAGCTAAATCACTATGCGGACTTCAGGGCTGTTGCCAACGACTTTCAGAATTTGTAGTTGGGCGAGTACTTCACAGGCAGAATGCAGACCCCTCCCCTTGCTGACGAACAGTCAGTGTTCCACCATAAAAGCAGGATGTGTGTGGCTCTGGGTTCATATCCCACTAGGGTGACCAGATGTCCCAATTTTATAGGGACAGTCCTGATTTTTGGGTCTCTTATATAGACTCCTATTACCCTCCACCCCTTGTCCCAATTTTTCACACTTGCTGTCTTGTCACCCTATATCCCACTAATCTGAGTGAGACGCTGAATTTTATGGTGGTACAGTGGGTAGTATAAAGAGCTCCGGCAGCCTTTTTGGTGCCCTAGGTGGCGGAAGGTCCCACCCCCAAAATACGGCAGCCAGATGTTTGGCTGCCGCCTCCCAAACGTTAGTGCCCTAGGCGACCGCCTAGGTCGCCTAATGGGTTGTGCCGGCCCTGGGTACCATGTAACGGCTTCTGTGTGTTGTAGACATTGGGCCCAGATCTTTAGCTGGTGTCAACTAACATAGCTTAATTGACTTCTCCCCGTGCCTCAGTTCTTTATCTGCAAAATGATTATATTCCCTTCCTGCCCCCATCTTTTGGCTGTCTTGTCTTCTCTTTAGACTGTAACCTCTTTAGGGCAGGAAGGGTGCCAACTGACAAGTTGAAGATGTGGATCCAACCCACATGACTCCCAGGGTTTTAAAGAGGAAAGTTTAAAATGGAGATTGATGCAAAGGGATTGAAAGCACCCATGAAGTTGGTATCATCATCATCCTTATTTCAAAGAGAAGAGCCTGAAGCACAGAGCGATAGTGGCTCCAGTTCAGCAGGGTACTTAAGAATCTGATTAATCCCTTTGACACTAACCCAACTGCTCCTGTATTTCAATATCTCACTGGAGTAGGGCCTGGGTGTTTTGCCCAAGGTCACGTAGCAATACTGAGACAGAGCCAGGAACTGGACAGAGATTCAGAAATCCTGGGTTTAAAGCCTTGGAGCATCCTCCCTCCCCCCTTGCTTAGGTGCTGTTATTCCTCTTTGCATTAGTCCTTCATGAACATGCCAAGTGGTAAACAATGGGTGTATATTCTAGAGAGAAAGAGACACACTGAATACTATGCAGAATAAATTATTTTTCAAATCAGTTCAGTGTCATCTTTGATTAATTCTCATCTCTCTCCTCATTATGGCTCATCCCTCATTTCAAAGGTGTCCTTCAACGAGGACATTAGGAGAGCTGAGAAGTGAAAACCAACAAGGAATAAACTAACATGGTGAATCGGCAAATGTTTCAAACAGTAGCACCTGAGGCCTAACACTCATTCCCAAAATGCTGCTGCTCCTCATGACTCTTCTGTAGTGAAATATCTTCCTAGTCAAAGAATCAGGAAGCTATTGCTTCTCTCTTTGAGAGCAACATCAGGACAGATGACAGCTAAATGGAGCCTGTTTAAAAAGGAATATAAACATCTATATGCAATTTACCTATTTCCCCCCCCCCAACACAACACAGTTGAAGCTTAAGCAAGTCCTTTATTGTTTCATAGTTCAGAGACCATGACCAGAGTGGCAATAAAATGGATACAGGAAAATGGCCACTGCTATCCAGCCCCTAGGTTCTTCCTATACAAACAGTAACTATTATGCCAAATTACTATAGGATAGCCTTTGTAAAGGGGGCTGAATTCACAGACAGAATTTGAGCCAATTTCACTATTAAAATAGGTTGAAAGCCATCATAAACAGAACTTGTCTGAGGACATATTTCATCCTAAGATTTAACGACAAGGTCAACATCGCTTAAAATGTGTGTTCTCTAGAATATTTCAAGGACATCAGCCCAAGAAGTTAGTCTAAGTTTTCTATATTTTTTCTCTTATTTAAAGTTTTTATTTGTTTTACAAGCCTAGGGTAGGCCATTTGAGGAATTCTGTTTTAAAGACACTGCTGCTACATGCCGTAGCCACTCCCTATTCTCATGCCCCTGAAATAATGCCTTGAGGGCTGGTTCATACATGACCTTGAAATCCTATTTTACAATACAACTGACAGATCTTCAAGCAATTCCTTCTTTGGGCTACAACTGGACAAGTCTTTTGATAAACTCTCTCTCTTTCCTTCTGTTGCTAATCCAAGCAGATTTCTTTTTTTAACATACTATTAATTCTTCTTGGAATCCTATCCTGAGATACATCTGACCAAAAACACGTGCCCTTGAAGTTATAGCTTGAGGTTTAACTGAATTGTTCCAAACTACTGAAGTCTTTTATATACTATGTTTTAAGTTAAAAATGTCAGTTACTTAGCTGGCAATTAAATTTAGATAAACAAAATCCTTCCAGCCATACATAAGGTAGAACGTGAACATTCAAGAGCAATAATGATTGACAATACTTAGGTTCTGCTGAGCTGACCCCAGATAGAAGGGACTAATAGGAGACATAGGTTCTTCTGGAAAACAGATTTCCAGATTCAGATGTCTAGGTTAAAACACAGAATTTTTAATTAAGAGTTGAAAAAGTAGAAAATTCCAAAGACACAAGATCTGTTGGTCTCAGCACGGGAATGAGAGCTGGGAACACCTTGATTTTGACCATGACTTCACAAGTAGATATGTCAATCACAAGAGCTCTCTGCCTCAGGTTCCTCATCTGTAAAAATATGTATATGATATTTAAATATACCACAGCACTTTTCCTCATTCACATTTTGGTTTCCAACTGCAAATATATGTACATAAAAACATACATACATATACATATACACACACACACAAATTAAAAACTAGGCCAGCTTCTTGGGCTGATGTCCTTGAAATATTCTTGAGAACACACTTTAGTACTGTGACTTATCACTGGCTGCTTAGGTGTTATTGTGCAAAAGCGTAATCAGTGTACCTGGAAATTCTACAGGTGATTTCCATTCACTGAACAAAGCAGTCATATTACTTAACTGGAACAGTAAATACATGTTTCTTTAATATAAGATTGTTTGTATTTTTTTGTTGAAAGTTTGCAATATGCTAAATACAATGAGCCAAATTCTCCAAATAGGTTAAATGAAGAAGACTCCCTTAAAAATCCACGGAACTGCAATCATTTACACCAGCAGAGAATTTGGCCTCATCTGAACCCTCTTAAAAAATGTTGTTAATGTTTTCTTACAATTTTGACGATATACAACGTATTCTCCTAAATCACTGTGGGACTGTATTTAAGAGCTACTTGATAACCAGTGGTTTAATAATCTACTGTTTGTGGCATAAAAGTTTATTTAAAAAAAAAGTTCATCTGCTGTATCAAAGAAGAAGAAAAAAATATGAACTGTTCTCTAGATTGCTGGAAGACTCTGAAAGAAGGATTGAAAAGACATTGCTAGGTATCAGCTAATTAAGCCATACTCTGTGTTTGCCAAAATAGAACCAGTAATAAAAATCTAATAGAATGTCTTATCATCATCATAGGAACAAACGGTTCAGACCACATTACAAAGTCTGCCTTTTGCTAACTGGCAACTAGCACAACTTTCTATTTTAGATTCATGTTCACAGTATTAAAAATTATTTTGTTACATTTAATCTTATTCTAATTTATTCTTGTTTTAAAAACAAGCATGTTTGTATACATATGCATAAACAATTAAAAATTTTTGTGGAACCTCTTCAGGCTTTAAGTGAAAAATCAAATTTTTAGTGAAAATTTTCCTCTGAAATTTTAAATTTCACCAGGCCCGAAGTTGGGAGTTATCAATTCTTTTTGGTAAAATGAGCCACTGAAAAACTGAAGTGTGGAAAATTGACCAGTTCTGCTGCATCTATCCATCAATTCACAGAGAGAGAGGCGCACACACACACATTCACACCCTCCCCCCCCCCCCCACACCAGACAGACACAACATGGTTAATACTAGAGGCAGTAGAGACTTGCACAAAGAATGGGTACCTGCCTAATGCGTATAGAAAATCTGAATGCAAAGTTATACAACCAGGAAACAGCTAGTTCTTTGCTAACACTAATATGTAACAAATATTATTAAAACATCATAGTTGTTATATTGTGTCCAGGTTTCTTTATAGAATGAGACATCAGGTCCAGCAACCACCTTTTAGGAAGTGAAGGGTTTCCCCTCGACCCAGCAAGGCTTTGTACTTGAGTCTTGATGTGCACTGGTTCAATAACAAAACAAACAAAGGCTTTGGACAATCAAATTGGTGCTCAGGTACAAAACTGTGCTGTAAATGTGTGGCTAGATTAGTTTCAGTCAGATAGAGACTAGCAATTACTGGAAAAATGGGGGGGGATGAATAGAGATGAGACTCCCCTCCCCAAAAAAGGACCAAAAACTGGAAAAAGTTTGGTTTTTATTGTTGTGAGATTGTGACAAAAACATTCATTTAATCCAAAACAATTTTCATAAAAAAACCACTGCGGTGAAAAAATATATCTAGCTCTTTTATAGTTTCCTGGGTTCCTATCGAGAGCTGTGTGGGATTTGCAGCCCTTGTCCTCAATTTGTCACTGCGCCCTGCCCACCTTTGTGAGATCTAAGCAGGGAGTTAATTCCTTGCTTGCTAATAATTAAAGCCTTTGATCAGTGTTAAGGTCTTTTTAGAGGGAAAGGAGAAAAGCTAAAACAAACAATCGCTTCTCCTTTTGCTCTCCAAGGTACTTTCTTAGCAGCTCTTCATGTGTCATACTGACAAAAGTGAAAATATGTCGTTTGGCATGTGTTGGGTCTGCAAGAGCACCTATATCTCAGTCTTTTTCAGTGAGAACAAGGTGTATGAGAAAGACCAACATTATTCTGACCATATGTCTCAAGTGATAAAGTTAGCTCCCTTAGCACAAGCATGCTTCAGCGTGATCCAGTTGTGGACTACTCCAGCCTCAAGGAGGGTTGGTGCTACCAGGTACTGATGCATCAGCCGGCCTCTTATAGATGCACCAAAAAAAACATGCACCTGACACATGGAAAAATCCTCATATTATCATCATCATCAGGTACATGCGCAAACTTCTGCAAGGTGGAGTCATTCCTTCAGCAACCAAATGTTACCATTCCATGTATATCCTACTCTGCAGCACTGCATACAGTACTACTCCTTTCTCTGGGGGGATTTGGAGTAGCCAAGTTTGGTATTAAAGGAGTGAGGCTTCAGAGAAAAAGCACGTTGCAGGAGCAACCGCTCAGAGACTGCATGCGCTCTCCCATGTACATGCAAGGGCATATTGCTGGAGGATGTGTGACTGTTCAGATCACTGGAACTTACATTTGTTTCAACATGAAAACCTGTGCAATTGTGGTCAAAGAGCTCCTGTGGACCTGAGCTCTGTAGCTGGAACCCTGCTCCCCCCTTAGCTTCCTACTGTGGCCAGGGCTTTTCACAGCCATCAAGGATTTGTCCTCAAGTGAAGAGAGTAGCTTGTACCGCAAACTCTCAGAAAATCACCTGCATGGGGAACAGATTCAGCTAGGTGTGATCCAGAGCCCTTTGACACCAATGGAAAGATTTCCACTGACTTCAGTGGGCTTTTGAGCAAGCCTCCAGTTACCCTTTTAATATAGCAGAATCCCAAATTAAGAATATAATGGATCAACTTTTTTTTTTTTTTGACCAATGGGTCAAATTCTGTCCTCACATACAATGGTGTACTTAGAGTGCAAGCTCTTTGGGGAAGGGGCTGTATGTACAGCGCTTAATACAACAGGACCCCAATTCTGATTCTGCCCCGTAGGTGCTACCAGAATGTAAATAAAATTAAAATTAGAAGTAACTCAGTGGAGTTACTTTAGTTTGATGCTGGAGCAAAATTTGGTCACTGAGTCTTAAGGAGAAGAAATCTCTCAAGGTAACACTTTCCCTAGCTCATCTGTAGACAAAAAGAGAACACTGGATACACACCCAACCTGAATGATAGTTATCTGAATAGAACCAAAATTTAAAAGACTCCAATGTTGTCCCTACAGTGATCTCTGAGAGAAGATGCCTGCACAGAGGTCATTGCAGGATCAGAACTCTCTGTCACCACTAGTAAACTATTTTTGCAGCCATGTGTCCTGTTGCATTGCATTTCATTTTACACTTCTGTTACACAGGACAGGACCAATATTCTAAAGACTCAGAACAGTTTAAGAAAATGAACCACTTTCTGCTGCTATTGTGCAGTTAGATAAGCTTCCATGGACTTTGATAGCACTTTGTCCCTAAATCTGGAGTAAGTCTATTGAAGCTAGTGGAGTTTTGTGTTTACATTGTGATCTCTGTTACATGAGTGTAATCTATTTTGCATATACTAATCTTGATTCTCCTATTAGTTACTCCCGATTTACACCAATTCAAGTCATTTTGCTAAAGCCATTTTATGCTGGTATAACTCCAGTTTCATGCCAGCACAATGAATGGAGTAAAATAGAAGTGAATCAGGACCAGTGCAGTTATATTAGTGCAATACTGGGGTAAATGAACGTAGAATGATGCCCAGCATTCATGCATCGCACTTTTTGTAAAAGAAAGTGAGTCTTTGCATTTAAAGTTTAATGGAAGATTAAGGACTATTATTTGTATGTCATAATTAAACAATCATTTCTAAATAACTGTTTAGCATATTACATATTCAATAGTACATTTAATCTTAATGAGTCCCTCTCCGGTAAATCAAAACAGACAAACACTTTCTGTCAAAATGCACTCATAGCTATACCCAGCGTAAGATAAAGAGACTCTCTGACATTTCAGAGACAAGTTACCTGTCTAATACAGTCTTGAATTCATGTCATTTTCAAATTGGCACCTTGCTCTTTTGCTAGTTACTTGCTCTGAGAAGAGGATCTGTCAGTGATTTCTAGGATACCTGCCGTTCAAAAGGTTTTCATACGAAAAAGGAAAACCGGGTGCTGTTCAGTTTTTACCATAGCTTTTGAGAAGCTGCAAAATAAACTCAAACTAGGTTTCCTCCCCTCAATGCTCACATTCCAAGAGTTCCATCAAGCTGCCTACTATGTTTATATCCTGTTTTCATCACATGGAGACTTCTCTCGTTCCATTATTTTTCCCTATGGCACAGTATTATTAGGAGCTCGTAAGAATTTTCTCATCAAAACACTTTAAAAAAAAACCTCAATCATGTGGAGTTAGCTGATATTTTGTTTGAAAACCCCTCAAATGGAACATTTTGGAATCCCATTTTGCAGGAAATTTAAGAGGTGTGCCTTTTGGAATGAGAACACATTTAAAAATCACAGAATTGCCCATGAAATGGAAAAATCCAGTTCTCACCCAGTTCTACTACTGTTAGTGAAAGATGCCACATTCTGGATTTCATAATGGGCCAAACCAAAGCCCCAGATCTGGACCTAATGCTTTAGGGGGTAGGGAATTCAATATTGGGTGTAAGAGGGATGGGGGGCACTAAGCTTTATGCTGGCCCTGTGAAAAAGGGCGAGACTCACCCTTTGAAAACCTAAGTGTAAAACTGGGTAATCAGTAAAACCCTGATCCAGCAAAGTGTTTGAAGTCATAGGGACTATTTCCAGACAATGTTAATGTGCTCAAGCATTCTTCTGGACTACAGCATATCAGTATAGTACTGTTGTCTTTCAATGCTGCTTTGTTCTCCTACAATATCATTGTTGTCCTCCAAAGAAAGAGAGAGGACATATCTGGATAGCCAAAACTCTCAGGGCCAGATTCTCATTAAACATTGCTCTGGAAATGTAAAGGGGTCTAGAAGTGGGCATAAATTGCACTGGCAATGCAAAGTGGTCTCAGTGTAAGTGAGAATAAGGTCTTGTGATAGGGCATCCCACTTGGAGCATCCCTCTGCAGCCCGCCACAACATGAAAGGCATGTCTGCCTCAGTTTCTCCTTTCAGAACCCCCCAGAACAGTCCAAAATCTTTTTTAGTGCAATTAGCCCTTCCAGGGTTAATTTATTACAAAACTGATGTGCCCACAAATGATCACAGAAGTCCACAACCATAGTCCAGAGTTCTCCAGCATAGATCAAACAGTACATGCAACATATAGCCCTGACATCCCTCATCACACTCCAGCATAGCCCCAGCATCAGTCCTCTTCTGTTCTTCCACCAGAACAGCCAGCCCTGTCCTTCCAGCTGGGGACCTCCACAGCCTCTCTGCTGGGAGAGCATCTTCACCAGGGGAGCATCCCTCAGTCCTCTTGTCCTTTTCCCTCTCACTGTTTCCCTCGTGCCGGCTCTCCAGCATGGAGAAGTCAGCAGGTAAGCCCCTTTCTGGTCCTTGGCTCTGACTCTCCAGCAGACAGACAGGCAAGCATCTCCCTCAGCTGTTCCTCCTGCTAATCAGCCCTGTCTCTCTGGCTTGGGGACAGCAGGGAGCAAACCCTCTTGCTGGTCTCCTGCCTTCAGCCTTCCCCTAGGTCCCAAATAGTCTCCTAGCCAATTCCTCGCTCTTCCCAGGGAGGCCCCGCAGAAAGCTTTCTGCTCTCTACAACTTTGGAGAGAGCTCTCCCACCCTCCTGACTGACTCACCCTCCCTGACTTTTTTCAGCCCCCAGGTGCTGCTCCCACCCCCTCTGAATTGACCAAACAGGAGCCCCTGCTCTGGCATAGGGGCCAGCCTCCCTGTGACAGCTTCCATTCTTTCCTTTCAAGAGAAACAGTGTGCCAACTTTTCAGCCGTACTCCACCACACCAGCGTTTCCGTACGTACTCTTTGCGAACAGATCCCATCTCTGTTCAGGCAAATAGCTGCAAACAACTGCATGCACAGCAATGCAGATGCAGTTTAAGAACTGGTGTCTGAAATGCTGGCCCATATTGACTCATTCTGTTTGCTCTTCTTGAGTCAATAGTGCTCTTAGCACTGCATCTTTAGGATTTAGCAGTAGCTTGGTTCCTTTCAGGCATAAAACATGAAATACTGATAGGTTCTGATTGGTAGCTGGCTTCAAATGAAAAAAGCATTTGCCCTGTGAACAAGGCGAACACAAGCCATAATGGAGCTCAGCAGTGTAATACAAATAAGTATGTCCCTTTACATTACCAGGAACACACTCTGCTTTCTCTGCATCCCTGCTCCCAGTTCACTTGAATGTTCCACCAGGAAGGTTTTTGTAAATAAGGGGTCTCACTTAACATACTCAGTGAAATACAGTATTAATGAACCTTTAAGACCACAGAGTTTTGTAGGAATAAGGACAGGGCCATAAATTAAAGCAAGAATTCTCACCACAACTTGGCCACTGGCTGTTGTGTGACCATCAGCAAGTCCATTCTTCTCTGGGTCTCCATATCCCCAGTTGTAAAGCTAAGGCCTGGTGTACACTACGAGTTTATTTTGAACTTAGCAGTGTTAAACCAAATTAACGCTGCACCCGTCCACACAACGAAGCCCTTTATATCGAAATAAAGGGCTCATAATATCGATATCTGTACTCTTCCCTGACGAGGGGAGTAGTGCTGAAATCAGTATTGCCATTTCAAATTAGGGTTAGTGTGGCCGCAATTCGATGGTATTGGCCTCCGTGACCTATCCCACAGTGCACCATTGTAATCCTCAGGGGCATTTGACAAGAGCTGGGCAAGGAATGGATTTTTTTCATTGGTTAGCAATTAAGAAATAGTTTCAAAGCAGACCATACCAAACCTTTTCCATGAATTGAAAAGTTGGAGGAAAAAGAAAATAACATCAGTCAAATGAAACTTTTCATTCGGACAAAATTCAAATGTTTAGTTTCGATCGTGAAGATTTTTTACCACGTTCTAGCAATTAAGAGTGAAAATAAAGGAATTTAACAAAAAAAAAAAAGTCATTTCAAAAACAGAAAAAGGGCAGGTGAAGGAATTTGTGCAATAGTATTGCCTGTGCTGTTCCTCTCCAATGGCTAGAAGATTTCAGCTCCCAAGCTGCTAGCTTTCATGAGCACTAAATTCCCTAATGAAATCAAATACTTTGGAAGTACTTAATTTT
Source organism: Gopherus evgoodei (assembly GCF_007399415.2). Taxonomy (NCBI): domain Eukaryota; kingdom Metazoa; phylum Chordata; order Testudines; family Testudinidae; genus Gopherus; species Gopherus evgoodei. Next base: position 10,881,114 of record NC_044338.1, read on the forward strand.
GCATATGTTAATTTTTGTGCTAACACTGCAAGCCACATTTATTTTCATGGAGTTTATGCAAATTTTTTGTAGTAAACATTTTTACAGGTCATAAGCATAAACACACAAAAAAACTTGTAACCACATACACTTCCAGTTCTACAGTAAACAAATTAAAGGGAAAGCTTGGAGGAAACAGTAATTTGTAGCCATGAGACTGCTTTTTTTTTTATTCCTTCCCTCTATACACAGGCTTTGTTCCTCTACTCAGTTAAAAATCAGTTTTTCCACTGGTAAAATACCAGTATTATACCATAAAATAAGTTGTAAGCCCTGCCAATAAATAACTGTCTCCCCTGTTCCCATCAGTCCAAAATTTGTGCCTAAATTCCAAACACAATAAATGCAGGACAGACAGGAAGGATGGCTTGTAGTGTGGGCACTGGACGGTGACTCAAAAGATCTGGCTTCAAATCTTGGCTCTACCACAGATTCCTTGTGTGACACTAGGGAGTCACTTAGACCCAGACCTAGGTACCACTGACATTTTCCAAGCCACTCCTCAGCTGCTGCCAACCCTCTAGACAACTAAGTTTCTGCCAGCTGGCATTTGCAAAGCCACCTGAGCCCTAATGTGCAGCTCAGAGCCCTAGGTCAAGCCAAAGCAGGATTTTCATACTACTTATCTCACCAGCAGAGTGCTCTCACAGGTGTGCTCAGAGCATAGCAAATACCTGTTACCCAGCCCCCTCATCCAGAGGCAGGCCACCAATTGGGAGGGGCAACCAAGCAACTGCACAGAACACAGGTGGGGGCATGAAAACATAGGGGAAACTTGAGGGAAGTATTGAGGATGAGTAGTGCGGGAAGCAGGGGAAGAGAGGTACATTTTGCCTGCAAGGACATGATCTAACCTGGCTTAGGCGCATCATTCAAGGCAGAGGGAGGGAGATGCTTATCTGTACAGTAGCTCATCAGGATTAGGCATTTGCCACTCTGAGCAGAACTACACTTAAGTACTTTTAAAGATTTATCCCTTAAATGTTTCAGTTCCTCATCTTGCAAATTGTGGCAATAATGTGCCCCTAACTCCAGGAGGGGGTTGAGAGGAAAATCCTATGAATATGCATAAAGTGGCCTTAAAAAATACTCCCTGCCCCCAACATTGAGTTATTTAATAAGTAGGACATCAAATATTTGACACTTATACAATCATTGCTGAATCATTGAGCAGTGTTTGGTAGTAGATGTTAATGTAATTCATAGCCTTGTATTTGTTGTTTTATTAATAATTCATCTTACAGTTGATGAGTTATTAATAAAGCACATTTAATAGGGTAATTTACAATAAAATGAATTATCAAGGATTAGACGACAAATATTTGACTTTAATTATTTGGAGAGTGTAAAATGTAGCTAAAGCCTAAAGGCATTTTAAAATATGGTTCAGAACCTAATCCTCCATTTTGTGGTGGGATTTTCAGAAATGCACACCATTGGCCACTGAAGTCAATGGGAGCAAAAGTTAGGCCAACATAATGGCCCTGGCCCTGCAATACGATGCTCATGAGAGGACCCCGCGTGAAGTCAAGAGTTTGCTCAGCCAGATCCAAGCTTAGAACCAGTGGTCTGTCACAGGCAAATGGTGTGTTTAGCTTCCTCAGATTTGAATCTCTTCTTGTACTGGTTCTACAGTGGTCTAGCTCCCTTGACTTCATTCAGTCTGGGGTGAAAGGAGGGGAAGCTCTGTTGGTACCCGGTAATGTATCTTGGTGTGAAAACTAAGATGTTGGATGGATTTTGTGGGAGCAAACCAGTATTGCTCCCCTACCAAGTAGAAGCATATGTCAGGGGCTTGCAGGTTGGTTTCTTGGTGGAAGAGTCATCAGTGACCTGGAGTCTATGTATATTCTTACTGTAACCTGTGTTAAACTACATGCACCAGTCCTTGAACAGAAGTGGTCAAACAGCACACAGACAGTCCACTCTTAGAAATTTCAGCCCAGTACCAATGTCCAATTCCCAGGAAGCAACTTTGCCCAAAGAATTGACCCCAGTTAGGAAAATTTAAGTAAAGCGCAAAACCTCATGCTGCTTGCTAGAGTGCCACCAGAGCTATTATGTCACAGAAACTAACAACAAAACACAGCACCTCAAAGACTGTACACCATTTTCATGCTAAGAACTTTCAAGACTATATGTAACAGTGCCATCTTGTGTGACTCCTTTCATGACAACACTTATAGGGCACAAAGGTGAAATGATGAACATACACGCAGCATTCTGTATCAGCAGCAAAGGATATCCAGCTATCTTAAACTAGCTCAGAACAGTTTGCCTTTACTTATAATTATAACTCATTTCATACCTTGGTAGGAGGTCACACAAGGAGACAGAAGACTGCAAAAAAATCCCACTGCATTGAGAAAGGCAGTGAACCTTTCCTAGTGATTGCATATATTTAGAGTGCTCCCAATTGAGACTCAATATTCTGTCAAACAAATGCACCTCACTGTTTTCCCCTGGTACTGTGGTCCCTAACAAAGTTGCTTTCGTTATCTGGCAAATCCTTGGTGAAATGTTAGCATCTTAAGTAACCCTTGTAAGTGAAAGGAAATCCAGAAAGTGATCAGACCACACCAGGAGAGAAAAATGGAATTCATTTTTTATACATCAGTTTCCATTAGTTCAAAAGGTAAGTATATATTACAAACAGTGTTTGCCCATGGTCTGCTGATGAAACTGACAGAGTTAACTATCAAACACCATGTGAATGCAGTATAATCTGATTCATTAAAGACTGACCTTATGGACATTTAAATTGTATCCTGCAAGAAAGCAAGAAACAAAAGTCTGTCCAGATATTCAGTGATAATTAGTCCATGGGAAGTGCCTCAAAACATATTATATAGTTAAGATTTTTTTTTTTTTTAAAAAGACAGCTAATGGAATTAGAACAACTGAGAATTGGCCCCACAATATTTTAAGGCCCTTTTAGCCACTCTGGCAACGTAAAGGGGTCCTAAAGAGTGTGAAATGGCTCCCAGAGCATACCCTTCTCCACAGAGGGTCTCCTCCAAATGGAGCAGAATTTATGTAAGATCTCAACTCCAGCCCCTACTATTGGAGCTGGATTGGGGTGCACCACACTATGACTATTTTCTGCTTCCCATGACCCACAGGTGTCATGAGCAGGCAAGCACAAGTTAGAGCAGCCCTGAGGCTGCTCTAATGTATATGATGGCCTGTGCCCACACCTCACTTCCATAATCACTGGAACAGGATCATCAAAAGTCAGAACCCATGGATCTGAGACTGATTCTAAGGCACCATCCCCAGGGATGCACCCAAACAACTCCTGCACTCCTAGGATCCCATCTCTCAGACACAGAAGAATTTGCATAAGGGGGACAAGGCACTTTACCTGGCTACAAGCCACAGTAGCTGACTGGTGTAGGAAATTTTGATGGAGTGATGGAGAGGGTGAAATGGGAGCCGGGGGGGGGGGGGTGGGATCAATTGTGGAAGAAGAAAGTGTGGTTGCATATTGCTGGAATGAGGATGGTGGAGAGTCTGGCTGGGCACTTTTCATGGTGTGGGGTAGAGAATGAGGGTGGGATAGGTAGCACTGGTTAAAGAGGGGACAAAGCTAAGCACCAAATACTACAGTGATTTCTTCCTCTTTGTAATTAGATGCAATAATTGGGAAATCCTTTATTATATTCCATTAGAGATTCCTCGAAAGAGGAGCCACCCAGAAAACGGAGAATTGCAGAACCTTGCCTCCCCCTGCCATTTTTCACTGTCATTCTCAAGACCTCTGGGGACTCCGCAGCTACCACTGACTATTTACAAAAAGAGGATAATTGCCATTGTAACAGTCACTCATGCGTTTTCCCCACTTGCCTTGGAAATGGAGGAAATTGTCAGATTCAACCCTCCCCACCACTCAGATTATGACAATGGAGTGAGTTTTGCAAGCAATAGTTAGCAAAGGGGACTCACTTTTCTAATAGTTCATGCACAACATGTTCCCTTGCTAGCAAGTAAACAAGGAAATTTGGTTCTCCTCCTGCGTAATGTGACATGTGAAAACTAACTTGGAAGGCTGTTTTTTCAGGGTAAGTCAATGTTCCAATTACCAGCAAATTGCTAGCGCTCACAACAACTCTGCATATTAATTCAAACCAAATGAATGTTCATCAAATTACCTAGAACAGTAAATAGCTCTTCCTGGGGCATGTAAATAAACCTAAGATGTCTGGGAAATTGGAAGAGGATTTTTTGGAAACTAATTAGGCTGGGAGGAGTAAAAATTCTTCCATAAATTGGTAAGAGATAATCCAGCTGTGAAACAGTGTTTAAAAAAATAAACCTGTGGGCTGGATCACGTATTTGTGATTCAAGAGAATGTTTAGTGGGAAATGCAACTGCACATTTTAATAGATTTTAAACCCTTTTCATTTACATAATTTACTCAGCTGTGACTTTTAATTCAAAGATTAATTGAAACATCCAAAATTAAAGCTACCCTCCACCTCCCTATCACTCAAAGTAAAATCAGGGTTATTTATCTGCCAAAGTCCGTGCTTCTCCAACACTACACCTACCTTCCCCAAACACTGGCAGTCAGCACTGTGGGATTAGGTCAGTTCCCCCCTTTGTGCTTTAGTGGGGTGCACAGCTAGGAACAGCTGGCCACCAGTGGAGCTAGGGGGTCTGAGGGCAAAGTTCCCATTAACTTCAGTGACTCAGAATCAAGCCCTAAACCAAAATTTGGACCCAAGCGTCCAAAAAGTGAAAAGGGATTCACTAACTCGGTCATTCCACCCCCCTCAGTTAAAAAATAAAAATAAAAATAGCTTTCAAAAAAACAACTCTTCCAACTGTCACAAGTCAGACAAATCCGTTCAATTGATCCAGCAAATGAAACAGACTGGAGTCAATTTTTTTTCACAGAAGTATCTAGGCCGGATGTAAACCCCTTTGATGTCAATAAGAAATCTTCCCTTGATTTCAGTGAATTTTCAATCAAGCCCTTAACTTCTGTGTCAGAGTGATTCGCTAAATGGTGGGGTTTTCACTATATAATTAGGCCCATTGGCATGGGCGGATCGTCTACTGCACAGCTGATTAAAATGCCACCCTTTGCGATTTCTTGCTGCATGACAGAGACTCATTGATTGGGACAGTCCCAAAAAATTTGAGATATTGTACAATCCCAGCCCTGCCGTGCTGGTGTGTGTAATTTCCTGGCTCTGTTCTTCTGGCCAGCTAGAGAGGAAATGTGTGACAGTGTAAATACTTTTCTGGGTGAAATGGAATACAGGTTTTATGAGTCTTTCCGCCTGGAGACTGAACTCCATTATCCATTCTGCCCTTGCCGATCTGGCTATTATGCAGGTCACTATTCAACAAACTGCAAAGAGCTGTATTTATGAATGGATAGGGTTTTCTTTTTTCCTCTTCATCTGACTCCCTTTTAGCACAGTATATCACTACTCAGCTAATGCACTAATGGACACTTACCATTACCAACCTTCCAACGTCATTAATAATGGCAAATAAGTGAAAACTTCATAAAACCAAATTTACAGATTACTCCTTTTGCTATCCATTAACTGAAGCTATTTATAAGGTCCAACAAATCTGGAGGCTATAGATACATTCATCTTGCACTAATTATGTTAGACATTTTTAGAATCTAGCTAATACTTAGAAGGGTGGAATGTATGGGTTCACAGATACTTGGGGAAGTCTGATCACATTTTGCCCCATAATCTACAACAACTGTGGGTCAATTTTTACCTCTCTTTTACACCCGTGTAGGTCCAGAACAAAGCAAAGGATCCCACCATGGAGCTTTGAGAATGGGGGAAAGTTTTTGGACACTGGGTAGGATCTTGGCTGGCTAAGTACCATAATACAGGCCTTGTCGATGCAATTGGCTCTGCCCGGGCAGAACCCAATATTCACACAGACTTGTTGACTTCAGCATGTCTGGGCACAGGGGTCCACTCACACAAAGTAGCTTGCAGGATTGGAACCACAGATTTCAGTTCAGGACACTGATGGACCTTTTTAGTAGGTTCCATTTCAAAGACAAATCTCACATTGTATAAGCAGGGGGTGGGAGGGAGAACAAGTGAAATCACAGCTTTGCCTCTCTCCCCATTTATTTGCATTAGAATCTTGAACTCCAAATACCCAAACTAATATAAACCTCTTCTGCGCACAGCCCAGGTTCTGATCCCCATTTGTACTGCTGTTTTCTGAGCCACAATGCCCACATGCAGTCTTTGAAATTGAGTAAACCGACAGCCTGAAAACTCGGATGAGAATCTACAGGCCTCAGAGGACACCAAGTTTCATTTTACCTCAATGTCAGAGGACAGCGGTAGCCCTGTTTCTCATCTGAGAGAACAGCCTCCTTTTTCACAGTTCATTTGATAAACTGAAATGTATTCCATCAACATTACCAAAACCAAATACCTTACCCAGGGAGCAGAGACTGTTTTGCCCACAGTGCCATGGCATGTCATTTGACTGAGTAGCACTTTTGTCTCTATGCACATTAAAAGGCTATCAAGTTGAATGCAGGCAGAAATATTTACTAATTCAATGCAAGGACTGAGTGATCTAATGCTAGACATCAGGAAAGCGTTGAATAAATCATAGACAAACAAGCAAAACTTCACAGATTAGTCATAGCAAAAAGAGCAAACACACACCCTGATACGCCATTCATTTTTTTCCAAAAAGTGAGGCTAAAGATATTTAACATATAGACTGCCTGCATCAAAAATAGTTTACAGAGCTGCTAGTAACAAGAGATCCAATTTTGTTTATCAAGAAATTACTAGCTTCTAACTCCTTTCCCCACCCTTGAAATTAAAGGGCCATTGTCTTCATTTCACATTCCACTCAGCATCAGGAATTACTATCGGATTCTCATGTGTTTTTTTTTTAAATAAAGGCAACACAAAGTTTTTTCCAGAGGCTTTTCACTTTGTTATTTTATTTTGCATTGGGCAGAAATTTGGTCTCTAATAAAGAGACATTCTGATTAAAAATAGATAGGAACTGGATGGCTCAGGAAGTTGCATAATGGGAGAGAGTGTATTTTACCTCTCTGGTTGAAAATCCAGTGTGTCTCATTACTTGACTAGCAGCGGATATCACCCAGTGTTCACTTGGTAGACTACGTGAAATGAATTTGATGGCCTCAGGTCAGGTCCCAGAGGAAAGGTATCCAAATAATTAAAACTACCATCATGATGCCATATATTGGTCTCATTTAAATAAATCCCCAAATAAAAACCCAAAGCCAAATCAAACTCTGCTTTCAAATACAATAGTGTAAATCCAGGATAATTCCAAGTTGGGGTGTAACAGAACAAAGCTCTATATCTTCCTAACACAATTGTCAGAGAAGCCAGATTCAAACCACATTCAGTCTAAACAGTTTTTATCCATTACCAGTTTCCTGAGCCATAGCACCAGCCCTATATGAAAAAGATGCTCATTCCAGATCATCAGAAGCCATGAAGGGAAATTTGCATGAACTCAGTTTTCTGTAAGTGGAGTTGCTAGTTGGATACCCCTGAAGAGCGTTATAATATGCTGATCCAACTACCACACCATCCACAAGAATGTCACCCGTCTATGCAAATCAAGTTAGAATCAATATGCCCTATTCTTCTCTCTGCCACTATCCAGGAAAATAGAAATCAATTTCTCGTCTTTCGTCACCCACACAGCCGCTGCTCCTTTGGGATGCACAGGTGTTCAGTTCCTGGTGAAACACAAAGGGGTTTCAGGCTGACTTAAAATCAAAATCAATTGGAACCACTGTGCTTAACCCAGCTTTGCTCAAAAGTGAACCAAGGTTTGCTTGAAAGGATGATCAATCTCAAGAAATATTTAAGCAATGCTAGGCTGGGTTTCCAGTCTGTAACACAACCAGGTGGGAGTCTATACGTCTTTGGATTTCACAAACAAAGTTCTAGCTATTCGTTTGCTTGAAGGCACAGTTTGAGAGACAGGGTCAGATTCACCCACAGTGGCACATGTAAACTGCCTTTCCCTGCACCTTCTGACACACTGCCTCTCTGAGGGATTTGTTGTAGTCAGGGAGTTTCCTGCTGGGTGGAGATAGCTTTAATCTTGCTCAGGGGCTCCACAGAAATTCAGCACAGACCCTACATGAATTGAGTCTATAATATGTACTCAGAAAGCAGATTTTCTGGGTCACAAAGTGAAGGGTTAATTTTACTACAAATCAGTTTCCCCTCCTGCCCCTACCCTGGAAGTTCTATCACTGTCTGCTAGACAGATTTTTCTCATTCCCCTCATCTGTCTAGTCAAGAGACTCCTTATTACCCGTTTCTGAAACCAGGTTCCCTCCTGTGCCCACCTGCCTGCAATACATCATTGGCTGGCAGGAGGAAGCCATGAGTAGCATGGCTTGAGGGGCTGCAGGGGAAGGGAGAATGCTGAGTCTGAAGGAAATGCACTGTGACAGCCCATAAAAATTATAGATTTGTCTTCTCTGCCCCAAGAGTTATTCCTTACTATACTTCCAATGCCTGCTGTGATCACACATAGGGTGTACTAAGCAGCTAAAGGGCCCAGATGCCAAGGTCTGGGAGGCATTTTCCCAGTGGTAGCATCTTGGCCAGTGGCTGGCTGACTTAGTTATTTTTGAATGACCTCTTGCCTAGCTCTCATACTGCATGTGCTGGAGGGGATGGGAGTGCTCGTGGGCTGGTGTGCAATAAGGATGCTGATGGCTTGTGCTTTCAGAGTGGATACCATTTTCCCCAGGCTAGTTCTTGAATGTAAGAGCATTTTATCCTTTATATCCATTCAGGGTACAAACTCAGGCTCCTCTCATGCAAGGAACTCAGTTAAAAACATACATTTTCATTGACAGAACAAGGAGTAATGGTCTCAAGTTGCAGTGGGGGAGGTTTAGGTTGGATATTGGAAAAAAAAAAAAAAAAACAACTTCCACTAGGAGGATGGTGAAGCACTAGAATGGGTTACCGAGGGAGGTGGTGGAATCTCCATCTTTAAAATGTTTTTAAGGTCAGGCTTGACAAAGCCTGGGCTGGAATGATTTCCTGAGGTCCCTTCCAACCCTGATATTCTATGATTAGTTGCATGCTAAAATTTAAGAACTCATCTGCTTGAGACCTGTCACTATTATTTTATTATCTACTACCAAGAAAGGCTGGATTCAGTACATTAAGAAATTAGAGAAAGGTGACGAAGGTAATATTTTTTATTGGACCAGCTACTGTTGGTGAGGGAGCTTACCTCACCCACCTTGTCTCTCCAGTATCCCAGAACCGACATGGTTATACCACCACCACTGTATACCTTAGGAAATGTCTGTTCAAGGGCATTTGTTCTCAAAAGCCATGTAGCAAATGCCCTAGAGTACTGCAAAAGGAGTAAGTCCTACAACTTTCTATTTGTCACCCAAGTCCTAGGCTAGCACTCTAAACACTGGAATATCCTTCCTCTCCAGTCATAAAGCCAAACAAACGTTGAAGATCCCTGTCCCATAAAGCTTCTACTTCAGTGTGTAAACTTAAGCTTATGCATAAATCTGGGTCTAAATGTCCTACTGAATTGTGGCCTAAGCACTGATATAATATTAAATATACACTATTGCATTTTGCTAGCAGGAAAAAGGGTCACAGTATTTGAACAGCTGGGTTAGTAGAGCAGGTCAAAAATAGAGAGGAGAAAAATCAGATTAAAAAAATGGAGAATATTTTGAACATTTCAGAATTAATACTGACCAGAGTTGGGTAGGGGAAAAAAAAAAAAAAGGGAAAAGGTGTGTGAAAATTTAGACCATAATTCTTATTTTTTCCCCTTTTTTGGAGCTTTTGACATTTCATAAAAACATTTGAAATTCAGAAACTTTTCAAGAGCTCTCCAGGTTAGATTTTCTGAACCAAAGATGAGTCATTCTAACACAACAACATTGAAAGGATCATCCAGTGATTGGAGTTGAGTGGGATATTGGGAATCAAAATGTCCAAACTATTCCCAGCTTTACCAATTACTTGGGTGTTTTGATAGTCACCTCCCGGAAAGTCTGAATTCATCCCTCTTTGAAAAGTGCTTGGATATCATTAGAAGTGTAAAGCAATTACATTACATTGTTATTACGATTTCAAATTTTACAAGACTAAAGTAACCTGGAAAATAAAATGTTTGTTATTTATTATTACTTAATTGTATCATCTCAGAAATATAGTTTGCTTTATTAAGCTATATAAATACACACACTATATATCTATCTATGCAAATAAATATACTGGGCCTGATTCTTCATTACCATGTACTTTATTCAGTAATTTATAGCTGTGAAAAGTGGATTGGAATTCCTATTGTTCTGATCTAGTAATATTTTAACCTACTTGGCACTGTTCTTTATGATTACACAAGTTGCAGAGCAACAGGAAATCAGGCCCATATATACGCATCTGTATGTGTGTATATCTATATATGACTTCATATAATCTAATGCGTGATAAAAGTATGATAAAAGAGATTAGTAAAAATTTTGCTGTTTTCTGTCAAAAGATAGGAGTTTCAATTTTATGTGACAATATTCATTTCTTTGAAGAAAGACGGCATTTTAATTTAATCAGCTTTCTGAATAGTACAGAACAATCTGATGCCCTTAATGGGTAATATTCTCTGTCATCAAGGCAGCCTTTAGTATTTCACAGACTTCCATAAAGAACAGTTTTACTGGGCTATTAAGGAAAAAAAATGACTATCACAAAAAAGATTGTTTGACAGCAAATTTTCCTTCAAGTCTGGTGAACTCTTTTCACCTAATCAAACAGTTGTACAAAGTCCATGCAGCTTTGGTAAAAACTAGGGGCCAGATCCCATTGTCCTTTGCACCTCCCCAGTGTCAGACTGGAGAGGGCTGTAAATATCACCCCTCTCTTTACATCCTTCCATTCTCCATCACAAAACACAAATTCCTTTTCACCTTAAAAATCCTGCACTGCTGTTCCATGCCCGCCTATTCTCATTTATCAAGATGTCTATCTCCTCCATACCACCCCCAAACCCACATTCATATGCAGACAATGCCAGTCTTGATCAACTGTTTCTAATTTCCCCCCGCCAACACATACCATCCTTCCAGGCCATTCTTTTATCTGCAGAGCTGCCTCATTCTCTTCCTTCAAATCCCTCCTTAAATCTCGCCTCTGATGTAAGGCCTATAAAAAAAACCTCTCACTCTTGGTTAAGCTGGTTTGCTGGGCTAATTATTTCACATGCCAACCACTATCATTTGTTTCCTTGTGCTCTCCCCATCTGTTTTATCCCCATTTTCTATAGTCTTGCACTTCGATTGAGCTCTTTGAGCCAAGGACTGTCTCTCTGTTATAGGTTTGTATGGTTCCTGAGCCTTTAGCTTCAGTCATAATACAAATACACAAATGGTAAATTGAGCTTTTCTGCTCAGGTGAGAGTAAATGAGGTCACACAACTGTACTTTTATCAGAGTAGCCCAGGGCCACCTGAGGGGGGGGCAAGTGGGGCAATTTGTCCTGGGCCCTACTGGGGCCCTCACGAAAGTTTTTTGGGGCCCCTGGAGTGGGGTCCTTCACTCACTCCAGGGGCCCCGGAAAACTCTCGCGGGACCCGGGCCCCTGGAGCTTTTTTCACTCCAGGTCTTCAGTGGTAATTCGGTGGCGGGGGGGGGGGGGTCCTTCCGCTCCAGGACCCACTGCTGAAGTGCCCCGAAGACCCGCAGCTGGGGGTCCTTCTGCCCTGGGATCCCCCACCGAAGTGCTAGGTCTTCGGCGGCATTCAAAGACCCCAGGCCTCCTGAATCCTCTGGGCAACCCTGGAGTAGCCCCTGGGAGGAATTGTAACCCTCTTGATTTAAGGGGTGTGCGCATGTGTGTGGGAAGGAGTAAGTTATTGTAGCTGGAGAGAGCCATCTTGGCTGACAGACTAGGGACTGAACAGAGGACCCCCAGAGCTAAAAGCTGAGCTGTTACAGTTAGAGTAAAATAGCCAAGGCTTCCAAGGTGGGGCTGTAACAGATTCCTATCTAGGGCTGGTTACAAGTCTTCCATCCAAACTGTTTCTCAGCTTTTTGTGTGTTTGTTTTTTTTTTGGGGGGGGGGGGGAGGGAAGAGGTGGTGAGAGAACTACTTTGCCCCCACCCCTGCAAAAACTTCAATGTTTTCCATGGGAAATTCTAATGAAAACAGAAGCTTTTGCATTTTTAAAATCAAAAATTTCCATATCCCCAAAAAAGCGCACAAAAAACAAACAACACAAATCCAGACTTGTTCTATGGTCATGTCCTCTGTGGTTTTGGCCCAGAATGGGGCCCGTATCATACACGGACCAGTGGGTGACAGGAGGTGCAATTTATTTCTCCCAGCAAATCTTACAGGGAGTTTTGGAAGACAGGGGTAGCACCTTGCGTCAGACCCAAGATGTGGGTAGGTATTACTGACCTGAGCGAAAGGCCCATATTGTTCATACAGGTAAGGCAAAGGCACAATCAAGCCCTAGTGAATTGATAGCTACACGACTTCAAGAGATGGAACAATGCTGTTAACCTTAACAACGTCTGGTTTATAAATCTCAAAACCACATAGGTTAGATGAACTCTGTAAACTTTATATATATTTAAGAGATCTTGCTTGCTATGCCGGTTTGCCCTCCATCTTGTGCTCCTAGCACTCTAGTAAATAGGCAGTTAGTCAATACACCACTACAATCATTTGGGGAACAGTAAACCTTTGAAAAATACCATTTGTACTGTGTATTTATAGAAACCATTTGAACTACAGTAAGCTTTGAAGATAGCTCTGAAACATGTTTTGAGTTCTCAAATTATTGAGAACAATTAAAAGACATGAAACTCTACAGCCTGGGCAGATGCAGGCCGGGAAAGCAAAGCATCAAGAGGAGGGGAAAAATATTTTCCCTCGTTAAGAAAATGTATGAAGAATCTTCCACAACAAACCCACTGTTTTTTTTAAATAAAATAAAATAGACAGTACTTCTGATGCATAACAATTTGCACTGATCACAATTCATGGCATTCCCCTTAAGAAAAATTCAATAGCATTCTCCATGAACACTTCAAAATTTTGAACATCCTCAGCTACTGTAAACTGGCGTAGAAGTGAAGGAAGCTACATCAGTTTATATCAGCTGACCCTGCATCTTACAATGGTGTTATGGGCCATCTTTGTGTAATCTGATGTTGAAACCTTCCAGCACCATTAGATGTTGCTTAGGGCACAAACAAAGGCTCTATCATCCACATTGAAAAATGTTATGCATGTCTTATAATGGTTTCTGACTGTGGTTTTGGATTTGAAGTTACTATTCTGTGCCTGTTCTCCCTCCCCAGATTTTGTGACCATCCCCTGGCCCCCTCAGTTTGTCTGCCAGGATAGAAGGAAAGCAGCGTGGCTCAGTGGACAGAGCTCTGGAGTGGGACTTAGGATAGCAGGGTACTGTCACTAGTTTACTGGGCAACTTTGGGCCAGTCACTTTACCTCGACTTTCCCCATCTGTAAAATGGGGATGGTGAGATGGACCTGCTCTGTGAAGCATTGAGATCTCAGAACTATGAGAGTGCTTGATATTAACAACCCAGGATTCTCAGCATCAAAAAGGACCAGCCTCTATCATTTGAACTAAAGGACCAACTCTAGTACCACCAGCAGGCTCATCTTAGACTCCACAGGCACATCTACAGGAGTTTCAGACCCTGGGTCAACAGACTCAGGCTTGCCGGTTTCGGGCTATGGCGCTAAAGTAGCTGGGTACAATTTGCAGCTCAAGCTCCAGCCCCAGCTCTCCTCTCCCCAGGCTTCAGAGCAACAGTCCGAGTCCACACCACTGTTTTTAGCACTGCAGCGCAAGTCTGAGTCTGTAGACCTGGGCTCTGAGACATGGGTTTTAATACGCAGTGTAGACACACCTTATGTGGGCTAGTCACTAGAGGTCCGTGCACACCTCTGTTCATAGAATAAGAAAAAATACTGAGTGCAGATTGGTGCACAAATTTAATCATTAACAACTTAAAATTAGCAGATATTCTCATGATTGTCATGAGCTATAGGCAGCCCTGGTTAGAGAGGTCGTAACAACACTTAGGACTTACATAGCATTATAGATCATAAAGCATTTTAAGAAAGACGGCTATTTGGCTAGGGACCTTTAAATAAGAGAGGTGATGGTGTACCCCCCTCCCCCGGACCACGCAGCCCGTCAAGGTATTATGGAAAAGACATCTATACAAGTGTGTGTATATATGATCATAGGTGCAGATAGTTAACATAAAGAGCACCATCTGCAGGCACATAGGATCATGTAAGAAGCGAAGTCAGGAAAGTAACTGAAATACTCCTCCGATGGATTGTATTTCTGGAGGGATAATCTATCCTAAATTTTCAGTTACTGAGGGATAATCTACATTCATTGCTATATTTGCTTTGCACAAGCTACTCTTAGCATAAACCTTTTATGAGTGATGTACTCAAATATGTGGATGCTAATATTTTCAACTGTATCATTAAATTTATTAACCTTAATCTGGGATATTGCCGATTATGTGTTTTATGACTTTCAAACCAAAACTTTGTACTTTTGGATAATTTAAGCATTATACCCAGATGTATAGACACTCTTTCCTTAACCTGTGTATTAGAAAATTTTAACATTAACTTTAATAAAAAAGATTTTTAAATTTGTTCATAATGTTATTGATCCAGCAAATTTATTTGTGCTATGCATTGCAAAGGGCTTCTGGATCACACAGCTTCCCATAAATAGTGGAGCTGGGAATAGAACTGAGGTCTTTTTGATTCCACAGCTGATGTCCTATCCAATGGACCACGCCGCTGAATTTGATGTGGCTTTACTAGTCATTATGCATCAGATGAGAGAATTAGTTACTGCTCCCATGCTGTGTCTTCTGGGCCAAAGAGGGAAAAATCCAGTAGCACAGGATCCACTGGGCCAAGAAGGAAAAGCAGGACTAGAAAGCACAAGCAATCAAAGCAATTATGAGTTTCCGAGGCAGGGGAAATCTAGAAGCTGCCAGTCATTGGAATCACTGGCACTGTGCACCTGGCTGAACAGTTGTTAGTGCTGTTTGTGTATTTCATGATCCCATAAACACCTGTGGGAGCTTCTGTGGTACTGAGGCAGCAAAGTTGAAGAGAAATGAGGAATAGATTGGAGTAAAGCATTAGCTGGCATATCTCTGGAGTCAGGACCGGTGCTAGGGTTTTGAGCGCCCTAGGCGGATGGCAATTTCGCCGCCCCACGCGCTGGTCCCGTGGCTCCAGTGGAGCTGCCGCAGTGGTGTCTGTGGGAGGTCCACCAGAGCCGCGCGAGCAGCCGACCGTCCACAGGCACAACTGCGGCATCTCCACCCGAGCCGCGGAGCACTGGACCGCCCGCAGGCACCATTGTGGCAGCTCCACGGGAGCTGCCTGCCGCCCCCTCCAGTGGCGCCCTGACCCAGGGGACGCCCTGGGCTGCGGGCTGCTGCGGAGGCACCCTGACCCAGGGGACACCCTGGGCTGCGGGCTGCCGCCAGCAGCTCAGACTCCCTCTCTGTCCCAGCAGCAGTGGCTGCTCAACCATTTAAAAAAAATTGGGGGGTGTTTTTTGGCACCCCCAAATCTTGTCGCCCTAGGCAACCGCCTAGTTCGCCTAAATGGTTGCACCGGCCCTGCCTGGAGTATGCTAATCAGTGTGGGTATGTAAGAAAGGAGTTTAAGGGCTTAGTTTGTTCCTTTTCAAGCTCTTGCTTCCTAATTTTAATTTAAATTGTGACTAAAGGGTCTGAAACCTTACATAGCAAGACTGTGTTCACTCTGTGTTACAGAATAATTTTGGCTAGGAATCAGAAGGATTCCAGTCCAGAACGAGCCCATCTCTAAATCCTAATGGTTGCTGTATTGTTCCCATTTCTGCTCCCTTCGTTTATTCCTTTGATTATGATTTAAAGCCAAAACCAAGAAGCAACTGTGACGACATCTACTTAACTAGATTTGGAGAGTATGATCAGCACTGCACCAACACTTAATAATGAATCAAACAGATTGCTTAATTGTCTCCTGACCTACTTTTTTGACCCATTTGACACCTTTCAAAAATATATATATATAAAAAAAAGTCTTATCAGGGATTATGGCATTTATGGCACATGTCCAAAGGCCAGAAATGACTACACATTAACTGTAAGTGAGAAAAACTACTCCTGGCACTTTTACTGTTGTATTTTATCTCCAGGGGAAGTACTAGAAGTTTTTAAATCTGGGAAGCATATTTTGTACAAATGGGAACAACTAGACTTTTTGGTGGGGGGGTGTTCAAAACAGAATGCAACATTTTGAGTATACACAGCTCTGTATCGAGCTTGACTTGCCATTAGCAAAGTAAAGAGGAAGTAGCAGTAGAACTCAAGTTTGGGTTTGTTTATTTTTTTTTGCTTTGAAATCACTCTTCCTCCTTCTTTGTTTTAAGTTTTGCCTCCTCCTTGGGGACCAGTCTACTCAATTCTACCTTGCAACACTTCTGACTATTTCAGTGCTGAGGTCTTTCCGGAGCAAAATCCGGAAACCCTGCCTAACGCTAGGGTGATGGTTTTGTGATGTAGAAGCCAGTCCTACCTCCGTGCATGTAAGAAAGCAGATGTGGCTCTACTGCACAAGAGTGCGTTATGGGAGGGGGTTTCCTACACTGCAGTGAGCAAATAAGGGGAGGGCAATGGTAGAGGCAGAGCATGTATGAGCTAGGGCTAGAGTGTGCTATAGAAGCCATTGGGGTGCAGTAGCCTCTGCTGAATGGACCTGTAGCCTCGGGAAGAAAACTCCTGATTCAGCAGCCTACGCATACACCCGGTGCTGTACCCAGGTATGCAGGTTGAATGATCAAGTAACTGGATCTGCCAGACAGGAGGAAGATATTCAGATATCACCATTTTCAGTTCTGAGCTATATAGTGTTTGAATCTAGGTCTGTAGCGTTCAGGAATAAATTGTGTTCCTCTTCTATGACAGATTACAGGAAAGTCGCTGTTGCTGAGATACATATGCCCATTGATTTTGGGTACCCAGCTTGAGACACCTTTGTAGAAGTAGCGGGTCTTCAGTTAGACTAGTGTGTGCTTAGCTCTTCTGACAAATAAGGACCAATGTGTCCCAAGAGGAGCTGCTAAAACCAAAGCACTCAAAGTCAGAGGCCCACTTTTGGAAACGTGGGCCATCGGGTGTAGCTTATCATGCAACTGTGTTCTATATAGCATAAGTAAAAGAGGTAATGCATTCTCACATTGCTTTAGCCATTTGCAAACAGTACATGAAAAGTCCACTCTATTACCTGTGCAGTAGGACTAAGAATGAAACAGCAGCCCTGAAGTCCCAGCTGATCTGCTATTTGAACCAGATACACATAAAACGCCCATCTATAGTTTCAGAGAAAGAGAAACAGATGTAAACCTTTTATAAAAAAGGTATCTATATACAGTAGAGTAGGGCCAAAAAAAATCTGATGAAGTTCAACAAGGACAAGTGCAGAGTCCTGCACTTAGGATGGAAGAATTCCATGCATCACTGCAGGCTGGGGACTGACTGGCTAAGCAGCAGTTCTGCAGAAAAGGACCTGGGGGATTACGGTGGACGAGAAGCTGGGTATGAGTCAGCAGTGTGCCTGTATAGCCAAGGCAGCTAATGGCATATTGGGCTGCATTAGTAGGAGCATTGCCAGCAGTGATTATTCTCCTCTATTCAGCACTGATGAGGCCACATTTAGAGTACTGCATCCAGTTCTGGGCCCCCCAACTACAGAAAGTATGTGGACAAATTGGAGAGAGTCCTGCAGAAGGCAATGAAAATGATTAGGGGGCTGCGGCATGTGACTTATGAGGAGAGGCTGAGGGAACTGGGCTTGTTTAGTCTGCAGAAGAAGAGAGAGGGGAGGGGAATTTGATAGCCTTCAACTACCTGAAGGAGGGTTCCAAAGAGATGGAACTTGGCTGTTCTCAGTGGTGGCAGAAGACAGAACAAGGAGCAGTGGGGGAGATCTAGGTTGGATATTAGGAAACACTATTTCACTAGGAGGGTGGTGAAGCACTGGAATGGGTTACCGAGGGAGGTGGTGGAATCTCCATCCTTAGAGGTTTTTAAGGCCCGGCTTGACAAAGCCCTGGCTGGGATGATTTAGTTGGTGTTGGTCCTGCTTTGAGCAGGGAGTTGGACTAGATGACCTCCTGAGATCTCTTCCAACCCTATTCTTCTATGATTCTATTACTGTCTTAGAGAACAGATTCACAGGTGTGCCTTGGGACAAAATCATCTAAAATATAGCACCATCACCATACCCTTATGAGTCACACATTATTTCTTACATGCCTTTGTGGTATATACCTGTAAATTTTAGACATTCCACTTGATTAAGTTAAGAACCCACAGAGTTTAAAGCTTGTCTTATAAAACCAACTTTGATTCCTTTCTGAAATACACTTTTTCTAAATGTGGAACCAAAATTAACACCTAAATAAAGCATTTATAGAGCACCTTTCTTCCAAAGAAAAATCAATTAAGCCTTGACCACCGTGAGAGGTAGGTTCAGTAAATATTACATGGCACAGTTATGTATTATGCTTTGTTCAGTACAGTTCATGCATTACTGGGAACAGTATGCACTTAAATAGCAGCCGTACCCATTGTGCAAGTATATATACTGAGCTACATCGAAGGTTAACTAATCTACCCAGAGAGAGTCAGAAATAGGACCTTGGAATTCCAGCTCTTATGGGCCTGTTCCAAGCATGATATAAACCTACCTTCCCCAGAAGAGCACTATGCCCAATTTGTAATCTATACTCTCATTGGCTTTTCTCTACTCTAAAGAATCCTCCTCATGTTTACAGGTAGAAAACAGAATGAGGCTGCTGAACAGCCCACATCTGATGTCTTGTGGGCCAGTTTCTGTGCCCTCTCAGAAATATGTAAATATATTCTCTCACCTGTCATCATTACTCAACTTTGTTCCTCAGAGCTGTGCCATAGTAGAGGGGTGTTGTTAAGAAAGTGTGTTTTGCCCTCTGGCTGTTTTACAGGCTTAATGTTCTCTTACACTCCATCAGATTTTGTATTGTTCTGCAGTGATTCCTGTAAGTGTTTAGCTATTATTTTAGTCTGGTGAAGGGTTGTTCAGTATTCTGTTGTGCACTAAACTGCAGGATTTTTTTTTTTTTTAAATGTGAGTTGACACTGGGTCTCTTTGCAGCTGCAATTCGCATTCCCCCAAATCAACTGCATGTACAAATAAAAAAGAACTTGCGTATCTAGTTACCGGATTTGCACTTGTAAAGAATCTAGAGGTGAGGTGAAATGATCTTTTAACCTCAGAGGATGGGTACAGTAACTGCTATACCTGGGTTCTCGAAAAGCAATCATGCCCCACCCGTGTTGCGAGTGCCCAGCCACAGATGAGCGTTTGAACATCCAAGATGACAGCTACCTAAACCATAGTGTAAATCCAGGATATCACAATGCTGCAATTTGTTACTTGAGTTAATGATAGTAGCTAGAAGCACAATGCTAGTAGATTTTCAGTTAATTTAACAGATTGCATCAGATGTGCATTTACAGTCTATTTAACCTTCCACTTCATTAACTTTAGTTATGACAAATTGTATTGCTGCCTGGCACACTTCAGATAACACTCAATCCACTACGATGAGGAACACCACCATGTTTGGTGTACGGATAGTGATGGCGGAAATTACAGTTATCCACATTGTTTCTGGTTGTGACCAGCTCAAATCGTGGGAGGGACAAACCAGCTTATTAAATTTGTCCTCAAGGAACACATCCATGCTGCAGGCAAGTTTTTTGGGGATTCCAAAACTGGCACATTGCCCTTCGAGTCGATATGGGACCAATGCCTTTGAGCGGACACTGTGCTGCTGTGGAGGTCACCTTTCAGACGAGGTGTAAAACTGAACACCAAGGATTGTTAATGTCCATGATGCGTTTCAGAAGGGTTGGAATATTATTCCTAGTGTTCTGCCTAAATTCCATTCTACTCATATTACCCATGGGAGAGGATATTCTTCACTTCCTGTCCTAAACTCTTGTGCAAAGTAAGTCTGAGTTGTTAAGAATAATGCCCATTTCCTTCATAGATCTCAAAGCACTTCATAATCTTTAATGTATTTATCTCACCACACCTTGTGAGGTAGGGAAGCATTATCATCCCCATTTTACTGATGGTGAACTGAGGCACAGAGGCGCAAAGTGACTTGCCCAAGGTCACACAAGAA
Source organism: Gopherus evgoodei (assembly GCF_007399415.2). NCBI lineage: Eukaryota > Metazoa > Chordata > Testudines > Testudinidae > Gopherus > Gopherus evgoodei. The sequence continues at coordinate 10,901,457 of NC_044338.1, forward strand.
GTCCATGGCAGAACAGGGAATTGAACAGAGGTCTTCCACATTCTAAGCTAGTGCCCTAACCACCGGGCCATGCTTTGTTAAATGGTCAAAACATTCCACCCCAGATGTGCCAACATTTCAACAGTGGGGAGAGAGGTTCCTACGCTGGAAGTTTGCAAAGTGCTTTGGAATGAAGGATGCTAGAAACAGAAGATACTAATTACATCATTTGATTACATTTGCCCAGGTCCGACAGCTTTAAAATTACTGTATTTCATTTTTCCCCCCCAGGCTCTTCAATATGGTAATCAGTTCATTTACGCTGCTCAGGAGTGCTTTTGTCTCTCTTCTGTCCAGGCAGACTAAAGGCTGCTTTAAATCCTGCCCTTTGCTTTACTTATACAACAGATATTCCATATCAGGCTAGTGCAAAAGACGGACAGAGGAAATGTCTTGTCCTTACTATTGGTGTCACTAGGCATAACCCTAGGTAACTCGGAAAGGTGATAGACCACAAGTGTCAATGAAACCCTCCTGTTGTAGGCCTCAATGAACCAATGTTCCTCCATGTTAAACACTGTGTGTAACCTAGTGTAACCTAATGTACTAATAGCTGCAAAAATGTAGTGTTAGCAGTTAGTTTTGGTTGTAACAGCCAGTCCTCTGCTGTAATACATTAAAGCTAGGCTAAAGCCCGCTCAAGGCCGTTTTAAGATACTGTATACATGTCTCAGCAGCGGAGAGGGGAGAGGAAGGAGGAGACAAAAGATTGAATGAGAAAAGATACTGCAGCTGGATGGGAAAGGAGGGGGGAGTAAGAAATCAGCTAGTCAGCAAGAAAGTTTTGTAGTAAACAACTGGGATATAAAAGGAAGAAACTGATTGTTTTGGGGTGCAGGATCTGAGATTGTTATTTCTCCCTTGCACCTTATTTGAGCTCAAATAAATTTGGTTGTTTGCTTCTCCACCCTGGTGTGTTTATTGGCGCTTAAGCACTCTGGGCAACGAACCGCTGTTGCTTGCCTCTGGCACTGCTGTGTCTGTAACATTACCACCACCACCCGTCTGCCCCAAAAGTAGCAGGTTTAGATCTTTCCATAACATTCGAGAGCGCGCTAGGAAAGAAGGCTGGCTATGTGATGGCTCCTGCAACAAGATCTCAGGGGGGCATGACCTACACTGTGCATTGATATTACCACCCACTCCCAGTTGGTTAACGTGTGTGCTAGCCACATAGTCAAGGGCATTAACTGGTTCTGTTCAGAAAAGCAGTAAAATGCACCCCCCCAGGGCATGCCCCTTTTGAGGAATCCTGCCTTAAGCAGCAGCAGTCTCCTAGCACATGCTCCCCTCTCACTGTGTAGGCTAGGGCAGGATTCAACCCAAGTCTGCTTCTTTCTTTGCAAAGTCCTTAATCTCCTTCTTCTGAACTACTTAAAAGAAATGGGTAAAAGATCACTGTGGCTTTGGCAATGCAACAGCTGGAGTGAGACCAAGACATCAAAAGGGGACAGCTGAGAACACTCTGTGGAGATCATTCCTTTGTTTAGAAAGTGTCAAAGGATTCTGTAGCCTCCAGGGGGGAGGGGTCTTCTGAGGCTGGGGTGCATGAGAGGAGGCAGGAAACAGCAGGAGAAGAGTCTATCACGGTGTTTATGTTCCCACCCAGAACCATGAAGTGCACAAGTGCCCAGTTACAAAAGTGTAGCGTGGGTTGTTTTTTTTTGTTACTAAAGTTAACCCAATTTTTGCACAGACTGGATACAAACTGATGATGTTTCAAGATGAGGGATGGGCAAAGTTTCAGGTTGATTCTTATTTTAGTCTCAGTTTCACTCATCTTTGGTTTAGATCAAATATTCTTTAAAGTCACAGCTTTGGGTACAGCATCTTTAATGTTTAGCTGTTATGACGACTGTAATTAGACATAGTTCTGTATTGTCAGCAGCTCTGTCAAACATGGACCAGGAGTTCAGGTAAAACACCTTAAAACATTCAAAAGTGATGGTAGCCTCTCTCATTTGGACGCTTTGTGAAAGTCCTCTGCCCAAGGTGTTCATACCTCTCACTGCACAGTTGTCTTTGGAGAGACTTCAAGAGTTACTTTTGCTGGAAAAAAAAAAAAATCTAGTCCTCAGATTAAAGTAACCCACCCAATGACTGATTTTGTTGGTCACTTTAATCATCACACTCAATGCTCTAATAGGATAGGACCCAGTCCAGCAAGCCTTGATAAGCAGTACTACTCACCAGATTATACACATGAAAGCAACAGAACTGATCATCTGTCTCAAGTTATGCAGGTGTGTTCGCGCGCGCAGGATTGGGGCCTTTGTTTGTTCAGTTGAAGTCTATTTGATTAAGGCTGGGATTATCAAGAGAAAGAGTCTAAGGGTATGTACACATAGCAAAAAGGAAAAAACCTCACAGCAACAAATCTCTGAGCCAGGGTCAGCTGACTCAGGGTCACGCTACAGAACTAAAAATAGCAGCGTAGAGGTTCCCGCTCAGGCTGGAATCCAGGCTCCAAGATCCTCCCACCTTACTGGGCTTCAGATCCTGGGCTCTAGCCTGAGCGGGAACCTCTACACTGACATTTTTAACCCCACCGGCCCATGTCCTGACCTGAGCTCCAAGAATTGCTCTCATGGCTTTGGTTTTTGTGTGTGTTTGTTTTGGCACTGTGTAGACACAACTCCATTGAATTTCAATGAGATTTGGGTGCCAAACTCCCTCAGACACCTTTAAAAATCCCAATCCAAGACTCCAAAATGGAGACCAGGCAATTTATGTTCATGGACCAAAACTTTCCTAACTTTGGCACCTAGAGTTAAGCAGCAAACTTCATATTTAGGACTGTACATAAGTGGCCTGATCTACCACAGATTATATTGGCCTTAATGGATATCCAACACTTCTGAAAAAGTCATGCCTCTTCAGTTATCTAAGTATGAGGCCAAGTAATTTTCCAAATAGACTTTGGATGACTACAGCAAGTTGTACTGGGCATTTTTAGGCTGGAAGTTTCTTTAAAAAAACAAAAAACAAAAAACAAAACATTTGTTTTCAGCTTGTGGCTGGAGGCTATATTCTGGTAACTGGAATTCTAACTGTTCCGGTCCTTCCCTCAAAAACTTTGCTGGTGGGATTTACAAAGCCACTATAGAGATTCAGATACACAACTTCCCTTAGAGATGAATGAGAATGGGGCATCCAAATTCCTAGGTAGCTTTGACAACCCCATCCTGGATGCATTACCAGACATGAAAATAGGCCAGTAGCTATAATGCAGACTCCTTTAAAATGGCAAAGAAGCCATCTCTATCACAGTGCATCAACAATTATATTAAGAATGAAGCAAGCCCACTAAGATCATGGTAAATCACACCTTATTACTTAGCAGAGTTAATGTGCTGGCATTTAACATACCATATGGAAGTGACTTTTGAAGCCAGGTTGCTATTTTTTTTTTTAAAGTCTGAATGTGAATGGGACAAGATCGGTGCTAGTGCCACTTTTGTTTTGACTTTTGGGGGAAAAGCAATTAAAAAAAAAAAAAAAAAAAACCAGAAACAGGGAAGTTTATATGATGGAGAAAATCAGTAGGCCCTGCTGAGACTACTATATTTCTTTGGATAAGCAGCAGTCTGCAAACATTCTGCTCTTGTGGATATAGTTAAATAATTAGATCACATACTAGATATTGAGTATGTACATTCACATCTATTTGTTTTCATAAGCTGGACTTCCTCCTAATATTTACTGATAGGATATTAATTTAGAGAAGGCTGTGCTGAAGTGTTTTGCTATCAGATATTAAGCCTCTCACACAGATAGTGTACCTTGTAACTCAGCTTTTACTGCAAGCTGATTTTATATACAAAGTTTTCTTAAGAGATGCTTGCCTCATGAAACTCCTCTTGGCTAATATTTTCTGTAATCCACTGTGATCCTCAGAGGATCTTTAGCAGGAGTATCACATTCTTAATGGACCGGCTCCTCAGCTGCTGTAAATCAGCATAGCTCCAAAGTCTGACCTCCTAGACATATAAATATTTTCTGTATTGTACTTTCTTAAATTAGTGATCTCTCTGAATAAGATGTTGATATACCCCAGAGTTCTGACATTTGTTTTACAGTCTAAGAACACTTATAAAGATAAAACTGAAGAAGCTCTGAACTTTAATGATTCCACTTACACAGACTGAAATATTACCGGAAACTGAGAAACGGCAAACGAGATGGGACACGAGAGACTTCAGATTTGCCACAGAGGTTTGGGTGGAGGTGGACAAAACTGTACGTGTGTTGAATGGAAAAGTAAGCCCATAGACTCTGCTAACTCTGAAGTACTGAAACATTAAGAGAGCTCTAAATAGGTGAGGGTGAATGACACGTGGGGCTGTCAGGAAAACCGAGACGGTTTCAAACAAACATTTCTACCCCTCCCCCACCCCCCAGTTGTTCACAAAGAGCACTAGAAAATGTATTAAAAATATTGGACCAAATCCTTTTCCCTACTCCAGCCCCCCTGCATTACTGCAGCAGTAAAGAGCAGCAGTAGTGCCTGATTAAACACCTAGTGGTGCATTCCACTGACAAGAGACACAAGTGGTGTGGAGCTTCCCATCCAGGCAACGTCCAGTGTAGGTGGGGGGTGTTCAAGGGACTGGTACATTGTCAGGCTGCAATCCATTAACCATTGGCTGCTGGAGTGGCCCTTTGGGAGCCATTGCACCTGGGTACAAATTAGAGCAACCCTAAAATTGCTCTAAGTTGCCACAAAGGCCTAACCTGTCCTAAGTGGTCCCAAGATAGGTGTGTGTAAAAGTGGCCACTTTTGCCCCACCCACTTGGATCCACAAACCATCAGCTATTTGCTAATGAATAATTTCAAATAAGGAATGAATAAAAGAATTTCCACAAACAGTTTGTGGACAGTTCAACAAAAATGGAGGCAGTCCCTCAAGTCATTCTTCCCGTTGTGAATTAATTTAGCTCCAGTCAACACGAGTCTTGGACTGTTGGAGCCAATTCTCCAGTAAACACAGCTATGACTTGTAGCCTTGTGACAGTTTCTTGCACACAAAAAGTTCAGGTATGCCAAAAGTTGCTTACTCAGGGAAACACTTGAGTGTGGAAAAATATATATTTCCTTTTCTTTTCTCCTTCCCGTTGTCTCGTTTATTTAGAGTGAGCTCTCTGGGGCAAGGATGTCACTCATTCAACTGGTGCTGTCCCAATGTAACCAGACTCTAGTTTTAATACTAGTCTCCAATAGCTTCTTCAGTATGAATAATTATTAATATATATATATAACCTGTAATATATGCCCATACTAGAGGCAGCATTCGTTTGGTAGAATCTAGAAGAAGAAGTGATATGCAATGGAAGTCAGTGAGTGCATCATCACGTACCCCACAGGACAGAACATATCACACAAAATATACTGCACCCTGGTAAAGAAAAGACTACTCGGATCCACTGAAAGCATGAAGTATGTCCTGAAATTATCCTGGACTTTATTCTTTCCCCACTCTTTTAGAACAATGTTAAGCATTTGGCTTATCTTTGTTGTCTGAAGAATTGATGATGCTGCTTGCTGCACTTTCAGTGTTAACGAGGTACTTAGCCAGGTTCCTTCCTCTTTGGCGACACCCCTACTGCTAGGAAGAAATAACTGGCAGCAGTCTCATTAATACAGGGTTGGGTTTCCCTGCACTGCCTGTCCTGATTATTGCTTTTTATCTTGCACTTAAATGTGCAATGCTCCACATCTACAGCGTGCAGTTTTTTAATAATAATGTTCTCTCTCTCTCCCTATTTATGGGCCCTGATAGAGAATGCATTGCGGTCAATAGATACACTCCCATTGACTTCACTGGGTTTTGAATTAGACCTAATACAGACCAAATTCACAATCCTTCTAGAAGCATTGATATTGCTATTGATTTTTTGTGGAAGGTGCTCAAATACTAGCTTGATGCTCATCAATGTAAAGCCTTAATATAGCTAGAACTCTGCTGAGGTTAGGGGAGTTACGCCAATGGAAAATTAGACCCTGCGTATCAATGAGTGTTTATATGGCCCCTAACTGCTAAAGTATCTGATTACTACGCAATCACCACTGAATTTTGTGGTCATTATATTGTTGTGAGGGAGGAAAGTATCATTGTTCCCATTTTATAGATGGGGAAACAAGCTCAGAGAGCCCTTTCAAGGGCTCACTTCCCATTTAGGCAACAAAGAAAGTTGCCAGATTTTTAGAAGGCTTCAGTACATCAGGTGCAAACTTCTTGAAAATCTGGCCCTTATTTAGGGATGTAGAAGGGAACTGAGCTCTTCTGAAAAAAAATGGCTTTAAATGACTTCTCAACAATCAAACCGTATACGAGCCAGGAATTGAAAGCTGATCTCCCAAGTTACAGTCCACTGCCTATATCATAAGGCTGTCCTTCCTCTCTACTAGTGCCCATTTCATTATAGAATATTAGGCCTCCAGTAATTTACCCCCAGTTCTTTATTAAAACTGATTCCCTTCTTTTAAAGTCCACAGCTAGCTGCGGATCTTGCCAAAATCATTTGTTCTCTTAACTTGTGAAGCACTCTTAGACTTATTACAACATTAAATTAAAGTTCAGTAGAAGAGGCACAAAGCAAAATAAACTTTCAATTAAAATAGAAGCATTGTTACTGTGAAAGAAAACTGGAGGGAGCTCATAGGCTTCTTTGCATTAAAAGCGCTTAAGATTTAATTTCACTATGACATCTCCTTGACATTGCATTGCTAATTGATCAAATTTTGTCTGTCTGTTATTTGAACTTTCAATAAAACTTGGATTAATGGAAGGTGTAATCCTCCCGGGCAGAACAAATATTTCCATTGTTCATCTCAGGTACGGAATAGCAATGCTCTAGTAATAGCTTTTGCATTCAATTTGTGAACATGAAGTTAATCATACGAAATGCTGCGATTCTATAATTGGTTGAATGAAATTCTCTCTGCTTCATTTAACCCACCAAAACAACCACACAACATAACCCCTGCGTTAAATGACAATGGAAGTAAAGAGCTTTACAACTACCCTAGTATCATTTTCAGGGCTGATTTGCTTGGTACAGAATTATAAATACCAATCAATCAATTTATGACCCAGCAGAAGAATTATATGTAATTACACCATTGGACTCTACTGGCAGAGAGTATTTTCTCTTATTTTTTTAAAAAAAGATAATAAAAATATTTCCTTCTTCCAACCAAAAGTTTAATGTTGATCTTTTTCAAACGTATTCAATCTAATCCTCCTTTAACTAAACTGCCCAAAATCTTGGCTGTGGGCAAAGCACAGCAGAACTCAGTCATGATTTTTATCCACCTGGTCCTGATCTCCCCAGCATAAATTCAAGCAACAGCTCTAATTTGTGCCAGTTGCATAGAGAGGCCCTGACCAACTCTGTTTCCTTTGTCTACACTCCTTTTTATTACCAATACATGATACAGCAGGCAGGCTGAGTTGTCAAAACGCTTTATTAAACATGTTGAGAGGCCAATGCTATATGCTGAAGCTCTGTCATTTGCCTCCCAGGAGCAGCCAGTCCCAGGCGTGGATTCCTGAGCCACTGGTTCCTTTCCAGTGTAGGCCCCTCCTGCAACCTGATCCTCTTTCTCCAGTTCCACTCATCATACTACATCCACCACCAGTAGGGGTGCTGCTATACAAGTGCTGATGCCAACTCAGCACCACAGATCCTCTCTCTGGCAGAATCTTCCTATGGCCTGCTAGCTTTAGGGTTGCTTTGTGCATGCAGTATGTTGCAAAGCACGTTGATTACCATTTAGAATCTGGGCCTATATCTAGTATCAAGTTAGACTGTTCATACCATAGAGTGTTGCCAGCTCTAACAATTTTAACATGAGCCTCATGATTTGGTGCTTTTCTGAAAGCCCCAGATCCTGGAATCCTGTGTTTATGTGAGAGTCTCAAGGTGTTTTTTTTTTTTAAAATGAAGAAAAAAAGAAAAAGTTTGTCTTTGTTGTAGAGGAAAGCTGCAATCCTAAAACCTCAAGACAGAAAGCAAATAAAAGGAAGCCCAATATTTATTTTGTCTTAAATTATGGGATTTCGCAATCTTTTTTGTGGTCCTGAGCCTGACTCAGGATTTTGGACTAAGTACTTGGGCAATACTGTATCACAGGAGATCACACACATACTTTCTGGAGGTGAAGAGATATGGTAACATTGTGTTTCTACTCAGCACTTTCCCTACAAATATAGTAGCTCAGAGGAGATGGGGCCAGATTTATACAGGTACTTAGGTACCCAACGGATTTTAAAAAAGCACTTAAATAGCCAAGTGGAAAACTTGTTTAAGTACCTAATGTGCTTAGGCACTTCTGAAAATCCTACTAGGTACCTGTCTGCATCTTTAGGCACCTAAATACCCTTGGACGTCCAACACCAGGTAGCTAATAGAGTCATGGCCAGACACCGGAATCAAACTTCTGGTTCTATGAATGGTTCCAGAGTCACAAGTCTCTAATGCTTGGTGGAGAACCCCGCAAAATTCTTCCACACATTCTCAGGATTTCATGTAAAAAACTTAGAAGACAGCTTCAAGTAAACTGTAATCCTCCCCCACACTGATGCCATTTTCATGGTGGTATGTCCCTAAGACATTTTATTATTAATCTAATGACAGCTATTACAGACTTTTAAGACATTTGCTTGATTCCTCAGGGCACATTCCTGGCTTTTGTAAGATACTTACAGATAGACCCAACAACAATTAACAAGTCAGTCCTGAGAAATGCTCAATTAAAGAAACATTATGCTGCCATTACACAAGAGTGAGTGGAGTTTTCATATATAATTTTCTAGGGGCAAAAATATGACAGCCCTAACTCAGGAGAAGAAAAAACCCCGAACAACTTTCATTTACTAAAGGACTAAGTAAGGATGCAGGATCTTAGCATTTTATTACTTTGCACTTATCTAATTTTAGTCTTTGCAATTTTATTAATGTAATAACATTTGCCAGTAGTCTACATTTTCAGAAACCCTTTAAGGAAAATAACTTCTTTTTTCAGCTTGAGTGTGAGTGGAGTAAACTAAAACCAGTGTCTCTATCATCCTCGGCATTCTCAGAATTAGTTATACTTTCTGCTGTAGCAACAAGTAAAGTGATCTCTGTATTTTTGATAGCCTTCTCATTAAGTACAGATCCTCAAAAAAGGTTTTTAGGCACTTAACTCGTCTGAGGATATGGGATTGGATGCTTGTCTTTAACTTTCAATGATGGAAAATGTCAACAATTATATTAGATTGCAATCCTTGTTATTGTAGATGATATTTCTCCTTTGGTCGTCTGCCCAAAATAAATCATATTGAGACCAAATTAGAAGCCAGTGTGTGCAGGTGACTGGCTCAGGTACTTAAGATTAAAAAAATAAAAACGTACCCAAGAATTTAGGTGTTTTAACAGTTACACAATACAATGTAATCCCATCAGCATTAAAATCATCACTAACAGGAACTCAGTCAGCCAGACACCTCAGTGACACCTCTCCATGCCTTCATTAGTGGGGAGAGCGGACCCTCAGCCCTGTTTCCCCAAACAAGTGCCTGGAAGATCACAAAATTCAGCTTATTTCAGACCAAAGGGGGAACAACTTCCAGAGTCCAAAGCTCTCGGAGAACACCCAGGCACCCCATTGTATAGATGGGAGATCCAGCTCAGGGCCCCTGCTGACTGGCACTGTGGCAGTATGGCATGGGGCCTCAGACATGTTAAACAGAATACCCCGCATGTCTCATTAAGACAGCAAGTAACTATGTGTTTAGGACACAGGACTGGGACCTGGGAAATCCGAGCTCTGTTCCTGACTCTGCCATCCTCTGTGAGTCTTGTGCAGCCAGATTTTCTGAAGGCCTCAGCATCCAGACTTGTTTGGAATATCTGAAGGCTTATTTTGGTCCCTAAAATGGGAACCGAGCCCTTCTGACAATCTGGTTTATAATTCCCCAGCACCTCTCCATCTGTAAAATGGGGCCAACAGTACTGATTTCTTCCAGTCTTTGTTGGTCTTTTCCATTTAGAATGTTAATTCCTTGGGGCAGGGACTATCTGTGTATATGCAGCATCTTTCACAGTGACACCCTGATCTGATGCTTCTAGATGCTAGCACTGTACTACTAAATAGCAGGAGATCATTCATTGATTTCAATGGAATTAACAGACTACAGCAGCAAACAAACAAATTGTGAGGCAAGCAAGATGGATTCATGTATTCGTAAGCTGCAGGCAAGATCTGAACTTCTCCAAATTTTGGAGGGATTCAGATCTGGCTTGGGGAACAGGTGTGTGTTTCACCAGCTGTATAGCTCAAGGCCACTTATGAAATGTTTAGGTTTGTTCAGTTCTTGAGTTGTGGTTTAGACTCATATAGTTTAAAATTTCTTCTAAAGTGAATGTCAGATGAAGTCATGACAATGAGATCTTGAAAATAAAGTTGTATCTACCTAATTTCATGGCTGTTAAACAGCATTTTATGTGCAGCAGTGATATTTTAGTAGTAATTCGTATGAGAACATTTTACTATGACTAGCAAATATGGATTTATTTCTATAATGTTAATTGCAACAACATTAATCCTGAATAACGATGTTGATACTGTTCTGACTTTACATTTTGTTTTTAGGTTCAGATGGCTTCTAGAGTGTGAATTATGCATGTGTGAAGACTACACAATATACAGAGGTGACAATGTGTAAGTTCCATTCCTCATGAGGCCGCAGCTGATTTCCTGTAAAACGTGACATTACCACATTTGAAATCATAGCTCAGGGACAAGAGAGCACGCACAGAGAAGTGCTAACGGTGTCAGAATAATCAGGTGATAAACCATGCCATTAATGCATGTCATCATTCTAGGGCAGATCTTTCAGCATGACAAGAGAATCGCAATGCAGTTACTCGTAGTCTCCAAGTTGAATTACTGTAACAGCAAACCAAATGAGAAGTTCTAGGCATGTTTTTACATATTTATGGAATAGTTCTTCTAGCTACTTTTACAAACAGATGTTATACTGCAGAATATATTAGGCACTTGGCCTATTATATTCTTTAATCTCCAAGTTTACAGCTCTGAATGAATCTAAAGATGATTGACTGGGGGAGGGATAGCTCAGTGGTTTGAGCATTGGCCTGCTAAACCCAGGGTTGTGAGTTCACTCCTTGAGGGGGCCATTTAGGTATCGGGGGCAAAAATCAATACTTGGTCCTGCTAGTGAAGGCAGGGGGCTGGACTATGACCTTTCAGGATCCCTTCCAGTTCTATGGTCTATCTAGAGAGATGGTCAGCTGGTAGAACATAGCATAGCCCAACTAATGTCAGTGGAGCTTTGCTGACCTAGACCAGCTGAGCATCTGCCCCATAAGTAAAGACAGATTGACAATATGCTAACACTTCCAATTAACCCTTTGCTGGAGTTACTCAAGGTCACATTAGTGCCACAGACAGCAGAGTTTGGTTCTGCATATGGAGGATTTTCTCTTACTGCTTCAACAGATTCCCAGGCTGCCATGTTCCCCATAAGAATCCCTAGCCAAATTGCATCTCTTTTCCCACAAATCATTTCCTTTTAATGCAGACAGGATTTTGCAGGTAATTTGATCAGAGGAGTAGAAATTGCTACCACCAAAACTCTCAAAAATTGGTGATTTTTCCAGAATTGGTCAATAAGGAAGACAAATTATGAGCAGAGGAATGGAGAACCAGAACTGTACATCTCAGAAAACATGCACCTGTGCCAAGGTATTTTAGGGATAAGTCCTCCAAGCTGTTGAACTGCTAATGGAATTTTCAGGGTGGTGCTCAACAGTTTACAGGATTGGACTTTCCTGCTGGATGACAGTTTTGACTTAAAGTGAAAGAACTACTGCATCCCAATAAAATAAGCAATTGGAGGATTGTTTTAGGCACCCTCCAAAACTATCCCCCATAGAAAAGTATCATTTAAATGAGGACACCCGGTGAAATTCACAGGTGACCCAAATTGTGAGGATACTTGGGGGTGGGGGGGAACCAAGTATGTCCACAGAACAAAAAAATCCCCAAAACACATTTATGCTGCAAAGGAGTTAAAATATCTACAGCCAGAGTCCAAAGTTGGACGAGAGTGTGGAAAATTGAGGAATGTCAAAGTACATTTTGTTGTAGCAACCTTGCTCCACTCCATTCACTGCTATTGCAGATAGGTTAGCAGGATGTGCCTTCACCTTTAGAACTGAGACTAAGAAGATGAATTGTATCAAGGAATTCTTTTTAGAAGATACGTGCAGTTGAGATGTATTGCCTGGATTATATACAATTCAAAAGATGTCTAAACCATTTGGCCTCATTTTTTCCTTCTAGTTTGTACAAATGCAAAGGAAATAAACTATCCTCACAGAAAACACTAGTGCTCACTACAGGGACAGAGAAACCAGATTCATTAGCCCATATTCACAATGAATTATATCTTAACTTGCCATTAGCCCCATCAGTTTAAATTGGGCTACTCACATAGCCTGCTGCTACTTATTGTGAGTGAGGATGGCATAATCTAGCCCAAAGTTTATAGAAACTATGTTGCAAAATGCTTGATTCTCCTTTCATGTCAGTCTTGACCCAATGCATATTTAAGTCAATGGAAAAATACTCAATGGATGGTTGTGTGTAAATACTCAATGGCCTTAGATCCATGTAATTTATTGCAAGTCAAAGGCATTACACTGGTATAACCGTTTGAGGTGAGAGTTTGGTAGCAAAATTTGTTTACTGAGGAATTTGAGGGCCAGACTCTGCTCTCGTAATGTACATCAATTAGAATCGTATGCTGCAGTTAGTCCTATTGGTTTTAGTGGGCTTGAACAGACAAATTAGAGGCGGTTGGGAATTTTCCACCAGGATGATTTTCCAATGGAAAACACAGCTTCTGCAAATTCGAAGTTTTCTGTGACAAAGCTCCAGTTTTGCCAACATTTTTCAGATTTCTGTTGGGGAAAATCAAAACACTATTTCATTTTGAGTCCGTTTCACCTGAATCAGAATATAATGTTTTGTTGAACTGACCCTCTGTGGCTGAAAGCACCTATGTATTCACATCCTAACACATTGTTGTAATAACCACCTTTGTGCAAAATGTACCTTGTGAGGTCTCATTTAAAAACTAACCTCTATATAAAGAGTTATGAACAAACTGAAATGATGACTAAAATGCATTTGCCAGACTTGTCTGATAAGTGGGTAAACCTGTTTTTCAACGGATGCCTCTAACCAGCTGTCCTCAAAGTTGATTGGCCATCACTTGTCAAGGGCATAGGAACAGACTGATCTGCAGTTTAGCAAACACAGAAGCTCTTTCACCATGAGACTCCATGTTTTGGTCCTTATAGCTGGAATGAATTTTATCTAGGGGTAACCCTCAGGAAAACGCCATTTCAAAGAATAACTGGACTATAAAAGTAAGGGACAAAAGACCCCAGGCTTCTCTCCTTCCCCAAAGATGACAAAGGAACCAGCCCTTGACTTTGGAGGAGCTCCTGACCTGAGAATTTGGTCAGCAACGTTACTGGGATTCTGTTATAAGGCTTTTACCTTGGACCAAGCCTAGCTTGTTAAGTGTTTTATCTTTATTTCTCCTGTAACCATTTCTGACTTTAATACCTTATACTTGTACTCACTTAAAAGGTCTTTGCAGTTAACTAGAATTATTTTTTAATATAAACTATTCCAGTGTTGGGTTTAAACTGAACTATTTAGGTAGCTCCAGTTAAAAGTATTGTATTGCCTATTGACCCCTTACTGGGGCAATGAATCTCTAATAGCAGAACTGCCCAGGAGAGGGCTGGACAGTAAAGACGACAGGTTTTGGGGAAAGTTTGGGACTGGGAAAGCATTGGACACAAGTAGTAACCAGAGTCTGACTAGTATGTTGCTGATGGGGTCAGAGCTGCTGGGCCAGGGCTGTAGCTATACAGATACTCATGGTGTGACCTGCATGTTGTTAGTAAGTGGCCGTGGTTGGGAGCTACAACAGCAAAATGTTGAGACAGCCAGGGTTACAGGGCAAGGGGGAAACGACCTCTCACTGGTCTGGACAACTGTCTGGAATGCGACATCTTCCCTCCCTCCCCTCTCCACTCGACACTCACTCACAGCAGGGAGTATTGGGCGAGTGTCTCCTGTTGTCCTCCCCATAGGCAGAGTCACAATCTGAGCAGGGGAGTGCATAGCTGAGTAAGTGCAAGACTCTGGACAGGGTCTGTCATGGTTTCCCCTCTGTGCCCAATCCATACAGGACAGGAGTCTGTTACAGCCCTCTCTGAGAAAACCTGGGCTCTTTAGCTCAACAACTTATGCTTTTAGCTCTGGCGGTCCTCAGTTTAAGCTCCAAACTGTCAGCCAAGATGGTGGCCACCATATATTGACTGTAACAATCTAGCTCAATGGAGTAAGTTACTCAGCATGAACCCGAGGAACACAATCTGGCCCTAAGTTTGCAACAATTAACTGTAAAGTAAGCAGAGAGGCTACAAAGGTCTTTCGTCAGGATTATGCAAGGGGAGCAACATCTGTACCAAGTTGTTATTGGGCATAAGAGAAAAAAAAGGGTCACGTGAGACTCTTCCCGGATGTGTGCTTCTTCAGTAAAGTGGCTTGAGCATTGGCTTGATAAACCCAGGGTTGCGAGTTCAATCCTTGAGGGGGCCACTTAAGGATCTGGGGCAAAAATCTGTCTGGGGATTGGTCCTGCTTTGCGCAGGGGGTTGGACTAGATGGCCTCCTGAGGTCCCTTCCAACCCTGAATCTATGAAATTCACAATTTGCTGGAATAAGACCCACTGTGTCCAACCACATACAGGGCAGCTAATGAGGAAAAAGTTAGGAAGCAACATCTAGTTTGTATTCCTTCAGTGATAGAGTTTGTTGATGCAGTGCTAAATTAAGTCCCATTAATTCATTGTGAAAACAAGCCTTAGAGAATAGTATGGAATTTACAGTTTCTTCTCTTGGAGTAATGTTGCATGGTAGCACTTTATTTTAAGACTAATTAATGCTAACAACAGCAGAAAGTCTGATACATTTGAAATGCATCAACAGTAGATGGCTGCTATTGTACCTGCTGTGATTCATGTTAAAAACCAGCTGAATATTTTCATAGCTGTGATTCATCTTTACACCCTCCCAGGCCTGTACTATATTTATTATGAATGGACCTTTTTTACTTGAACATGTTTGAAATGGGAAAGAGATGGTGGCAGAATCTGGCCCTTTTACCCTCATTGAGCAGGGCTTTACTCTGAGTAGTGGTACTGAAATCAAATGAGTAGTAATACTCAGAGTAAGGACAGCAGATTCTAGGTGTATTGCATAGTATATGCTCAATACACCACAGTCAGGTAGGCTCAGAACTTCTGCGGGGTCTGTGTGTGTGTTGAGGGGGGGAGTTATCTTGATATGAGTAGATGTGAATGAACAATAAATACCAAATAAATTGACAAATGTAAACCCCAGTCTTGCAGCTGGGGGGAGAGGCAATCTGCAGAGTCCTGCTGATGTCAGATTGCAGGATTAGAGTATTGATGTCTTTCTATTCGTAAATTGCCTGTGAACAGCTTACAACTAGTCACTGAAAACAAATTAAAAACATAAGATTAAAAAGGTGGAACTAACTTTTGGGAAGGGTTAAAAACCACCACCCTAAAACAATCAGGGTATTTTGCCACCCCAAGCACGACAGGCAAGCTGCCTTCGGCGGCTTGCCTGCGGGAGGTCCGCCGAAGCCGCGAAACCAGCAGACCTTCTGCAGGCATGCCGCAGAAGGCAATCTGCCTGCTGCCCTCACAGCGACCGGCAGGGCACCCCCCGTGGCTTGCCGCCCCAGGCACACACTTGGCATGCTGGTGCCTGAAGCCACCCCTGAAAACAATACACAAAGATTTTAGGAAAACATTTCATTTAGGGCTAAAGTAGCCTTCTACATACTCTTAATTTTACAACTGACCACGCAAGTAGGACAACAGCTTATAACAGATTTTTTGCTTCCTAACCAGTATTCTAGTTTCTTAGGTGATGTGATAGAGGACATGGTGGTCAGGAATGGAGATAACCGTTTCTTTCCCAGCTGGTAGTACAGGTTACAAAACAATAAGTAGAGTGGTAAGTCTTCAGCTTGGCCAGACCGACGTGGACAAAGATTATTACGGACCTTTGCTTGTTCAAAGTACTACCATATTTGGATGCAAGGAAACAAAACTAGAGTTTCATTCCAAGATTGCAGGCTGCAACTTGTATTCTCCACAAAAGTTGTTTGAACAATGTTCCTGACAACATTCTGTTTGATCTGTGTAAGCTGAAACATATGGAAACTTAATTCTTTAACCGGCTGAGACCTGGCTCCAGGTTGGGAGTTTTGTACCAAATCTGCACAGAAGATTTATACAGGTGAGAGGCACATGCTGTCCTCATTAAATATCAGTATGGCTGGAAATGAAAAAGATTAATATCTGCTGCAGGAAGCTGTCAGGGATCAATATGTTCCAACATATGTTTTAATGCGTTCTGGGTTCTCATATGTCTCTCCTGGGACTTGTTTATTTTTCTCTCCCCCCCCGCCCAAGCCAACTGTTTCCTATGCCTACATGTATATGACTAGAAGCAGTGAACTGATTTTCATAATGAATATTCTATAGAGAAGAGTAAGAAGCTGTGCTTCCTATTCAAGTAGCCCATGATAAGATTATGTTATGCATAAAGCCTGAACTGATCCTACTGTGTGCTCCTGTATTTAAGCTCTAAGCACACATTTGGGTAGATTATTTTTCTAGGATGGTGGTTAACCACAATTTCCTTGTTAGTGATTTACTGTGGATTTAGCTTCATTTCTAGGGATTGTTTTCTTATGTCTATGGTGTAGCGGCCCTTATTGAAATTGATGGGATAGTGAATTTTGTTGTTTTTGTGGCACGTGGAAAAAGCCACCCACTCATGTACTGTAGGTGAAAATGTGTGGGCAGCAGGAGCCAGATTTTGGAGAAAACAAAAACAAAAAAAAAGAGAGGCGCATGGTGGAAAACAGATAAAAATCAACAGAGGGTATGCAAGAGGAGTGGCTGGTCTGGCTTCAGAAACAGATTCACAGGCTGCTCAGCAATTTGTCTTTTGAGGCATCAGGCATGCATACTTGCTAATTAATCCAATTTTCCATCAAATGAATTAAACACAGAGCCCAAAAGGTCCACTCGAAGTCAGCACATGGCAGATGAAATATACAACACATCCAGCACAGCATACAGGTCTCAGACATTCAAAGATATGCCTCCAGTTACACTTCAAACCAGGTGAAGAATTTAGAATTTTAAAATAGTGACAGATGCAGATGTTGTTTTATTAAAAATAAAAACAGAGGCATGATCTAATGGTCTGAGATCTGGACTGGAGCTAGGAATTCCCAAGTAATTCCAGCTCTCAAACCATGATTTTGTTTGTGGGCTGCTCTAGTTTTCCCTTTTAATAAAAATATTTTCCTCCCAACCACACAGAGATGCATGGAAGAGCAATGAATTAATTGAGGTTTTCACATTGTTCCTTTGTGCTGCCCCATCTGATATAGTCACCTGTTCATTCTTGTCTTATACTTAAACTGGAAGCTTTTGGAGGCATGGACCAGTTTTGTGTTTGTACAGCACCTAACACAGTGAGGTCCTGGTCTAGGACTGGGGCTCCAAGGTGCTAACACAACACAGGTTATATTGGTAACTGATCCAGAGCTGAGAACTGCTATTTGCTTCCATAGTGCCTTCCCTCCAAACATTACAACAGTAGCACCTAGCCACTCCCACCCCAGATTGCAGTGCCTGCCACTGTGCTACATATAGAGCAAGAAACAGTCCCTGGACCAAACCTCTTACCATCTAAATAGACAAGACAGCCAAGAGTGGGAGGAAGGAGACTTTATAATCCTCATTTCACATGTTGGGAACTGGGGCTCAGCCATTTCAGCAGTGTGTTGAACTAAAGCCCAGTATGGTATTTTTGATGGCATATACTCTCCTCTGACTGAAATCTTGACCACTTGGGGTCACTAAAGATACTATAGTGATAGCATATTTGGACAGTTGAGGGATGTTAGGCAAAGTGC
This sequence comes from Gopherus evgoodei, assembly GCF_007399415.2. Lineage (NCBI taxonomy): Eukaryota > Metazoa > Chordata > Testudines > Testudinidae > Gopherus > Gopherus evgoodei. Next base: position 10,919,621 of record NC_044338.1, read on the forward strand.
ACTAACTAAACTGGAATATAGTTGCGATACTTGGTCTATCTAAAATTCTCACTGATGCTTCAGCTGGATACATGACTGATGTAGAATAATTTAGAACAAAAAGAACAAAAAGTGTAGAGTAAACAGCTTCTGCATCCCACTCCAAAACAGAGTCACACTTCAGCAATGAGTGAGGTAATTTGTAAAGCACACAGATTCTCTGGGTCAGAAGAGGCTATAGAAATACCAGCCTCCGAGAGTGGACCAGTTTGGTCCTACTGCAATAGAAAGGAACGTTAGCACAAAAACTTTTTAGTGGCAAAGACTTTAAATTTGAGGACTCACAGCATGGAACAAAAAGCCAACCGGCCAATCACAAGGGTCAGTTCAGAGCAAAATCCAGACCCTAACTGAACACCATTCCTGCTCTGATGCTTGGGGCTGCTTTTACATAGCTCCCTAATTTAACTCTGAGCTCCTGATACGTCTTAATGAGCCAGCCATTTGTTCAACTACTCTTACCTCCAGGAGAATCAGACAGAGAATTAACCCTTACATTCTGTGCTTTGCACCCTTTCAAACACAGTTATACTGTAGAAGACTCTGATTAATGCATAAGAGAAAGAATAGGGTAGGGAATGGGAAAGATTAGTCAAATATTTCCAGCACTAGTTGCCCTGATATTCTTTATAAACTCCTGGATATTATTGAAAATATCAACCCTTGTTGTGGGTAGAGCAGTGCTAGGAGTAAGGTAATCCCTTCTTTTATTTCAAGAGATGGTGCAAAACAGGATTTAACAGACTTTCATGCCAGACTTCAACCAAGGGCCACAGAAGCATGCCAACTAGCTAGGAAGCCCATTGCGTAGGTGGGCCATTACAGACACAATACACATGCCAAGTCCACAAACAATAGGGCAATGCCTACAGCTTACTGCAGCTATGAAAAGAAAAAAAAAAAAAAAAAAAAAAAGGTCAGTAAGTATGAGTCTTTCAAAGAAGAATTTGAACAGCCCAGTTGTGGCTCTTGAAAAGGATTGTTGTTCCTTGTGACTGGAATACAGTTCTCTTTTCCTCCTTGGTGTCAATTACAAACATGACTATGAGTGAAAACTTAGTTATACGAATCTCCATCCTCAGAGGTTAAGGCCTGTCTTGACAAAGCCCTGGCTGGGACAATTTAGTTGATGTAGGTCCTGCTTTGAGCAGGGGGTTGGACTAGATGACTTCCTGAGGTCTCTTCCAACCCTAATATTCTACGACCTTCCTAGAACGCTTCTTTGTAAATAAGACAGCATGGCGTACGTATAGGGCAGTGGAATGAGGAGACCAGGGTTCTATCCCAGCTCTGCCACTGACCTGCTGCATAACTTCAGGAAAATTCACCTCTGCAAAATGGCAATACACTGCTTAGCCTTCATGCATTGACAGATGAAGAACTGCTATATGGACTTACCCTGAAAAGTGCTGAGCGCCCTCAGCTCCCACTGAGGTCAATGGGAGTTGTGGGGCAATGAGCACCTGGCAAGACAAAGCTCTCCAAAGCTACATCGTCACTGTGTTTTAAAACCCAAGGCAGAGAGTGTTCGAGCTCAGGTCTCTAGACTTGTGCTAAACACAGCCGTATAGACAGTCCCGCTCATGCTCGGAGCTCAGGGTCTGACACAGAGGTGGGTGGGAAGTGTCAGAACCTGAACCCAACATCAGAGAAATTTTTAGCCCCATAGCATGAGCCAGCATCTGTAGACCTGGTCTCTGACACTCACTGCTGGGGGCTGGCAAGGAGGCAGGGAAGATTTTAAATCAGTGTAGACATGGCCCAGGAGTTAACTATTTACACTTCTGTAGCACCTTTCATGAGAAACTCTGAAACAAGTTAAGTCTTGCAGCAGCCATGCTAAACAGGTCATATTATTATCCTCTCCACGTCACAGACAGGGAAACAAATGGATGGTGCAGTGAAGGGACTAGCCCAGGCTCACAGTAAGCCATTGACATTGCTGGGAATCCACAACTACAGTCCTCTGCTCTTTTAGGCTAAACTCCTTCCCAGCGTCACTTAACAATTCCCCCCCCACCCTCCGCCCCAAATCTGTTTGCATAGCAAGCTAGAACTGAAGCCAATGAGAGGACAGTAATCTTCACAACTCCTGCCATGGGAATAGGATTTTTCTTTTTTGGTCTTACTCTTAGTGCCTGGGAGACCATCAGAAAATAATTAAAAGATGGAACCTTTTATGTGGTTTACAGCGCTTTGATCAAGGTTTTTTAATTAACCTATATGGCCTTAAGCTATTGCAAGTTCCTTTCACCCTGACTGACAATATCAGAGTTGCTTAAGATACAGTAGAAAGCTTGGGCAATATGTTATAGTGGAGTCAGCTATTGACACTAAGCCTGTTTATTAACCCCTTGGCTGCTGAACACAACCAAAGCCCGTGTGTGATGACAGTGGCATTCTGCCAAGGTTGGCATCTCAATGGTGGAAAATACCAGGTACGTGAGGCAGCAACAGAGACGTTAGGCAGATGTGGAAATGCATTTTGGCCAACATATGGTATCTGGCACATTAGACAGCAGTCAAGTGGTACCTGGCACATTAGAATTTCATCACAGGTCCAGCAATCAGCTAAGACCAAAGTGTACCTCAATGGTGTAGGCAGTGGATTGGTGTTGACTTTTATTACTATTATTTGAATTACCAAGACAGAGATATTGAATTAGGTGCTGTACATGTACATAGAAACAGTTTCTGCTCTAAAAAGTTTCCGATCGCAATACACAAGACAGAGGATGACAGAAGGAGAAGGAGATAATATTCCCCTACTTTATAGGTGAGGAATCGAGGCACAAAGAAATGAAGGTCCTGATCCAAAACACACTGAAGACAATGAGAAGACTCTCATGGGCTCTGGATCAAGTTTAAGTGACTTGGCCAAGGTCACACAGGAAGTCTGTGGCAGAGAAAGAAATGAATCCAGATTTCCCAATTCCATAACCATAAGACTGTCCTTCCTTTCTATATTAACTCATACTCTGTAGCCTTGGGCAAGTGACTCTCTACCTATCTCAGTTTTCCAGTCAGTAAAGCAGGAATACTACTAGAGCAATCATCCTTACTTCCTAAGGCTGTTGCAGGATTGAATAGGTATGTTTTTGATATACTCTGAACATGAAATGTAGTATATAAATATTTACTATAAAATGTAGTAAGCAATAAAGTTTAATAGCTTTTATCTGGTATTTACTTGTGTTACAAAACAAGTGTCTGTTTTGTCTATTTATATTATAAGTTCTTCAGGACAGAGTAGTACACAATCCCTATCTTCATATAACGCTTGGACCCCATTATTGGTTGCAGCACAGGTATCACAATATCTTTGGGTGTGGAACCATACAGCAAAACAAAAGACTCTGCATTTTCCCCTCACTCATTCATTGCTTGAAAATGGCTCAGCAGCTTTGGACAGAACAAAAAAATGCACCCCGACTCAGAGCCTGCATGCCAGATTTCCAGCCTCCCCCACCCATCAAAAAAGAGATACATTTAAAATAATTGAAAGGGACTCTTTATATCAGAAACTCATAAGCAGCCTTAACACTAGGCCAAGCTACATACTCTGGATTTAATATTTTAAAAAGCTGTCAACATTGTTTTTCTGAACATTGAAAACAAGCCAAATGCATCTGTTCATTTTTATCATAGCTTAGGCCCCTGTCCCAGGATGTACTCACCAAAGCACCTTCCTTCCATGCCAGGATGCATTAGTGCAAAGATTCTGGTCTAGTATCCCATCATCCAGGACATGTAGCAGCCTGTGTGGCCTGGTACTCTGGCCCGGCCACCTTTCACTTCAGTCCCCTTCCAGCATTAACAGGAGAAGTCCAAGCAGAAAACCCAACACCCAATGGTCTTTATGGCAGGTCCCTAGCTGGGACCAGCTTTCTTTGCCTCTTTAACTCCTCAGGCTTGTATTTCTCTGCCTGCTGAGGAGTAGACAGAAACCAGCCCCTCTCACCTGCCTTCCAGCCCAGGTTAGGCAGCTAAGGACTGCCCGCTCCAAACCCTCCCTGCTTCCCTGGACTGCTACTATCTTTACCCTGTTTGTCAGCATGCCCCACTCGTCTGCAAACTCCACTCATCCCACCTGGGAGCTTTGGCTCCTCAAGCAGCTTCTTCCCAATCAGCTCTAAAGGAGCTTCCTCAGGACTCATCCCAGCCTCTGTGGTAGCAGCTGGGTGCACTGCAGATAGTCTCAGTCTTTCTCCTTCAGACAGGAACCCCAGCCCAGCTCAGCCCAGCCCAGCTCCCCTCCTGGAGCTGTGGTTATGGTTCAGGAACTTAGCGTCTTCTTTCTTGAGAGAGGAATCCTCCCCCACCTCTCCTCCTAGCAACTGAGCTAATTGGACCAGCTGTGGGGCCTGAGCCAGCTTCTCCTCAGCTGGCCCCCTTTTCCCAATCAGCCCTCAGGGTTCCACAGCCAGCCAGATCCTGCTAGGATCTCCCTCCTGTGAGGCAGTGTGTATATGGTCCCCTTCCCACAGCTCATCCCAATTGACTGGGAGAGGAGAGAGCCTTACTCCGGTCTCAGTCCCTTAAAGAGACAGTAACAGGTTCTCTTCCCAAACACCACTTTTTCCCTAGGTCTGTGTCTCTTGTCTGCTAGCTTATAAGTCCTTGCACACCTCAGAACTCCCAGTATCTTGAAGGGCCAGGCCCCATAAAAGGAGTGGGCTGTCCCCTAGATCTCACTACACTTAAAGGGATGGACTAACTTATCAAGCCCCATTTTAACAACTTAACTAGAGGCATCACTTTAAGTCAATGGTGTGATTAAAGATACCTGTGTCTAGTAATCTTGCTGATTCAGGCCTAAGTCCTGTTGTAAGTCAATGGGAAAGTCACTTTTGCAAATGAGACTCAGGATCCTAAGTCACTTAGCAGTTTTTGAAAACGTTACGCCCAATGATTCCTGCCTGAAGCCCATAAGTCCTTGGTGAGCTAGAACCTCTCTTTTAGAAAGATACCCAGACTGAGATGTGTTCAGTATCTCAGAGAAGCAGAGATTAATGCCCTTATTTTCTCATGGTGCAAGCTGGCATCCCTTGGCTATGTTAAAAACCACTCTCTTTAAGGATATAAGGTTCCTCAAGGAGCTGTGGCACCCCTGTGAAGTGCACTCCTCATGTGTCCAAACCAGCTCCCAGTGATGCTAATAGAAAGATTCCTGCTGATTTCAAACGGAATTGTGACCTTAATGAAAATGGAGAGAATTCTGCAGCTGGCAGGAACTGCTCAACACGTCTGGGGAGATGTCTATTAAGAGCTGATCTCATGAACAAGGCTTTGCAGGTTTTAATTGTTAATTGATCCTGCAAGGTGCAGAGCACCCTCATCTCCTCCTGGATTCAACAGGAGCCAAGGATGCCTGGCACCGAGCCAATCCGTTATACTCACCATTAATTCTCTCTGGTTTATGGTGCTTTATCAGACTGTTTAGTGTACTGTAAGTGGGAGAGAGAGAGAGAAATACTAGGTCTCTCAAGCACATTCATTAAAGGTTAAAATATCTCGTGAACTTGAATTAGAACAAGACACTAAAACAAAAATCAGCACGTTAAGAGATTTACAGTATGCTGTACCAGCAACTTTCTGATTGGCTTCTTAAATGCACTGTCCTAATAAACCTTTCTGAGCAAGTAATCACATGTTTGGAAAATGCTGACCCTCTTGCTGTTTCCACTTAAATGGCAATAAAGCACAGTCTATGTAGAAATCTGTTCTTATCTATTATTTTTTTAAAATAAATGTTTAAAAACCTATACATTTAAAATTCAACTCAATACTGGTAATATACATTACCGGCCTTCTCATGAACCTCTTGGGCAAAATAAATAAATAATCCTGTTTTCACTGGAGAGGAGGGATAGTCTTAAACTGAAGGCACATAGAATAAGATGCAGGGGATCTGGGTTGACTGATGCCAAGTTTGTGTGTCACCTTGGGAAAGACACTTCAGACCTAAACTGAAATACATGGTGAGACTCTTTATATCTTTCAGAGAACTTGAATAAGCCCCTTGATTTCCCTGTCCTTTATCTGTGAAAGAGGGGAAAGACATCCGTTTATCACCCCTCTGTTTGTCTTGGCTACTTGAACTGTAAGAATCTGACATGGTTCGCAATGAAACAGTGAAACAATAGTGGCAACCACTGAATGTGTTGTTGGGGTACCACGAAAAGCAGCTAAATATCAAAGCCCTAACGCAAAATGCATTCACAGGAAAATCCCTAATGAAAATTATTTGTAATGATTCACAAACAAACAAAACTTTGAATGAAAAGCCTATGCTTAAAGACAAGAAATGTTGACATTTAAGAATTATAGCATGCTCTTCAAACTCCCCCTCTCCCGCTAGATAGATGAAGGGGATAACATATACTGACTTGTAAAATTGAAATACAAAAATGAAGGATTGCTCAATGGTAAAAATGAGAAGCTTTGTTAGTTATATTTTAATGAACTGTAATTATGGATAGTGAATGAGTGCAGATGAGGTAGCACTTCAGCCAAGGTCTTGCTGACATAAGTGTGGCTTTGCCATTTCGTCTTTTACATAGAATTGCTAAGCTGCTTAAAATGACGTTATTGCTGATAGAACAAAGGTTAAAAAAAGCCAGCTGGATAAAAGTTAAGGAATCTGTTATGTGGCAACGTATGAAAGACCTAAGTGAACATGGGCCCAAACTGGAGACACACATGGCCAGAAACTGAAGGGCAGGACTGACAGACAAACCAAGGGATCAGAGAAGGCGCTGACTGTCATGGAAGGTGGAAGGATTTTCCACTACTCTGAAAAATGGTAAGTTGGACCCATTTACCAATTCTGTCTTGTCTGTTGTCATGTGTCTGATATAAATGTCTGTCCTGACACTATGTGACAATAAATCTGTCTGAAATTGTATAAATGAAGGTGAAAATTAATTAAGCCTAAATCAGATAGACTTGTGACTCAGTTTCCTAACTTTTACCCTCAGCACTCTTATAATATAAGAACTTATTGGATATTTAACATTTACCAAGCGTGAGTCAATCTCCTCCCTTTACCAAGCAACTGGTACATGCAGCAATCAAATGAAAAAAGATTCCATGCTTGTAAAACAAAACTGGCTCTTTATTAAGAGAACTCTTTACAGAGGTGCTGTGACTAACTAGCATTCCAGCCATTTGCACACAGACTGAGTTCTTGATGCCGCCTCCAAACTCCTCTCTCCTGCAACCTGTGCTCCTTCCACCAACTTCTATGCAGGATGCTTCAGGAACCATACTGATTGCTCATAGGTATTCTAGAGATATCAGTCTAGATCTGGTGTTTCTGCACCTGTGTATCCCTTTTGCTCAATCATAATTTACAGCCATGAACTGAAGCAGCGGCTAACATTGACAAAGATTTTGCAATCAAAAGCACAGTTCTGGATTTCTTCAAATAAAGAACATAAGTATTCAGAGATGCTTGTGCATTAAACATTTTACAGTACCCAAAATGAGGAAGCTGTCCCTTTTGAAACAGATCAATCAGGTTCTGCATTGCAAGTCCTTGCAAATTGCTACTTTGTACCAATGTCCCTGTGGTATATTAAGCATTCGCTCACACATACCAACTAGCATGTCATCCAGGGAGAATTAATCCAATAATCTTACCATGAAAAATGCAATCTGGGGCTGAAATCTGATTGGTTTTGTGCTAGACATGTGCTAATTTCCTGTTGTTCCAGATAAGGGGAAACTGAAATCATACAAGTCTTTGCCTTTCTTCTAGTCTGCATGCCACATTCCTTTTACTTTAAGATCGTAGATAATTGGTGAGAACACAAAAGGTTAAGGCACTACATGATTGTGTTGTGCAAAGAAAATCAAATAAGCAAGATTTTAAGCCAAAGAAACCGCAAGAATACTTCAAGTGGAAGGCAGCATAATCATTGTACCTCATTGCAGGTGATTAGGACTGCAGACCAAGTGCAATGAATCCATATGCTGCTGCCATCGGATACAACAGTTCTATAAACCGTAAATATAATTGTGACCTGGATCTAGAATCTTAGGTCCATGAACAGGCATGTCTCATCTGAGTTAAAGGAGATCTTGCAGCTGCTAGAGCAAGTCCCTTATCCTGCTCTCCTCTACTCCAGCTGTCACTCGGGAGCTCTATTTCCAAATGTTGTTAATAATAATACCAAGCTCATATATATCAATTTTGATCCATAAATCTCAAAGCACTTTACCAATGACTTAGCCATCATTATCCCCATTTTACAGATGGGAAACTGAGGCCCAGGGAGGGGAAGTGACTTGCCCAAGATCACTCAGCAAACCCGTGACAAAGTCAAGAACTGAACCTAGGGCGCTTGCATCCCAGTCCAGCATCCTATCCATTAGGAAACACTGCCTCCCACACCAAAAGGGACAGTTGGGACAGGCTCTCACTGCAAGAACATATATTAAAAGAAATGAAAAGCCACTTCTCCCATATAGCAATTTATTAAAATTAATCAAAATAACAAGTGTCTGTCCAAGGAGGGCACGAGTCAAAGAAAGGCTTTGCTTTCAGCTAGGTGTGAGATTCTCCCTAGGCTATCACCAGAAACACCATCACTGCCCTGGGAGGGGAGGGATGGGTAAAGACAGACATCAGATAGGACAAGATAAAACCACTTGGGCTAGAGACACACTAAGGGTGCGGAGGGAAGCATCTCATTCTTTCTTTAACGTCAACCCAGAGAGTAAAAGCAGCAAAGAGTCCTGTGGCACCTTATAGACTAACAGACGTTTTGGAGCATGAGCTTTCGTGGGTGAATACCCAGTTCGGATGCATGTACCCAGAGAGTGTACGGCGCACAATGGCAGACTTCTACACAGCACAATGCCGTGCCTGAAATAAACAAAGCCCTCAACATCAAGAGGTTCATGAAAAGGGATTCAATGCCAGCTGACCCTAGAAGAATCTGTGGGGTGAACTGACAACTTCAGAGTGTTGTTTCAAACTGATCTGCAGCTGCACCATGTTCCACACCAGAAACCCCCTGCTTTTAACTCAAGTTTTCAGAATGAGTTTTTATGCATTTAAGACAGCTATTCATAGCCCCTGGCTGATGTAGCTTTCAAGGAGTCCCCATCAGTTTCCTCCCACTCCAATCCCTACATTTCTAGCTGGCTACCAGAATCCTTTACTCCTTGCCTGAGGTGCTACATTTGCTTTCCCACTAATCAGGTTACAGTTAACTCTAATACACCCCAAACTAGACTATTAAATCACAGTCTCCTTGAAGGACTCTTTTCCCTGGCCAAAAGAGCTCAGTTCTCATTTAAACACAAGTAAGAAGCCAGATTTTCAGAACAGCTGATCAATTTGAGCATTATCAGGTGCTGAGTAGCATTGGGTGAAATTTTTTGGCCTTTGTTGGTGAAAAATGCAGATGCAATGACATTATATTTGGTTTCAAATTTGTATCACTTTCCCCCAATTGTTTCAGCCCCTCCCCTAAAAAAACAAAACAAAAAAAAAAACCCAAACAAAAATTCCAGAAAAGTTGAAATGTTTCATTTGCACATATTCAAAAATGAAATGTTCCAATTTTTCAGGTCAAAATGAGTTTTTGTCCTAAAATTTCCATTTAAAAAATGCATCTCTCACTTGTGACCATCGTCCCACCCCCCCCCCTCAAGAAATCAATACAGAATGTTTCATTTTGGGTCGAGCAAAATGTTTCCTTTATTTTTCAACTTTTCTATTTGCTGAAATTTCAGAAAAAATGTCAGTTTGGGGTCAATTTTTTGGGACTGAAAAACCCATTATTTGCACAGCTCCAGTGTGGAGCTCTTCTGAATAATCTCTCCCCAGTTGTGGATGCTAAGCACTTGGAAGCCGGGTGGTAGGCCTCACATTACTTCTCACCTCCAGCACTGGCTCAGCTATTCAGGCAAGCACATAGGAGGGGGTGGTGTCAAAGCTTCCTTCCCCTCTGCATCCCCTCCTACTTACTACTTTGGACTTGTACCCAAGGTCTGGATTGTCTGAATAAGGGTGGGGGGGAGTGGGTATGGGGAAATGGAGAGGTTCTTATTTCACTGCTCTGCCATGTACCCTAAGCTACTTTTTGGTCCCCCCAAAAAATTGAAGGATGGAAAATATTACGCATAAAGATGCAACCCCACTTTCTTACTGGAGGGAGAAAATCAGATTTGGAAAAAAACAGGACGCAGTAGTGGTGGTGAGGGAAATATGTTAGTTAAACCAGAGATCTTTCTCGCTGTTTTTCTTAAGGGCTTTAATACCTGCGGAAAGAGTGAGAATGAAATAAGAAAAAGATTTATTGAGTCTCAAAACCTCCAGGTAAAATTAAATGCAGAGAGAAAAGTGGCTTTCCACATTTAATTGTCTTTTTCACAGTAACTATGTGTCAGTCTCTTCTAAAAGCCTATTAATTCTGTAATTTAGTGCTAGAGAGAGCTGGGAGATAGACAGAACCACCGCAGGATTTTTTTTCTTACTTCATTGACTAACTGTCATCAGGCATCAATGTTAGGGGTTGCTTTCTCCTTGAACACTCCAAATACTAAAAATTAGAAAGTTTTTATAGTCTATTTAATAAAAAAAAGTGCTGGCACATCAGTTACTAAAATGGATTCTGTGACATTGTATGTTAAGATTTTAATTATAGCTAAAAATAACCCCACATGTCAGAATGACTTGGGAGAGAACAGTATTCTAGGCAGAGAAGGGAGATTAACTCAGTTGAC